>NC_063200.1:24240017-24512903 GCF_017589495.1 Alosa alosa | reverse complement strand
TTATTCTAATGAGACTCATACGACTGTAAAAACGAAACCCATCAGATTAGATCTGCGGTTTACCGAAGCTCTGTTTTTGGTAGCTGAAAAAAAAAAAAACTCACAGAGTCTCTTGCGGTGGCCTCGTAGACGATGGTGTAGTTGGTGATGAAGCCTCGCTGCTTTTCTAGAGGAATCTCTGGCCAGACCAGCTGTGCACTGTTCTTCCATGTCTTGACCAAAGAAGGCTCTGGGACCACCTCTGGCGCTAGACCAGTGAGACAAATGGGATGTTTTACATTTCCATTTATAATATATATTTTATATTTTTGAAAGTATATTTTTGGGGCTGTTTTGCCTTTATTTGGAAAGGACAAGACAGACAGGAAGTGAGTGGGAGAGAGAGACGGGGTGAGATCGGTACATGACCACAGGTCGGACTCAAACCTGGGTCCCCAGTGGGCACTCGGACCCGTTCATGGTATGAACGCTGTAGCCTGTTGTGCCACAGCGCCCCACACATTTCCATTTATATTTATTCAATTAGCAGACGCTTTTATCTAAAGCGGCTTACATGCCAATCATATTACAAGTGGCATTGACCCCAGAGCAACTCGGGGTTAAGTGCCTTGCTCAAGGGCTCAATGGTGGAAGCCGGGAATTTAACCTTTTCAAGGTGTAAGCTGAGTTTTTTTCCAGCTTTGCCACAACACACATCTTCCCTCACTGGCATGGTGCACTGTGACTGACCATGCGGGTGATAACTAGAACATTATTGGCTCTTGCCCAAAGCAAACTTGGCTTTCCGTGCAGGTTTACAGATTAAACAAACGTGTCTGATTTAGCTGAGAGTTTTCAGTGAAAATGAGAAGTTGCTCAACTCTCATTCTCTATTTGCCACCAACAGATAGAAAGCAGAGTATATATGCAGATGCAGATGAGCAATTCCCAGGAACTTACGCCCTTCCTTCAGATATGCTGTGATTGTGTTGAGATTTCCAGGCAGAGTAAGGTGTATGACTTTGGTAGAAGACCTCCACCCTCGATGGTAGATAGGGACCACAGTCACGTTATACGGTACAAAGGACTGCAGGTTGCCTGGACACACAAGCAGTCAGGGGTCAGACTCAGGATGAAAAGACATCTTGGTTCCCTCAACATACAGTGCATATGGAAAGTTTTCACAGCCTTTCCAAACTTAATTGCACCAGAGCTTAATTGCAAGCGTCATAACAAAGGGTCTGAATACTTGGATGGAATATTTCAGTGTTTTATTTTTTATAAATTTCCAAAACACTCCAAACACCTATTTTTTTTTGGAGTGTTGGAGTATTGTGTGTAAATTGATGAGAAAGAATGATTAAAAAATGAGTATGAAACATAACACAATATGGAAAACTTGAAAGGGTCTGAAAAACTTTCCTTATGGACTGTACATGTCTCTCATACAATGCAACACCAAGCTTTCTAACACGTACTGTAAATGGGGAGAATTATACAGATGGAGCAAAGAGCGCAATCAGCCTCTTACTGCATCCAAAAAAAACCTCCGACTCCCACATCTCCTAGTCACGCTTTCCGAGTGTCTTTGGAAAAGCCCTCACCTTTGAGGTAAGCCTTGGTGGCATTGCGCGGTTCCTTTTGCCAGTTCAACTCCCCATCCACCAGGGACACCCACTCCAGCACGTACTCGACGAGACCATCTTCCTTAGGGGCACTCCACTCCACCCAGAGCAAGTCATCCTGGGCAAACGCAAACGGACTGTCCACAGCAGGAAGCTCTGGAAACACATGACCACAATGACAGGCATGAGGACATTGGCACTGCCCACCAATATCAGATTAGAATAGATTAAACTTTATTGTCATTGTGTCTAGGTCAAGTACAAAGAAAACGAAATGCAGTTATTTAGCATATCAGTCGATGCTCATAGAAATTACACAGCCACTGGATGAGCAAAGGTGACACTTAAATTACACATTTTGTTTCCCTAATTTTTATATTTCAAAAATTGACAATGACATGAGACATGCTCAATGTAGAGGTGCTGGAAATGAACCTTAGGTACCTTGACCCTTTAATAGAACAGCCATATTTGCTGGGGGTGATTCCCCCGCAGAGTTTTTTGCAGTGACATTAACATAAGCGACGACACACTGCCTTTGCAAGGTGAAGTTAAACCTTTGGAAAGGCTCTTTATCATCAAAGGGAAGTGAAGATTTTGTAGATTTGCCATCCTCAACCACGCTTATCTCATAATGAAGTATCTTCCCGTTTGCCACCACTGGTTTCTGAGTTAGAGAGAAAAACAAACAAACATGTACAATGTTCTCTGAACAAATGGTTCAAACATACAGACCTACAACCTACAAAAAATTCTAAATATTACACTTAAAGTACAGAAAACTTATTTACTTGAATGGTGGTATGGCTTCTGAAAGAATCAAAATATCCCATATGAAGGGAGACAAGTACACACACAGAACTCAAAGAATCCGAGGTGTCTGGCCTTCACAATTCTGACCAAAAGATGAGCTGAAACAGAAGGAATCTCACTGGCTTTTACCTTCAACAAGAGCTGAACAGTCCTCTGTGCATCATCCAAACGGGCTTTCATCCATAGCACAGGCTTAGTGTAAGGCCCTGAGGGTTGGGGGTGAAGGGAGGAGTGTGCCGAAGCAACATAGGGACACAGATAAGAGTGTGTTAGAATAGCTAGTTGAGTTGCGCCACATTACCATTCAAATAACTAGATGTACCGCATAGCGGTACAAAATATGACCGCCACTCAGTCCTGTACATCCGTTCATGAAAATAAATCACACTTCAATTTGTCTCCATATTTTACTCCATCCCCCCACTCTTGAAACTTTTGTGTATGCTTGTTTGGCATGCCTGAGTGTGTGTGTGCGGCTGCACAGAAAGTACCCTACTGGTGCTGAAAAGGTGAATAGATTGTAGAATAGCCAAAGAAGATGTAGAATTGTTATAAAACCTTTAAAATCTCTAAACAATCACAAGTAGGGCAGTTCATCACAGTTCATCCATTGCAACTGGATTGATGAAAGGTCACTTACACCTGTAGGCTACATTGTATTTGGGAAAAGCAAAAGGTATCAGCATAATGTTATTTATTTATTTATTTATTTATTTTTTATGTATTTTTAAACAAAAACATCTCTGTCAGTTCCATGCCGTTTTCAACAGCTATCAAAAACAAAGGTCATTTTTAGATGGATGGATTTTTTGTGAATGTTTCTTCTTCTACATAAGATTTTAGTCATCTTTAGTTCATGTAATACTTTATTGTCAATGCACAAATTAAGTAACAGTAGTCTGAAACGTTATTGTTAATGCACAAATTAAGTAACAGTAGCCTAGTCTGAAGCGAAATGCTGTTTTACATCTAACCAGTGGTGCAAATAACTGACATGTCCAAATGGGCCTTGATGAAATGCGTCGCTAGACTGTTCATACACATTTTAACGGGCCAAAGTTGAAGAGCTTTTGTCCGTTATTGTTAGTGCAAATATAGGCTGATTCATGTTCCCTTGCATTGTTTAACTGAGGTCCATGGCTAGTCTGGCTTTCATCAGACCAAGCTCAATCTTTTAAGAAATCAAAAATAAATAGGCGGGCAGATCAGGCTGGGTTCACCCAGCCTAGTCCATAGGCACCGATATTGTTTAATTTTCGATTGAGATATACACGCTCTGGCTATTCTAAATGCAAAAATGCATCAGGGAGTTATGACAAAGCGGTAACTAACAAACTAGATCCTAATAGAAAGCTGTTAGCTTCCCTAAGCTACAGGTAGGATTATAAGGTAGGCCATTGACAACATAAATTGTCAATAGGCTATTCTGGCGACACAAATAAAATCTCCTTTGAAACCAATGGCTTCGCCTTACAGTATCAAGCGGACTTAAACTGTGATATCGTGGCGAAAAGTTGTAATAACATTCCGCAGCTCCATGGAGTCAAGGAAAGCGAATGAAGTAGCCACTTCTAAATGGGACCCACTACACAGTAGCTTAAGGTGTTTTGCTAAAGCAGCCATAATGAAATGAAGGTGTCATTGTTTGGATACTTCACACACGTGCTTTTTAATTTCACAGACTACAACTACCAAGCTGTAATCAAAGCACATCGATTCCCCTCTCACACCCTGCTGCGCTTAAAACAAAATAAACAGGCGTCTCAGTCTCCACGCATGTATAGGCAAAACTGTATCAGACCCGGTGTAGCGTTGGTAAATCTTCCATTGCACAGAATGATTTTTGTAGCACGTGCAATAAATGACAGTCGAAAAAGATACAAACAGTGCTGCTATACATTTGCTTGGTATAACCGCATTTATAGTTTTCTACAAATGCAATAAATCAAATGCCTCCATCACTCAACCAACGCTAACGGTAACATTACCTAGGTCCTTATTGATATTACAAGATTAACGTACCTGCAGTAAAACCAAGCATGTCCGATAAACATCCTCAGATTTATTTCGGCTTCAAGAAGAAATGGGAATTACACTTCATGTGAACATCGTCCCTATCCTTATTAGATGTTAAGCTGCGGTAAATTACAGTCCTTGTATGAAGCGTCCATTGTTTTTCAACCCACTTTTAACTTCCAACAAAATTCGTCTCACTGCAGCGATCGCCATCTAGTGGACAAGCGACTACTTCGCCAATACTGAAAATGCAGCCATGATGATGATGATGAATATTTATTTTGGCTTTCTTTTTAATCCTACTGATTTTCATTTTTTTTACGGGGGCAAATCACAAATGAGTGATTATGAGCCAGGTTGATGTGGGCCCTTGAGACCAACATACCATAAAAGATTCACAGAGAACTGTGTCTGCCCTACCCTCCTTTCGGGGGTCCAGTCCAGCGGGGGCTGCAGATGAAAGCGAAAAATGGCGGTTCCATGCTATCCATGTGGGGGTACATGCCCACCAAGTTTTGTGTACCCGGTCTTTCAGTGTCCCGGGAATCCTTGTTGGTGTATGTCACTGAATGTACACATAAATTATTTTATTGTAAGGCCCCCATGAGCGAAAGTACACAAAACTTGGCATGCATTCGGAGGGTGTCATAATGATCCTACACTTTTAATTTCGTGCAGTTTTGACCTTGTCAGCCAGAGATATTGAGATGAAAACACCTAATTTTTTGCTTTTAATTTTTAACTAGGTGGCGCTATACATGAAATAAGTGGTAATGGGATGAGTTGACATGCCCCTTAAGACCAACATACAAAAAAAAAGGTGGACCTCCTAGGCCCTACGGTTCTCGAGATATTCACAGAAAACTGTCTCCGGCCACCTACAGGCCAGTTGGTGTATAGTAACATAAATTAATTTATTGTGTGGCCCCCATGAACAAAATTCCACGAAAACTTGGCGTGCATTCAGAAGGTGTCAAAATGATCCTACACTTCCAATTTCGTGCAGTTTTGACTATGTTAGGTCACAGATACCTACAATTACAACACCTCATTTTTACTTTTTGTGTTTAACTAGGTGGCTATACATGAAATTAGTGGTTATGGAATGGGTTGACATGGCCCCTTGAGATCAACATACAAAAAGGTGGTCCTCCTAAACCTTACGGTTCTCGAGATATTCACAGAAAACTGTGTCTGCCCTACCCTCCTTCGGGGGTGCAGTCCAGCGTGGGGCTACAGATCAAAACGAAAAACGATGGTTCCATGCTATCCATATGGGGTTACATGCCCACCAAGTTTTGTCTACCCGGTCTTTCAGTGTCCGGGGAATCATTGACGGAAATTTGGACATCGCGAAAAAAAAAAAAAAAAAAAAAAAAAATCTGACTAAACCTATATGACCGCCCGGCCATTTCTTGCTTGGCGGTCATAATAAAAAAGTGTTTTAGAATAACTAATTGATACCATGGTGCCTTTAAAATAACTAATGACAAACGCAGAAGTTACCCTGAAGACCTTGACACTTACCCTGACACTAGCTGTTCGCCATGGTTGTGAAATTAACATATTTAAATTAGACTGTTCGACTGTGTTGCATTATAGTGGAAACTATGTATTTACTACTCATTCAACAAGACACACTACTACATTTATTTATATGTTTATTTAACAGGGACAGTGCACAGTATAGAGCTCCGGATTGTGTCGTAAAACCGCTAAGAATTGTGGGAATCACGGTATCGGCGACTACTGTACATATAAAAATTCAATGGGGTAGGCATGACTTACGTCAAATAGACCTCTTTTTTCCCGCTACTGACAGGTTCAACACGTAATCACAAATGTTGGCCAACGTGGAAAAGATCTATTTATAAATCACTATGTCTGTTTTACCCAGTGGATATAAAGCAACTTAATACGAGTGTGGCAGTAGTAAGTTACAGCTTCATAACATCAGTAGGCAAACTGACACAGCCCAGAGAACAGAAGCCAATCTACAGCATTTAATGGTCTTTATTTTATTAAAGTAACACTCTGTTGCCTACTTGTACATCTTGTCGTTTTGAAGAAGCTCACATTTGCTTACATCACTGTCCATTTGTTTTCTTATCTCTTCTTGACGCTAACTACTTTCTCATCAGTAATCGCTGTACCTTCCTTTAGCGCACCAGCAAAATGGCCGTTGCTACCCAACCGTGATGCAGTCGCCCGAACTCTATACCACCGAGCCAGATTATAGAATAGAGGCTCTTTTACATCTGTTGTCCCTTGGCAGGAGTTGATGTTATTGCTTATAGGTATGCAGTGTCAAAGCACCTAACTCACAAAACAATGGGCCACGAAAAAGATACCAAAACAGGCTGACCAGGTGGCTTGGCTACTCACGGTCCTCTGGAGTGCTGGCGGTGGCATTGCGGCTCCAGTCGCTCCAGTAGCCCAGGTCTTTGTTGCTCTTACAGCGCACCTGCACCACATACTTGGTGTACGGCTTCAGGGCCTGGAGCCGGAAGGAGTCCATGTAACCTTTGGTGTCCTCCTGAGGCACCTGCAGCAGTGGGCAAGCAAACAAATAAATAAAAACATAAGAGAAACAAATAAACAAACAAACAAACAAACTGTGTACTGGCCTTTTTGCCCTTTTTAATGTAAATCAGTAGATGATGTCAGAAAATAAATATGTCTTGTAGCATGCTATTAGCACTGCATTTCATTGTACTGGTTGTCCTTACTTGTGCAATGACAATAAAGTTGAATCTAATCTAATAGAATATTGGGTACACTGTAGGTTTGGTTGAAAAATTTAAGTCAAGTTATATATGTGTGTGTGTGTGTGTGTTTTTTGTAGCTGGTTGCATGGTTTTATATTGATATAATGCATGATTTCGTTTTTAAAAAACAGTTTGCATCAGTCTGCTACAGGCCTTATCTTAATTTGCCTTTGAACACATACTTGAACATACATGTTCAATAAAAGATACTGATCAATCAAATTAAGGTTAATGAGTCAGTCAAATGAAAGCAAATAGTTAATAGGATAAAACCCCTTGAGATGGGCCATCTCATTTTTGAGGGGGTCCTTCATAGGTACAAACAGAGAGATAATACAGCAAACAAGATAAGTCACAGATACACAGATACAGGCCAATCCCAAAGTGAGCCCTGAGGACTAAAGACTAAAGACTCACAGACTTAATTGATCTCAGGTGCTAAGTGAGTGAGTGTGTGAGGCCACATGGGCTCAGATAGGTATAAATGGGTTTGGGACAGCACTTTACGAGATCACATGTTACCTTGGCGATGTTTAATAACAAAGATCTTGCTGATACTTTTACGGTTTGGGAATTTTAATTTTAAAGTTGTTGGTTTTCACACGGCCAAGGCACAGGAGACAACTGCCTGATTCCACATTTATTCAAACTGTTGTTTAACAAGCTGGTCGTGTGTCATGCTGTTGTTTACCTTTGTAATTTTCGGATTTCCCTATGGTCTCTGCAGTAGACGTCACTCACAACACTTTGAACTGTGGGTAATTCCCTTTGGTGAAGTATGCACTGATGCAGACTCACGGAAAGGGCTCAGTAAGTGTATACTCAAACCCTCAAGCCCTTTTAAATGTGACAATGGGACAGCCCTAAGCCCTTACCAATTTTGCGAGAACGCGCAGCAAAATCTGTGAGTCTAAGAGTCCGGACTTTGGGATTGGGCCTACATATTCAGGCAAGAAGCTCTCCAACACCTAACCACATCCACACCCACAGGACCACCAACAGTTATACAGGTTACAATAAAATTTAAGTAGATACACAACAATAGATGTTGGCTACATATGACCCTGTACTAAATCAAAGCCTGCACCTGCACACTAGGGAAGAAGAAAAGAAAACTTCAAAATTAGTTAGAAGCAAGAGCAGCTTGTTCTAAGTTATTCCAGTCTGAGGGGGCTTTAAATTGAAAAGCATGTCATTGCCTGGTATATGCACTACAACGCTTTCCCCTCTTTGTATGGACGGTTTCACCGGTTTCACCTCTTTGCATGGACGCAGGGGTTTTTTACCGGTGTCGTTAAAGGTGTAAAAGTAGTATGAAAAAATATACCCGTTAGTTTTGTGTGGATGTGGCCTAAATGAGAAGGTGCTGCCACCTATAGGGCTATTTAGAGTATCAGAAAAGGAAAAATCTAAGGTTTGTGAACTGCTAATAGAGGAAAAGAGCTGGTTGAAAGCATTAGCAATTCTAGAAGGATCTCTAGTAGTAGGGTCATTGACTAATTTTTAAACAGGGCTTTTATTGAATTTAGTGACTAAACTATTAAGTTTCTTCCAGAATTGCTTGGGATTTTTTTAAATCGCTAGATAAGGAGTTATTGTAGTAATTGGATTTGGCCGTTCTTGTTTTTGTTGTACAAACATTCCTTAAAGGTGCTCTAAGTGATGTTACATGGTTTCTAAGCTAAACATTTTTTTGTCACATACAGCAAACATCACCTCACCATTCGCTAGCTGCCTGTGCCCTGAACACTGTAAAAAAAACATGGTCTCTATGGACAGCCCAGGCTTGAAAAACGGCAACAAAAACAACTTGGTCCAGCCTCGATCAAAAACTTGACTTAAAACATAACAAACTGTTCCAGCCAAGATGCGCATTTAGGAGAGTTTCAATTGCACGGGAGGGAGTAGCAAGCTAGCTCTCTGTTTTGTTTGAACATCATCTAAGTGACGTTACCCAACATTGCTTAGAGCACCTTTAAGTTTGTTTATATGCACTCCAGTCAGCAGGGTCCTTTGTTAGGTGGTATTTTTCCCAGGCCTTGTCTCTTTGCTTAAATAGACTTATGAGATCGCCATTAATCCAAGGTAAGTGTCTACTCTTGACCTTAATTGAAGGTATTAGGTGAAACTTATTCCAATTTATGTTTATTAAATCTTGAATGAAAATTTCAGTGTTGATGTTTCTACTCTGTCTTACCTTGATAACTCTTGGTGGCAGGCGAGGTACTTTAATCTTCCAAACACAAAAAATAATAGAGTGATCACTGAAGCAGTCTGATAATACCCCAGAGTATATAATTCTATCAGGGTGGGTGACAAGAATCCAGACCTGTCATCAACTCGAGTAGGTTCACTAATCAGAGTTATACTCTGGGTTCTCTCTAGGTTCACTAATTGGAGTTATACTGTCAAATAAGTTTCTGTCGCTAAGGGATTTTTAAAAAACAGTTTGCATCAGTGTGCTACAGGCCTTATCTTATTTTTCATTTGAACACATACTTGAGTATACATGTTCAATAAAATAATAAAAATACTGATTAATCAAATTAAGTTCAATGAGTCAGTCAAATGGAAGCAAATAAAAATGATACAGAACACAACTAAACAATAATCTAGACATCACATTCAATTCACTTTCCATGAATTAAACACATACCTCAGTCCAGGTGTGAGATCCCTTCTCACAATACCTAATGTTGTACTTCAACACCACATAGGTTTGGTGAATGGATTCCGTCCACTGAATGAGAAGTGACATTGGGAACACGTTCTCTGAAGTAACCTTCACCTTGCTTGGTGGATCTGTTTTGACTGCAAGAACAAAAATATATTGAATATGAAAGCAATGCAATCAACACTAATTTGGTCATTTACTGGCTGCTTGTTAAGCGAATTTCCAGTCACTTACTCAAATTTTCTGATTCTTGCATGAGGGGATCAGAGGTGACCTTCCCCAATCTATTTTCAACCTCCACCCAAATCTTCAGGTCGAGATGGTGTGGAAAGATTTCCAGTGCCATTGTCGCATGGCTCTTGGTCGCACTTCTGTTGTACACCTTCCCTGAACTGTACAGAAACCTTATAGTTAAAAAAAGCTAAAATTGCAACAGCAACCTCATTTCATTATTGGCTTCCTTTTATGCTCATGTCGGTATTTGATTAGCTTATACAGAAGAGCAAAAAAGTGTCCCTGTTATTTTATTTTACTTACTATTCCATATATAGTGTGTATTTGGTGTGCATTATAGGGTCTCTTGTTCCTGGGTTCCAGTGACAGGTCACATTACTGGATATCTTGGCTCCATCTTGCACTGCCTGGCATTTCACATCTGTGGGCTTTTCTGGAGGATCTGGGGGATCCATACAGAAGAACATCATTATTGGTGAACATCATCTGCTGAATGAATAAATGTAAATGTAGTGAAACCTGGGACACGGTCTCCCTATTGGAGACTGAGCCCTGAGCTCAAAGGAACAAGACATGCTACATATATGGAAATTGTGATCAGAACACCTTCTGTATTTATAAACACATTCAAATGGCATGGCTACCACTAAGTGTCTGTGAGAAGAACAATTAAACACACAACAGCAGTAAACAGGTATACACTGTTAAGTTAGCGAGAATGTTAACTCACAGCCTTTATCTAGCAAAATCCCATAGGTGTTGGAGCTGCAGTTGGTGTAGAACGTGTTTTCGCTTGGAATAACACATTTGAAGAAACCCATCATATCTTCCGTCACGTTGACTGTGATGCTACCCGCGGACTCGTTTATCCTCCTGTAGTACTCTTTTGGGAGGCTCACCGATTTAAGACCATAGGTCCAATATATGTTTTCAGCTTTGAGATCCTTATGGTGCAGGATGCATGTGGCTGTGAATTCCTTCCCGAGCTCCACGGGATAGCCAAATTTATTTCCCGAATCGGGGACGATCTCTATACACTTCCAGGCTGCTCGAGAAAACAAACACGACACTCTGGTTAACTTCAATTAAAAATAAGAAGGCACCAGACACTGAGGCATACTTACCCAAAAACTCAAGAGAGGCCAACAGATCAGATGCTGCTAGGGATGCACGATATATCGGCGGCCGATATATTATTAGCCGATAAGTGAAAAAATGAAAATATTATTATCGGTCCGATATTTTTAAAGTCCTAATATAATTCTGGCCACTGAGCTAGCCTACTTGAGCTTGGTTGGCTATACTTTTTCCTCAATATAATGTCATAATTTTTCAAAGTGGATATCCTATTTGGGAATGATCCGGCCCTTAACAGAGCGGAGCTCAGCCCTATCTAGAGTCTTGTGCTGGTGTGTTTGCAACAAATAAACAAACTCGTTAGTGGGGACGAGTACATAAGTAGGCCTATTTCTAAGTTGTGTTTTAGTATTATATTTGCATTACTTTAGCTTGGGTTTTGTATTATTACCTAGAAATATGCTAACCATTCGTGCTTCAGTTCCAGACAGGTCATCATAATAAGTTATTAAAACCTTCGGGGCTAACGCCTTTCATTTCTGCTGCAGCAGGTTGTGCGCAACAGAGTAGACGGACATAAGATACAGTCATTTCTGCTGCAGCAGGTTGTGCGCAACAGAGTAGACGGACATAAGATACAGTCTTAGGAGTTGCAGCTTTATTCAGTTACCCGCAGTTGAAACTAAACCTAAGTTTCCCTCACAAACTCTGATTTGGTCGCTATACTGTAGCTTATTCCAAGCTGAGCCGTTTATGAGCGTTTAGTCCTAAATGAAAACGATTCAAACTCTCTAGCCACTCACTCGCAATTCACTGACGTCAGGTTCACTTAAAGGAGCCACACATACTGTAGGGCTAGGCTACTGTTATGTTGTTGACTGCCGTACTATTGAGGACTATGTCCATCATTTGGTGGTAGGTAAAATTACTGCAATAAAATTATGCTTATTAAATGCTTTCCCCAAATCACTTTTCACAATTTTTTTTCAAGAGTAATATTATCGGTTATCGTATCGGTATTGGCCACAACAAACCAATAAATATCAGTTATCGTTATCGGCCCTAAAATTCCATATCGGTGCATCTCTAGATGCTGCTCAAAAAGAAAGTATCAAAAGAAAGTTCTGGAACGTACCGTGCACACTGGGTAGCAACAACACAGACAGAAGCCAGAGGAAAATGGCCATGATGTCTAAGGTCCTGCAGGAGACAAATTCAACAGTTAAATGCTATAATTTCCCACCTATTAACTTAAAATATATATTATAAATAAATTATAATAAATTAATTTATACATTCATTTCGCTAATTTCAGCTATGAGGTTAAAGGAGAAATCCAGCGATTTTTCACACAGATATCCGTTTCTCGAGGTCTTGAGGTGAACATGGGGGCTCATGGACATGCCCCCAGAGTGTAGCGCTGTAGCTGCCTGGCTGATTTAGCTGTTGGAACAACTCGAGGTAGGTAAAACCAATTGTTTTCATTTTTTTCATACCAACAGTACTCGGTGACCTTGAGAAACAGGCGGATTTTTCCTTTAAAACACGGGGCGGGCTCTACATGGGAATGCATTTCTTTCCTTCTTTCTGATTAAAGCATTTTGCGTATTGTCATGCGGTTTATTCACAACAAATGATTGTAATTATTTTTGTTTGACTGAAAGGAGGTATAATGGGCTCCCTCATATACTGGCACAGCACACTGAATAGAAATGTATACCAATACAATTAAAAGTACATATCTGAACAAGTCATGTAGTAGTGATAATGTACACTTAGGGATAACCAAATATGTCCAACCAAACAGTGCTGGTGGGAATAATTATTTATTTCCAAGAAACTCTGTCCGAAACCAACACTACATCAAGGCAGAGGCACTACATCAAGGCACTACATCAAGGAAGTTAGCAGTGTTTAATGAAAACTGACAAAAGAGAATGGAGCACTGGAGAATGGAGCTTTTAATCAAGTTGTGGTTGGGTGTTAAGAAAGAAAGCTAGACTTGTTTGTGGTGGAGCTCAGTGCAACACCAACTTTTCAACAACTCTGTTCCTTCCCTGAAACAAGTGCTTTAGTCATAAAGGGCTGAGAACAGGCCTCCCCAGGGGCGTAACTGTGACTTACTGTGAAGTTGTTGGAATAGACAGACACAGTTTGTAAAACATTACTTTGAGAATATACAGGAACAAAATGTCTACGGGTGAACTTTCCTACGATATGCCCACCACTGTTGGAAATATTGTGATATATGTTTACTTCTTAAACCTTGCCTAAATCCAGAAGTTAATTTTTAAACTATGCCATCACCTTACATAGCATAGCATCCTCTACTTGCGGTGATCTCTTATTGAGGTAGCCTAAGAGACAGGTAGGTAAACTGAACAAACTAAGGTGAATGTTCTTATTTGACAACTTGTACACCCAATCACCGATCTTAGAATAAATCCACATTTTTAAGCATGGAAATCCACATTTGGTTATAGTGTCACCAGAGGTGGAAAGTAACGAAATACATTTACTCACGTTACTGTATTGAGTAGTTTTTCTGTGTATTTTGTATTTTTTTAAGTAGTTTATTAAATCGGTATTTTACATTTTACTTGATTACATTTTGAGTGAAGTATTGTACTACATCAAAAATCCCATCCGTTACTTGAGTAAAAAAAAAAAGTTAAGACTAACGAAAACAGAAAGGGAGGGAAAAGAAATTGCTCTAAACCACTAGCCTAGTGATAATGATGCATCAGATTACATGTGTAGCCTAACTATGAAAGTGTATTTTCCGCTATTTCAATGGGTTGTCTCAGTTCGTTTTAGCACTAATGATAGCGGAGATATTCAAGCAAACACCATGGGATTTAGTAGTTTTGACGCTTGTGCTCACCTTTCTTTTGAAAATAAGTTTATTAGCAGTTGTTTCCTCATTTTGATGTCTCTCTTTTTTTTAGTAACCGGACTTGGCTTTCGGAGAAAGACATTGCACCAGCAGCACAACAATTAGCGGTCCACTACTACGCGATGCTCAACTAAATAAACAAAAGATAGACTACCTTATGAATCGTGGTATGGACTAAACCATTTAGCTCTTTAGCAAGGGAGAGTGAGAGTGACCTTAGACAGTTTTCACTATGTTTTGTATACAAAATCCAGTCAGTCAAACTTTAAATTTCGATCTGACATTCATTTTGACATTTAATTTGGAAGTTAAAATATTCAGGTAAAATAAATATATGGTGGATATATATTAAGTAATTAGCTTAAACTTCCAGTGAGTCTATTTGAAATTTTCACCACACATTATATTAACACACATTTAAAAAAATCCAAACAGAAGAGTTATGTGTATTAAAGTGGAATGACAGGAAAAAAGTATTGAACGTGCCTACTGAAATTTCTTCAATACTTTGTGGAAAAGCCTTTGCAAAGATCCTGGCCTTTGTAAAGACAGCTTCAAGACATTTCCTGTATGACAAAATGTATTAGTCACAGTATCAGGTGTGATTTTGGCCCATTGTTCTAACCAGATTCCAGGGGTCCCTCTTGTGAATCCTGATCTTTAGTTACTTCCAGAACTGTTTAATTGAATTTAATTGAATTGGCTGCCTTCAAGTCTTTCTGGAGCTTTCTCCGAGTGGTCCTTGGCTCTTGAATTGACTATCCTTCTGACTCCCTGGTCAGAAATATTGCAAGGAGATCCTGCATGGCCGGTTGATGATGCAGTGATGTTTCTTCCACTTGCAGATAATGGCTTCCATGCTGCTTACTGAAGATTCTGAAGTTTTGAAATGCATCTGTAACCAGTTTCATTGATATGTTTTGCAACAATAAGGTTGCAAAGGTCTTGGGAGAGCTTTTGCTTTTATCCATCATGAAATGCTTCTTGTGTGACACCTTGGTAATGAAAAAACTTTTTATAGCCCATCAATATGTAGGCTACTAACCAAGCTTATATTAATTTTGCACAGATAGAAAGGATAACTACTCTAACTACTTATAGATTCCAGCTCGTTCCTTCCCTTTCCTTGCCTTAGTGCTTTTCTTAGCTTGTTCAATACTTTTTCCCTGTGTTATTCCACTTCATTACATGACTCTACTTATGGAGTTGTTTGGATTTTTTATGTGTGGATTACCTGAGTTATTAATGCCTGGTGAAAATGTTGTACCCCCAGATTCACTTTTCAAGGCCCTCTCCTCCTTTGGGGCCCTATACTTCCCACTCCCAGTTCGTCGCCCTTTAATCTGCTGAACTTTCTGCTCATTTCCAAATATAAAAAAAACTCTCTGCAACTCAACATTGGCCTGCCTGCCTCAGCTGCCTGTGAGGGGCTTTTCAGTTGTGCTGGATTACTGTTCACTGCAAAGCGGCGCAAGGGGATAAGTGGAACTAACTTTGAAAATCAACTACTGCTCAAACTTAACAGAGAACTCCGGTGATTTTTCACATAGATATCCATTTCTCGCCACCGAAACTGTCGGTATGAACAAAACTGAAACAATTGGTTTTACCTAGCTCAAGTTGCTGCAGCTACAGCGCTACACACTGGGAGCATGAACATGGCTGCCTTAGCTGCTGGCTGCAGCAACTTTCGAAGCTAGGACCAAAGTCCTTTTCAGGCAAGTACCTCCACTCGTGCGCCATATTGCAACACTTTTGGGCACTTATCGTGCATCTATTTCGGCAGAAATGCGTGTCGCGTAAGGCTTCACGACACCAATCTTGCTCCAGCAGCGAGATCACAACAGATGATTGGCACGATGTCTTCACAGCACACCACATGATTGGCTCAATGTATTCACATGTCAATGTTTTGCCAGAAAGGGTTGTGGGATATTTGTAGACAACTGACTAACCCCATGCCATTACTATGGAGGATTTTTTGAGTATTTATGCTGTATCTCCTCATTAGAAAGTCTCTGGTAAAACTGGTTGTTGTGGTACCCCAAAAAAAAAAGTAACTAAGTAACTTTTTACTTAAAGTACATTTTAAATGAACTACTTTTACTTTAACTTAAGTACATTTTCAGATCAGTATTTTAACTTGTACTTGAGTAATATTTCATCAAGGTATTGGTACTTTTACTTGAGTACAATATTTTCGTACTTTTTCCACCTCTGAGTGTCACATTAGGCCAACCTGCCACTAGATGTGAACTACTACATACACATCCCAATAACTCAAGGCACGACGACAACAACAACAACAATGAAAAACCAATGTTGCCTTAAACATATTGACGGTCATTCTGTGTACTGGTGGTAATTTCATACTCTTCTAAATCAGACAGTATCCAGATAGTATCATTAGGAGTTGAGTTTGCATTACCCAGTGTGCCATTTCTCTTCCTTATTTCAACATATTGTCTAGGTCAGATGGGCAAATGTTAACAGCTGTGGTCGAACAAAATAATGTCTCATCTACCTACAAGAAATATTTAAAATCACTGTTGATTTCTGTCGTTTTGGTTTTCATTTTTACTTATTTTTGACATGCATGTCACGTCAAAGTCCATATTCATCTGATCTGACATATTATTACATGTTTAAGCTGCAAACCCGAAGTGGTCCTCTTATGGATTATTTTATGAATTGATTACTAGACACTGCAAGGGGACTTTTGAAAATGCATGAGAATGGTATTTTTTTCTGTGACATAGCAGTTCACGTCACCTATCCAGACAAGTCTATGATAACCATGTACATGAATTGTAATCGGGATAATACACAAAGTACAAACCCTCTCATTAATATGGTCACGCTTTAACATTGCAGGCTACATTTCATACGTGTTCTTAGCGATGTCATGTGCTGCATGTTTTTGGCTAATGAAACTAATAAATCTAACTAACACTGTAGCACCTTTTGGGCCTTTGGTCAGACGGGGCGGGGGCGGGGGCGGGGGAGGAGGGGGTGTCAATGTGCGCATGCTTTGAATTACAAGGCTAGTTAGCCTGCCCTGTAAAGCTAACTTACCTAGCTCCACTTTTAGCAGCATGAACGGTCACCATTCACTCATCAAACCGTAGGTTTCTTTACATGAAATAATGTCACAGGATAAAACTTACTATGTCTGTAGGATAACGGTGGCTAAGGATAACCCAGAAAACGTCAAAGTCTGCTGCAGCGAGCCAGCTATCGATACCATTGCCAGGATAACGTTAGCATAACTTACAGTAAGGCGAGGGTCTTACTTTCATTTTTCCAATAGCCTACAACAGTTCAAACGACACGCCCAGCCCAGAGTTTATATTTAAATAACAGGACACTTTATATGTAATTATATATTACCTTAAAATCACTGTATATCCTTACTATCCCGCTGATCCCATGTCTGTCCCGAGGAACAAATATATCTAGCACTCCAGAAGCAATATTTCACTTGATGAGTAAACCCCGCCTTGAGTGTGTGCACGCAAAGACAGATACAAGTAGTAATGCATGCGGATCCGGCGGAAGACAGTCAAAAGACAACACACATGATTTACAAATCTACTCAGTCAACGCAAGACAACAAGCATACGTCAGCCCACATTTCCGCTCAACTTTCCCGTCTGTCTCCACCCACTTGACCGAAAGTCATACATTATGTTAACCAGTTAGTGTGGCGTTTGGTTGGCAAGTCTATTATTTGTCTTTGATGAAGTTACAAGTATGGAAAAGGCGCAGTATATTCTGAATGCACTCAGGCAAACATAATTTACACAGGGTCCTTTTATGGAAGGCAAAACCTTGACCCCCTAGGTGGGCAAAGAAATGACTCAGTCTTCCAGACCAGAGATCCTGAAGGCAAAGGCAGGGCAAAGAAGATCGTGTCTCTAACCTTCCCATCTGTGCCTGTTTGAATGTATTTATTTAATTCATTTATAAGGCCTTGGGATTTCTTTAGGCCTATTTTATAGAGATACCTTGAATAGCCTATCCTACTTTCAATAAATTAATCACTTAAGTGTTTGCTGCAATGGCTTTCTAAAAATCTATAGACTACAATAACCTAGATCTAGTCAAGAGTAGGCTAGGTGTATGTTACAGGGTTAGCTAGGCCTATCTTTTCCCATTTGTGTAGCTACAGTAGGCCTACATTGCCCAGCCTAGAATCATTTTCAGTTGATAAAGCTAAAATCCATCACACAGTCAATTTCAACATAGGCTACTGAAATCCTGGAATGTGCTATTGTGTACAATCAAAGTCCCTCAATTTACAGGAAAAGTTGGAGAACCTCCTCCATCTGTTGCCTCCAGCATTTACTGGTAAACCAACCCAGGGTCGTTGTTGTAATTTGGGAACTCAAGTGATGATCTGGAATACCAGGAATATAGGCTACAGCACTTCTTGTAAAGAACACGATTGGACTGAACAATTCCAGTATTACAGATAGGCCTACCAGTCTTTGAATAATTGAAGCATCCAAAATGTTTCACTTACAATAAAACTGTAATGGCCAAATTGTTCTGGTATGACACATTTCTCTCTGGCTAGAAATCAGGCCCTTTACCATAAACCAATATATTTAGTGCTTATATTATTTTTGTATTATAGGCATGATAGTATAAGATAAACATATAGACATTATATAATAGAACATGTAATAGAGGGTTAATGCATTTAATGCTGTTAGTTGCTGTTATTGGCACTAACCCAGCTAAACCCGGATGATTATATTTTCATTTGGAATATTGAGGTCTGTATGCAGGGTAGGAATTTCACGGCGGCCACGACGGTTTGGGTTGGCCGTGAGGCCCCTTTGAAAATCAGAGGTTTATAGGCCACGGTGGCCTTGGTGCCCCCTTCTTTCAATATTCTGCTTTAAGTCCCTACTAATAGCGATTTTTATTTTAGCCTGTGGCCTGTCAAAATTATCTTAGCATTCACAGCGCAAATTAATTTAGTCTTTTACGCAGTGGAGAAAGTGACATTGCAAGAAAGAAAGTGCGTCCAAATTCACCCATTCTCAGTTGAACTACTCGCGAAGTAGCCTATTCATCACACAGACATCACAAGTATCACATGAAAGAGCTTTTTCTCAGCTTTTAAACGATGTTTAACCGATAATTGCTGTGTTGAACGGTTCGCGAGAAAAGTAAATAATATAATTCAATTTAATCATACATTCTACTGAAGGTTTTGCGTCCCATGATCTCCCTACCCATTTATCTCGGTAGAATACTTTACGAAGCCTTATTTTAACACGACAAACCATATATCAGAATAAACAGGAGACCTTACCGAACACAAAGGTGTAAAGCAGTCCCCTGTTCAGTAAGCCGTCCCAGAGTAATACAGTTTTGAATTTGCAGTAAAGTTCGACATACATGGATGACATTCTGCAAGACGTGCTGCATAATTAAATCCCTTTATTACAAAACAGTCAAATAAGAACTTCAATATATCACTTGAATGCCTTACATACATTAAAGAATAGTTCAACACAGTGCATGCCTTTAGATAGAGTTTTTGATGAGTAAAAATATGTAAAAATAAGAAAGTATCTCTTTAATAAATTGTTATCAAATTGTTATCACCATTCTACAAATCATGTCATTTTCTTCTTTTCTGAGCCTATCTTTAACAGAGCAGCTAAGACATTCTGACTTTCATAAGATGAAAACTGAATGTTCTGTTGCAGCCTTAAACCTGATGGTCAGATTACCAGTTTACAAGTCAACCAAGTAACAAGAAAACCTAGAACTGAAGAATTTCCCCCCCCCAAAAAAAAATCTTGTATGAATGAATTGTGACACGTCTTGACTTGATTTGAATTCCAACTACTTCTCGATAAGACTTCTTGGCACAGTCAAGTCCATTCACACAAGAGCAAAAAAAACAACAACATAATCTCAAAAATCTGTTGTGTCATTGCATGCCATTAGCTGCTGCGCATATTGTCCCACGTTAGCATGAGGCGTCACAGTGGGCTTAGAAGGCGAAGGACTGCGTCTCCTCAGTGGTGGGATCGCAGGAAGGACTTGCATGCTCCGTAGGGGTTCTCCGACTGCTGCAGGCGGCAGGGAGCAGAGGGACTGGCTCTGAGGGAGTCCTGCTTTGTGCTGCTTGGGGGCGTTTGGAGGAGGCAGGCTGACCAAGCCCCGGCCGAGGGAGCCAAGAGGCAGGGATTTGGACTTCTTCACTCCCTGAGACACCTGGTCAGGTGGAAGGGAGACTGAACAAAATAAAGATTATTTTCATTACCGCTATTATGTTAATAATCAGCTATTGATGTTACATGATGTGATTGCTAAATGATGGCCTCTGTAATCTCACACAGGTTGGATTTTGGACTGGACTGAAAGATGTTTTAAATCAATTTATTGTGTGTCTGTGTGTGTGTGTGTGTACCTACCTCATATACATACATTTCTACCTAAGTTATTCTGAGGTGTACAATGGAGGACATTGTACATGACTAGTATGGATGTGTGTGATCCCTTTTCCACTTTGAGCAAACATGTAGTACTTACATCGGTGAGTACAGTGGTCGCGTATAGGTGCCAGGCTGTTGCGTGCTAGGCCAGACTCCCTCATCCGCAGGCCATTCAGAGGTAGTAGGTGTGTGTTTGGAACTGTGAACAATATCAGTAGAAAGGGAAAAAAAGGTTCAGAGATTGAGACTGAGAACATGGTTTTTATTTCTCATAATCAGGCCACCATCTGGAGCCTGCGAGCTTCCACTATTGGTAATGTATTACAGCATTCTGGAATTATTGTCCTCTCTTTTACCAAACAAAAAAGAAGAAGTGCATATGTGCACTTATCACAGGATGTGGTTTGGGTGTATCTACTGTTTTGGTACAAGACGGGGCAACTGAGTGGTGGCTTAACTGAACTAAAGGCTGCTCAGACACCCCTGCTAATCAAAATTATCTGAACTATGCGCATCTTAGTGTCTGTGCACAGAATTCTAGTGTCAAAAAGTCCAATAGGTGTTGGAGAAAGCAAATTTGTGATTTGCAAAACATCAGACTGTGTTGGTGTTTAACTTGCACAGTGGATATACAGTATTTCACAGTGGATATACGCTCTTCCTGCTGTTGTTGAATTTGCCCTTGACTGTCTTAGTAATGATGATGGATTTCATAGTGTTGTGTTCAGACTGCAGGGCAACTTTCTAAGAGCTACTACACAGTAGTCTGGAGTTAACAGAAAGCAAGCAATGTGTTCTATTGCTAATGAGACACAGTAAGATCACTACACTGGAAGGAATGTTTGTTGACATACGTGACAACCACACAAACACTTCAGACGGAATGTTTTCAGTAAGAGGTGCTAGCAGTCAACCATTATTTCTAACAGCAAAGTTTCATACCAAATATAACCACTGCTTTCTATTGGGTATTTTTAGCCAAAGTACTCAAAAGGTCACCTCAATCAAATACAGTGACTAATTTGAGTATTACCTCTTTGTAATCACCAAGACACCAACTATTTTTCTCAGTAACTAACAGATTACAGCTACATTTTTTTTGTAACATAAATGGTATAAAATGTGTTATGCTGTTCAAGCTAATCATGTTGTTTGAATCACTTCAGGTCTGTTACATTTCAGCAGAAGTACCTTGCTCATTTTTTTGAATGTATGGGATTTGTTTTGGACAGAGCACATCTAAGGGGCCTGACGCTTCGTGATGAGTTCGATCCAGCAGTCTCTCAGAAGGTGATGATACCCAAGCCTTATGGGTCAGGACTTGACTGGACTCTGTCTTCCAGGTCTGGCCTACCAATTTCTGGCTCTTGTCTCTGCTGTCAAACAGGTCGTGTTCACTCTTGCTCTTCTGAGACCGGTGCGCAAGGTGGCTGATCATTTGGCCGCCCGAATTCCTTTGGACCATAAACTGTGCGCTGGCCAGCAGTGAGTTTCCTAGGGTGATCGGCGGTAGACTCTGTGTGCGGATGGGCGGAAGTCCCTTGATTTCCTTTAAGGTGTGGTCCTCCAGGATCCCCAGCTTTTGTGGTTCGCACGACCTCTTCATCAAGGCCGTTCCGTCTTCTCGTGAGTCTTTCCCAGACGAGTCTGACAGGCAGTCAAACATGGTGATGATGTCGTCCACCTCAGACGTCTCCTCCGGCTGGTGTCGATCATGGTTTGGTACTTTCTGTAGTGCTGCATGAAGCTCCTTCTTTTTCTTACAAGAGAAGATGTTGTTGAGCATGCGGAACTTGCCCTCTTTTTTGCTGGCCAGGTCATTATTCTGGGAATGTAGCTGTTGGGTCGACTCTAACCTGTAAAAATTTATATTTCAGTTAGGTGTGTTTGTAATTAAATATCTTAACCAGTAGCATAGTGCATGGCATGGTGCATTACAGATGACACTATGACTCCATTGCCCCCAAAAAAGAATAAGGCAAGATATTTTCAAGTTCTGCAGTTATTTCAATGGGGCATTCTGCCATTATAGGTTCCAGAATGTATGTTTTTCCCCCTACTCATGGTGTAGGAATTAAGTTTGGCATAAATGGTGCTGGCATTAGGTTGTTCACTTCATGGTGCCATCAGATGTGACCTCATCAGCAATTCTGGGGCAAAAACAACAGAGTTCAGTCTTTGATGAACTGCAAAGTCCTGATAAAATCACTTTACATTCAGTGTATGTAGATATTTTGAAAATTATTAATATATATATATATATATATATATATATATATATATATATATATATATATATATATTAATTATCCTTCTTTTTCATATTGTCACAGTCTTTGTGTGCTGCTATATGAATACTTCTACAGATACAGATAGAAAAAAATAATAATAATAATAATAATAATAATTCAACATTTAACTGATAAAAACTGTGCTAACAATAGTAATATAAACTAGATGTAACGCATAGCGGTACAAAATACGACCGCCGCTCAGTCCTGTACATCAGTTCCTCGAAAATAAATCACACTTCAATTTGTCTCCATATTTTACTCCATCCCCCACTCTTGAAACTTTTGTGTATGCTTGTTTGGCATGCCTGAGTGTGTGTGTGTGCGGCTGCACAGAAAGTAGCCTACTGGGGCTGAAAAGGTGAATAGATTGTAGAATAGCCAAAGAAGATGTAGCATTGTTATAAAACCTTTAAAGTCTCTAAACAATCACAAGTAAGGCAGTTCATCACAGTTCATCCATTGCAACTGGATTGATGAAAGGTCACATACACCTGTAGGCTACACTGTATTTGGGAAAAGCAAAAGGTATCTGCATAATGTTATTTATTTATTTATTTATAAACAAAAACATCTCTGTCAGTTCCATGCCGTTTTCAACAGCTATCAAAAACAAAGGTCATTTTTGGATGGATGGATTTTTTGTTAATGTTTCTTCTTCTACATAAGATTTTAGTCATCTTTAGTTCATGTAATACTTTATTGTCAATGCACAAATTAAGTAACAGTAGTCTGAAACGTTATTGTTAATGCACAAATTAAGTAACAGTAGTCTGAAACGAAATGCTGTTTTACATCTAACCAGTGGTGCAAATAACTGACATGTCCAAATGGGCCTTGATGAAATGCGTCGCTAGACTGTCAATACACATTTTAACGGGCCAAAGTTGAAGAGCTGTTGTCCGTTATTGTTCGTGCAAATATAGGCTGATTCATGTTCCCTTGCATTGTGTAACTGAGGTCCATGGCTAGTCTGGCTTTCACCAGACCAAGCTCAATCAAAAACCCGATATTGTTTAATTTTCCGATTGAGATATCCACGCTCTGGCTATTCTAAATGCAAAAATGCATCAGGGAGTTATGACAAAACTGTAACTAACAAACTAGATCCTAATAGAAAGCTGTTAGCTTCCCTAAGCTACAGGTAGGCTTATAAGGTAGGCCTATTTACAACATAAATTGTCAATAGGCTATGCTGGCGACACAAATAAAATCTCCTTTGAAACCAATGGCTTAATGCCTTACAGTATCAAGCGGACTTAAACTGCCATATCGTGGCGAAAAGTTGCAATAAAATTCACGCAGCTCCATGAGTCAAGGAAAGCGCGAATGAAGTAGCCACTTCTAAATGGGACCCACTACACAGCTTAAGGTGTGTTGCTAAAGCAGCCATAATGAAATGAAGGTGTCATTGGATACTTCACACACACGTGCTTTTTAATTTCACAGACTACAACTACCAAGCTGGAATCAAAGCACATCGATTCCCCTCTCACACCCTGCACGCACTTAAAACAAAATAAACAGGCGTCTCAGTCTCACGCATGTATAGGCAAGACTGTATCAGACAGGTGTAACGTTGAAAAATCTTCCATTGAACAGAATGATTTTTGTAGCACGTGCAACAAATGACAGTCGAAAGATACAATTACAGTGCTGCTATCAATTTGCTTGGTATAACCTCATTTATAGTTTTCTACAAATGCAATCAATCAAATTGGCCTCCATCACTCAACCAACGCTAACGGTAACATTACCTAGGTCCTTATTGATATTATAAGATTAACGTACCTGCAGTAAAAACCAAGCATGTCCGATAAACATCCTCAGATTTATTTCGGCTTCAAGAAGAAATGGAAATTACAGTACATTTCATGTGAACATCATCCTATCCTTATTAGACGTTCTCTGCGGTAAACTACACTGAAGCGTCCTTGTTTTTCCAACCCACTTTTAACTTCCAACAAAATTACGCCTCACTGCAACGACGCGCCATCTAGTGGACAAACGACTACTTATCGCCAATACTGGAAATGCAGCAATGATGATGATGATGATGAATATTTATTTTGGCTTTCTTTTAATCCTACTGAATTTGTAATTATGTATCGGCCGTTCTAATACCGATAGTATGTGGGTGCCTGTGTGTATGTGCATGTGTATATGTGTGCACCGCCATCTACAAGCCAATGAGTGTACAGTCACTAAATGTACACATAACCTAATTTTTTTTAGACCCCCCCCATGGATGAAATTCTACGAAACTTGGCATACCCCCAGAAAAGGCCAGGTCAATCATACACATAAAATTTGGTGCAGTTCTGAACATCTTAACTGAAGATAGGGGCGATTAAAGCAGAATAATATTGCATTTTCAGGGTGCAAATCACAAATGAGTGATTATGGGCCGGATTGATGTGGGCCCTTGAGACCAACATACCATAAAAGATTCTTCATCCTCAGTGCCACGGTTCAGGTAGTTATTTAGGAAAAACTGCTTTTTTTGCGGTTCGGGGGGGGGGGGGGGGGGGGGGGGGGGGGGGGGGGTTGCCCCGAATTTTTCCGTAAAAGTCTAGTGGGGCTACATACCCACCAAATTTCATGTGCCCCGTTGGTTCAGTGTCCCGGGTATTGTTGACCAAAAATTCAGGAAGCAGATGACGGGGGGGAAAAAAATAATAATAATACAAAAATATTTAAAAAAAAAACCTTTGACACTCCCTATATGGTATCCCTATAATCCCTATATATAAATATGCAACAGCAACATTGTTCCACAGACTGAGGAAGTGAAACTTTCATGTGTAAAAATAAAACTGGTCTAGCCCAAGAGGGCCTTTAATCTCAGGGGTCAGAGGAGAAGACAATGTTACAATATAGCTGCAAGCAGCAATGTGGGGCTTTTGTGAGGCTTGGTCTGAAGACCACATATGCAAAATTTTGTGAAAAGTGGACAAAATGTGAGACCTGTGGAAACTTTTTTGATTAAATCCAATATGGTGAAAATCCCAAATTGGGATTGGGGTGTGTGGAACTCGAAATTTGAACTTGAACGGTACCTAATTTTTTAATAATGGTTCAAAAGTTACAGGCGTTGATGCAACTCCAACTTTGACCCTTTGGTGTGGCAGTGGTTGGTGGAGCACTGAATGAAGGAAATGTCTCCAATCAATGTGCCGGATTTGACACTTTTACCATACAGTTCTGGGAGCTACCATAGACTCCAATGACAAAGAAAAAAGACGAATAATAAGAAGAAAAGGTAGGCACATAATGGGTGCCTTCACAGGTTCACTGCTAGGCCCCGAAACCTTTAATATACTCTGAGGGGGAAGGAAGGGCACACAAGGGAGGTATTTTAGTTGATGTGAAACTGGATGCTGAGTTTGATAAAAATACACTGCAAATTACAGCAGTTTCAAATCCATATCCATCAATAGCAACTCAATGCAATAAATGCACCCCCTGATCACAGCACACAACAGCTAACAGTTTCCCCAGATTATATATCAAATTTTGTGACCATACACAGAGGGCAATGAATGCAAAATTAACAACAACAACAAAACAAGCAAGCAACCCAATAAACAAACAAACAAACAAACAAAAACACTGCCTGTCCTACCTGTTCTCAGTGGAGAGAAGTTTGATGCAGGCCGTGTGGCCGCAGTACATGGCGTAGGTCAGCGGTGTGTTCTCGTTGATGTCTCTGGGCTCTGGCTCAACGCCCAGCTGCAGAAGGGCCTGCACACAGTCCACTTTGCCTGCTGCTGCCGCCCAGTGCAAGGGGGTTCTGGGGCACGCACACACATAGAGACACACACATCTTATTTGTGGCCCTGGAGGACACACTGCTGCTAAAATATGGGGTAATACTCATATGTGTCCCAGGTCACCTTTGAAAGTGATCTGATGGAATGGATAATGTGTACTGAGGGCATTCATAACTGTATTTAAAGGTGTCAAATCATTATCAGACAGTACATTTCTAATGTTAAAGCACAATGTTTGGTCATGTGAAGGACAGATAAATATGTGTCTTTCCCACCAGCTGTCCAGGATATACATATGCAGCTCTGCATCCAAGGTAGGAAACACACAGCAAAAAAGAAAGAAAATCTTTCCAGCACGACACTGTAAACTATATCGCCAAAACACACCAGGTTTTGCATATCTTGAACTTAGTTAGATGCTACTGTAGTGCTCCTATAGAAGGGGAAAATACACGCACCGTTTCTTTTCTACATATTCTTGTCCTAATAAAATCTTTTTCTTTATTATTCCAAGCACTATTCTTGTTTCCTTTAAAGTTTTTAATGTGTCTTTTCCTGTATTTTGTTTGTGCACAAAGTCATAATTTCAGCTATGAACACTAAATAAATACAATTAACACATTTACTGCTTCAATAAGTTTGTGCATCGACCAGGAGAATGTTTTTGAGGCCCGTTGTCAAAGCACTGCAATGTAAGTGAGACACACTTGTTTCGCTTTACTTTCCCATTCGTTGCAGTTAACACGTTATGAAAGAAGATGAAGATTGGTATGACACTTTAGCCACAGGATGTGCTTGCACCACTGCAACATGCTTACAGTACACCACATGTACCTGTGAGATTAGAAATAGTCACAAGCTCAAGTCATGTTACGTTTCTCACTATCCCACGGTGAAGACAAAACATATTTTACCAGCAGACTTTGACTTTGATGTTCCTTCTCTAAAACTTCATGGGAAGTAGCTGCTTGTGAGAAGCAAAATCCAGAAACAAATCGCATGCAAAATAGGCCTTACAGCCCTTATTTGATTTTTGAAATGAGTGAGTGCATCTACCTCCCATAGTATAAACCGACTGTACAGATTTTGTTTTACTTGTTAAACATTGAAGAATGTCAAATAAAAACAAGAACATTAAGGAAAAAATATGTTTTTGTGCTGTCAGAATTGCATTCATGATTGAAGTGTTACCATTTAAAATGTCATTTACTCAGTTAGTGAGGCTAGTGACTGAGGCTGTGTTTTTGACAAACTTCAGAGGAATGTGCATTTCAAGCACCACGTTATCTGATATTGTGATTTGCTGTCAGATAGAAAAAAGAAAACAAAAACAACTTTCAAAACCTCACAGCACATACCGCTCGTCAACATCCAGTGCTTGCAGGTTGGTCTCAGGAACACGTGCAAGCTCATAGATGATGTCGCTGAAGCCAGCTGCTGCAGCAATGTGCACGCACGTTTTGCCGTTCTCATCATCGTAGTTGATCACAGACGGGCCAAGATGGTGGTCAAGAATTAGTGAGCACATGAATCTGCTGCCACTCTGTCAGATAAAAAACAGAGCACACATTGCGGTTTCAGACTGGAGCATTTCTCCACTAGTAAACCACTGCTTTTCCTGTTTCAACATTTTCCAGTCTGTGAGCGTCCTGATATGAAACATGTTAGATATAACTTCAAAAGCAGTTCTCAGTATAAGCATCCATTTGACTGTCAGTTGAACTTAAATGATACAAACAGCTTGCAACAAATTTGCAATTCAGCAGTTTGCATCCTTCATATAAAATATTAAAACTCAAACTCCAAAAACACACCTTTGTTCTGCCAGTTAACCCTAAAGGCATATTTTTTTTGTAACCAAAAAAAAAGGTTTGCAGAGAAGTGTCCTTGTCTAATGCTTCTAGTCAAGTGTCCTTGTAAACGCGTCCTTGCCTAACGAAAAACCTTAACATGCAAACACTCTGTTTACTTCCAATGAGTAAATAGAATGGAAGACAAACAAACGTTTAATCACAAGCCAGCATGTGTTCAACCACAAGCCAGCATGTTTGTGTATTGTAAGGAAATGTGTTGTGTTGTGTGGAAGTGGTTCAGAATGGAAATTAAAAGGTTCAGATGCAACAGTCCATTTTTTATGAATTTACAGAAATATACCGGTATTTATATGTATAATATTTTTCAATTTGATATCAGTCAAGCTGTAGTTGGATTGTGTTGATTTAAATATGTTTGCATCTGAACTATTTATATTGGCTATAGTGGTTATTGGTGTCTAGGGACCGACTCTGAGATAACAAGAGTTTATATGACTTTACAAAGACTCCCCACCCTCAGAAAGGGAGTCCCCATCTCAGCCATCTACATCCCTCAAAAAAAAAATACAGTTTTGATGTAAAGGGACACCCCCTACGCCATAGAAAATACACAGCTTTTTTTTTTACTACTTATTGGGACAAAATACATTTAACAAACACTTGAGTTCATGATCTCCAGGGACTTTCAAACACCAGAAATGTTATGCCACTACCAACTGACTAGCAAATGATTCTCAGAGTATCAAGCTACATCACCCTTTGTGAGCAAATAATTATTCCCAAGAAGAAAGTCACATTATACCCAAATAATAAGTCCTGGGCCAGCAGATCTCTCTCAGGAAGATTAAAAGATAGCTTTCCAAACAGGGGGACGTGCATAAAACTAAACATGCTCAAAGGTTGGTGACAAAGGAGATAGTTGGCCAAATTGCAGTTTAAGGACAAGGTGGAGGACAAGCTGAAGAATGACAGTGCTCACTGTGCTTGGAGAGGGATTAAGGCTATGGTGGGGAATTCAGGACAAGACAAAAAGGGATGTATATATCTGACGAAACCAATTCTGTCCTGGCAGACAAGTTGAGCCAGTTCTATCTAAGATTTGACCCCCACGACTTAATGATGATCTGGCCGAATTCAGAGTTGAGTCAGATTGTTTATGAAGTTAATGAAATGGATGTCTGGAGAACTCTTGAACAGACAAGCATAAAGCCAGAGGCCTGACTGTATCAGTGGCTGACTGCTTAAAAACTGTACTCAGTTCTTGTGTGGTATTCTCACATTTATTTTCCAGCTCTCTTTGCAACACAAAAAGTTCCCATGCTATGGAAAGTATCTGTAGTTCTTCCAGTGACCAAGGTTCCACGGTTCTGACCCTTCTGGGGGTCGTTTCTAGAAAAGTTAGCAACGACGTTGCTCAACCACCATGCACGACGCAACTTGCGACCAAACAACGACATTAGGCGAGTTCGACTTGCGGATCTGTGCAGATCTGACTTGATGTGATGCATGCTGGGTTGAACACAATGCATACTGGGATGGACGCAATGCTTGCTGGTTAGAAATTCTGTCCGACTTCTGTCAGCCGGGGAGGGACTTACCACCGTGACACCATGTCACATGACCTTAAAATATCGCGTTAGTCTTTTCTTTTACTGTCTATGGTCTTAGCCTGCAGACAGATCTTGCAGTTGCCTTCCACGAGCTGCACGAGCTGAAACACGCCCTCATGACGTCAGTTCAAAGACGTGATAGGGCCATTTGGGAGGAATGTCCTCATGACGATTATGACGGGAGGCTCATGCTGCTTCCTTATGTTGGAATATGTGAAAATAAACAGAAATCGAAGGGAGACCTTCTTATACGTGATTTCTGCAACAATGGTAGGCTAGCCTACTGAAAACGTTTGGATATTCTGTTATTTTTTGCTGTTGGCTAAATAGATAGACACACATATAGGGAAAACACTTGATATTGAATTTATGTGCTACAATGCAGGTCTGTTAACTGTATGACAACAGTGGTTTATTTAAACTACATCATAAGAATTTATTTCGTCAGTCATCATGCTCATTTTAATGAGTAGGAATGAAAGTTCTTCTGTGTTTATTGCAAACAAAATTCCGCGATATCTCCCGCGAGTCACGTCAGCCAGACAAGGATACAAGGATACAAGGAAGTTTATTGTCACATGCATATAGTTACTGGAAGTAAGAAATGCAGTGAAATTATGTCTGGTGTCAGCCTATTTGTGCATTAATGGGGTAAAAAGTGCAGTAGAAGAGGGGTTTAGTAGATTAAGTGGCAAGGGCTGCATAAAAAGGGGGGGAAGATTGGGATTGGGTGGGGGCACCAACAAGGAGCACCCAAGAGCAACAGGGGCAAGGAAAAACTCCCTTACCAAGGAAGAAACCTTGGGCAGATCCACGGCTCAAGGAGCTAACCCAACTGCCAGGGGTCTTGGTGTGTGTGTTGGGGGGATGACAGGGGAGATGGGATAGTGTGCTGTGTATGTGGGGAGAGGGCAGTGTGCAATTTGTGTGTTGGAGAAGCTTCCTCATGAGACAATGTGCTGTGTATTGGGGGGGGGCGGGCTGTAAGTATGTTGGGGATGTGTGTTGGAGAAGGGTAGCCTGCCTGTCCGGGATGAGCTGCCCTCTGTTGTAGCTCCTCCCGGCTAGCCTCTGAAGATCACGTTTAGGCTACGTAGAAAGCCAGACCAAGTCAGACTCAGTCGAAGTCGAACTCGCCTAGTGTTACACCTGTTTCCAGAAAGCATCGTACCTGTGTCGCAATTCGCTACCTCCGACGTTCGAACACTGTAGTTCCAACAACGTTGTTGATGATGCAGCGATACATATCATTGGTGGAAACAGTGGCAACGTGTAATACCCCACCCCCTAGAAATTCTCGGCCACGGCCTATGTTGACTTTTTTCTAATTTAAACCGAGTGATTAATGCTGGCATTGTCATCGTCATCTGCAAAAACCTAAACCTATTGCAAGTATATAAAACATTTTACTGAAGCCGACCAAATGTGTCATTATTTGTGTTAAATATCTATGTTGGAAAAAATATATAGCCTGGACGAATATCTGGGTATCTCATTTGTTTTTAATTGTCTCGTGGTTTAATGGCAGCGCGTCAGTGCACTACGCGCTCGGCCGGAGTTCGCATCCTATCTTTTCTTTTCACCTCTAAGTAAGAGTAGGCCTACGAGACACAACAATAGGTTTTGACCATACATATTTATGTATATAGTTACTCTACATCGAGAGACCATAGGTACAAGACATCCGTCAAAAACAATTGAATCTATGTGTCACACTAGTTCACCTGCAGGTAGCGAGAAGCAAATCTCACATCATAAGAAAATCGAACCTAGAACGCTGGGATAACAAGTCACCTGCTTTAGCCACTACACCATTTATCACTGAGCTGATTTTAAGAGACTGTGAAGATTATAATAGCTTATCAAAAAGCAAGGCAATACTCGAATTAACATAAATAGCAAGAATGAGCCAAGTAGGGGAGTCAGTCTCTTAATCAAAATAAAGCTACAGGATAGATCAATCATTGAGTCACGAGATAAACATCCACTTTTTTTTGGTTAGGCGGTTGGGAATTTTGGTTAGGCGCTCCGGACACCAACTAGCCTGACGAGCCAGACCCACATTAAAATGTAGGGTCTGGACACTCACCGTTCGCAGTGCTCAGTCCGAGGGGCGGGATAATCAGTTGTCTTTCAAATTCCCTCTGCACTTAATAGGACAGCAGCAGCTATGAGTCCCATCGTTTCCCACCAGTGGAGCTAGTTAGCTAGTTCAAACGTTTGCCTACTTAATAAAAGCTTAACTTCGTGTCACACTGTTTGCCAGCAGCAACATCCATCTTATTTGTTTTCAAGTAGCAGGGAATTCAAGCCAAACCGTTGCAACTCTGCCATCAATCATTATGTTAAGCCCACCTAAAGACTCTATACACGATTTCATTGGCCTGATTAAGTTTCGATTTCTGGAGCTCACAAGCCAACGGAGAGTTGCTAGACTAGCCCTGGCAGCAAATGTAATTTGCGGCCGCTAGGGGCGCGTCTAGATTTCTAGGCTAGACACCAACAGGAACTACCAAGGAACGACACAAGTGCGACTGCTAAGGGGCAGTAGTTCAAACGACCAAACGTTGCGTCCTTGCTTGCGATTGAGAGTTCGAACTACCCTTTCTAGAAACACCAAATCCAAGAACGATGGAGCGAACTACCAAGGTTGCGACGCAAGTTAGCAAACGACGCTTTCTAGAAACGAGCCCCTGGTTGTTATATACCTGTTGGTAATTGATTGCCCCCTACTGGCGAATGGAATATACATGGAAAAGTAGGGTACTGTGTGTAGTTCTGCAAGCGGTTTGATTCAGTAAACAACCTAACCTGCATACGGCCTCCGTTTCTTCATTATTATATATCACGGATATAACACTGGTGATGAAAGGTTTTGAGCAGATTGTGAAGAGGAGTCTATTGTCTATGACACAGAGCATGATAGACCCACTCCAATTCACTACCAACCAAGCAAGGGAGTCGAGGATGCCACAGCAACATTGCTGGCCTTGGAATTGGCCACTGGGCACCTGGAAGGCAAGAGGACACATGTGCACGCTCATGTTTTGTTGACTTCTCATCAGCTTTCAACTGCATGCAGCCTCATATTCTAGCTTACAGGCTGATGCAATTCCCAGGCACTGACTTTGGCACTATATGTTAGCTGGACAACTTTTTAATAATGAGGTTGCAGAGAACTTGTGTGAACAACACTATCATGTATCCACAGGATCACCTCAGGGGTGTGTTTTGTCCCCTCTGTTATTTGAGCTCTACACCAATGACTGCCAGAGTAAGTTTGAATCAAGACATACTGTATCAAGCAAGTATGCTGATGACTATGTGATTATCAGGGCCAGATGGACGTACATTTGCGAACGTAGCGTTATCAGCGCCATGGACACACCGCAGATTGCGAACGCTGTCAGACCCAAGTTTCCTTTGTATTTATCAATCGTTCAATCCTTAGTGTAAACTGAGCCTTTCTCTGTCTTTCTCCGCCCATAAACGCAATTTACGAACGTTCACAACTGAATGGCATCCCCTGGGGATCAATAAAGTATCTATCTATCTATCCTATACAAGCGCAGTTGAATGAAGTTAACTGATGACAACATTAAAAAGAATCAAACGTGTAGCGATCATGAAGTAATACCATACATGATAAGATGTAAACAAGCAGGGAGATAATGAAGATCTAGTTATGCACGTAGGCTATGGAAGATTGGTCAAATCTTGTAAGTATAGGAAAGTTTAAGTGAATGACTTGAAAGTGAAAGTAAGACATTCGAAAGGCCAACGAAAGTTAAGGTTGCTTTTGGTAGTACAAATTAGCCTGGCGGGCCATCCTATATCATTGAAATGTATAGTCTGGCATCGAACCATTCACCTCGCTTAATCCAAGGGGCGGGCAGAGAATTGTCTTTCAAACTGCCTAGGCATGCAATAGGCCAGCTATGGCGACCATATCCGTTATCCGATTAGGCAAAGCGGCAAATACATCCTTCTTTGAAGGAATGACTTAAGTGCATTGTGTTGCTCAACTTTCAAAGAAAAGCACAAGTCCAACTTCTCCAAAGTTGATGCCAACGCCGATTCAAACAACCGCTCTTCGTTCGCCATAGCCACCTTCCTTGTTGTTCACCGTTGCAGGACTGTCGTTATCCTGTTAAGCCCACCTTAAGACTCTCTAACAAAATAGAGCGCTGTGATTGGATGAGGTCCACGGCGTCAGCCAATAGAAATCCCTATGGTTTGATACTAGACGTACAGGCTGAGCAAATTAATTTGCCGCCGCTAGGGTGCGTCTAGATTTCTAGGCTAAGTACAAATACTTTCACCACAAAAACTGGTGCTCTAAATAGCGATTCTGTTGTCTTTGAAAGGTTCTCTTATTGACGCATTGAACTGCAATTTGGATTAACACCTGCTTTCACAAGGCGGAAGTATTTAGGCGCAGAATAGACGTGCGCTTTCAGGAGCAGTCTTTGTACCGCGAAATACATAACTAGGCACTCTTTACTCTTCCCCTCCCATCTTTTTACGCTAAACTCCCACTCTCCCCTGAATCCTCCCATGAATGCATATGCCTGACATGACAATCGTAATCTGCCACTTTCAGCTCCCGCGACAGGCAGTTTGCGCTTTTACATCATTGGGGCCTGTTTGTACATGCCTCGCAATGATTTTACACGCACATTGCGAAACAAATACGCCTTAAATGGGCGCAAAAGCGTTAGTACATCTGGCCCTCAGTCTCCTGCAGGACCATGAGATGGGCCATGGACCAGTTTTGCATGATTTTATTACGTTATAGCTCAATAAATGTCTCTAAGACAAAAGAGATGCATATGGACTTCTGCCATAGCCCTTCTACCACTGCACCAACTCTCATAAATGGCACAGACAAGCCAATACAAGTAGTTGGGTACGGTCTTAGATGATAAATTGACCTTTGATGCCAATCAGGGTAGGAATTTCACGGCGGCCACGACGGCCATGGCCGTCGTAGCCCCTTGCACTGGCAGTGAGGCCCCTTTGAAAATCAGAGGTTTACAGGCCACGGTGGCCTTGGTGCCCCCTTCTTTCAATATTCTGCTTTGCGTCCTACTAATAGCGATTTTTATTTAGCAGTGGCCTGTCAAAATAATCTTAGCATTCACAGCGCAAATTAATTTAGTCTTTTACGCAGTGGAGAAAGTGACAGCGCAAGAAAGAAAGTGCGTCCAAATTCACCCTTTTCAGTTGAACTACTCGCATGAAGTAGCCTATTCATCACACTGACATCACAAGTATCACATGAAAGAGCTTTTTCTCACCTTTTAAACGATGTTAGCCGATAATTGCTGTGTTGAACGGTTCGCGAGAAAAGTAAATAATATAATTCAATTTAATCATACATTCTACTGAAGGTTTTGCATCCCATGATCTCCCTATCCATTCATCTCGGTAGAATACTTTACGAACCCTTCTTTTAACACATGACAAACCATATATCAGAATAAACAGGAGACCTTACCGAACACAAAGGTGTAAAGCAGTCCCCTGTATAGTTAGCCGTTCCAGAGTAATCCAGTTTTGAATTTGCAGTAAAGTTCGACATACATGGATGTCTCCAAATTTTGGCTTTTACACTGTTCCACATGATTTCATAACGGGCCAAATACAAAATAAATGTTACAAATATCGCCTAGATATTGGTAAATCAGAGGACAGCTGACTAAGAGTTTGTGAAAGTAGCCTTAATGATCACAAAATGCTAAGCATGCATCTAGGCTATTTGAGTTTCTTAAAGCTGAGCTGTGCTTAAATTATTCAATACATGATTTCATAACAGGCCAAATATAAAATAAATGTTATATATAGCCTATATATCTGTAAATATTAGATGATCAGATGATTTACAGTTCTATGTAATATGTCATGTTTCATGTTTTTGTAATGTTTCATACAGTGATGCAGGTCTACTGCAGTGAATAGGCTAAATACAACTTTGATCATTTTTATAGCCTACTACTGTATAGTTAACTTTGGCCTTGGGGCCCTGACATGTGGCCTTTGTGCCCCCCACCAAATATGCCCAACTGAAGGCCAAGTGGCCTTGCCCCCAGAATGGTGAAATTCCAAGCCTGATGCCAATACTGACTCCATCTCCAAAAAGGCCAATCAGAGACTTTTTTTTTTTGAAGAAGTTGAAGGGATCAAGTGTTGACAAATCACTTCTTAAAAATGGTTTACACATCTTTTATTGCATCAGTTTTAACTTTTGTTATGATCTGCTGGTTTGGCAACCTTAGTGTGACAAACAAAAGTAGGCTTGGTAAAATGTTTACTCACTGTCAGATCACTAACCTCAGGACTCAGGACTAACCTCAATAACATTGGGCATGTGTATGAGGTCAGAGCGACACAAAGAGCAATGACCATTTTGGCAATCATTATTTATCATCTCATGCTTATGTTGATTGAGTGAACAGTATTTGTGCTGGCTATTTGCTGTGAACCAAATTTCCCTTAGGGGACATTAAAGACTATCCAATCCAATCCAATTTGAAATCCCAGTAACTTCAGATTTCAGCATGTGAATTAGTGATAGCCAGTCCTTAAGTCCTTATAGGCAAGTCGCGCCACTTGGCAGCCATCTTGGTAATGCACTTTGGGCACTTATCGGGCAGCTATTTGCATTCAAGTGCATGAGACAGGCATACAGTAAGGGGCCATATTGGCGTTACAAACTAACCCCAGTTCTATGAAGGATTCTTTGATTGTTGTGTCTCTGCTAAAGCTAAAATGCTATGGAAATTTGCTATGGTTCCGAGGAGAAGAGAGCCAGTGAGAGCAAATAAAAATGCAACACAGTCAGATCCATTTGTCTCTTGTAGCCCCTGCTGCGCCATGGTTAATAGGCTGTAATGACAGAGCAGAGGTGTAGGCCTACAGTATAGGAGAGGAGCACCTGCACTGCCCAGTGGAGGGCTGTCTTGAAGTCTTTGTCCACCAGAGTGGGGTCGGCCCCTTTCTGCAGCAGGGCTTGCACGTGCTCCGGACGGTTGTGGAAGGAGGCCCAGTGAAGAGCGGTCATTCCCTATACCATGACAAAACAATGGTACATGAAAGTGAGGCACAGGACATCATTGTCTATTTGTGCAAGGTGTGATGAATATTGTTGATAAAGTTGTCCATTATTATTGGCCGCAGTATCTTTGGTATTAGTTTTGAACTTGAAATAGGCCTACACAAGTAGAAAATGGGATCAAGAAGTATTCAAGAAGTTTTCATATTTGTCCCTAATGATGCTTTAGAGACACCTGTTCTCTGTTTGTTTATGGATCCTTTACCTCATTGTCTTGATGATTGATTTCACACAGTGTTGACTGCTGCAACAGCACAGCCATAAGTCTGTAAAAGAGCAATCAGATAGCTGATATATTACAGAGGATGTTATGCGGCATTTGAATCAAGCTTTTCAAATAGGGGCCCCTTCTTATTGTGTTACCGACAAAATCAAGGTGATTTTACATGTGCAGATATACATACACACATGTGTGTGTGTGTGTGTGTGTGTGTGTGTGTGTGTGTGTGTGTGTGTGTACAAAACACCTGCATATGATATGAAAGGATATACAGATCTGTAGTTATAAATAATAAAAAATAAAAATAAAACTTTAAATATCATCATTATTTTGTATGGATGAATGTCAGATAACAGCAGCAGTTTAAGATGCTTCAGTTCAGCATTAGTAGTGATTAATGTATGGCAAGCAGTTTTAGCTTTCATATGACAGTTTCAATTTAGGCATGTCTTATAATTCCCGTAGTTCCCGTAATTCCCTGTACCAGTTAATCAAGCACATCACACATTGCAGAATGTCTTTGTGGAATAGGCCTATGAACATGATTTGCAAAAACAAATGTTAGGCTTTATTGAAGCTACCTGTATTAGGCTACCTATAAGAAAACATGTGATCTGCCATATTCTGTATTAAAATTTGAGTAGGCCTAGGCCCTATGTTGCTTTTTAATTTGAAAATGGGTGACAGCCTATTTGTGTGCGGACAATGTTGAACATTGACCCTACCCATTGCTTACCTGGATAGAAACCGGTTACTCTGTGTAAATACATCAGTGTTTACCAGCATTTTACAAGGAGATGAGTGTATTACGCGTTTGTCAAAGTTTCGACTGGTGTCTCCTCTTCCAATTAGCCAAAAGAGAGAGATTGGGACGGACCAGCTGCTCATCGTAGATCAAAGGTCTCTGGTCGCCATGGGGACCATAAACATGTCCCTGCAGATGGAGAGCCCTCCCAGAGGAGCCGAACCTGCTGCTCTAGCTGCACAGAGCTAAGTGCTCATTAATAGGAATCAGCGGCTGCGGCTGATTCCGTGCTGACACAGCAGACTCACTCTGAATTGATTGCATTCTCTCCACCACATCTTTGTTGTGTTTCTGATTTGAGTGCACTTAGTAGCCTACAAGCTACGTGTGCTCTCTTGAATGTGCGTTCCCTCCCGAAACCGGTGCAGGCCTACAATCTAAGCTATATAACGATCTGCAAATATAGTCACTGAATCTTAAGAACATATAATGCAAGGAGCAAACAGGTATTACAGCTATTATCAGTCGCTTTGGTGCATTTCTCGAATCAGAATGCACATTTGCACAACAGTTATTAGCCTACATTTCTCAAAACAATTAGGGCAAACTGCACCGCATTGTGGAAAAAGCGCGCATCTTGCTCAAATGCTTAGTTTATGCCTCAAAAGCAAATATTTATGCCAATTATTGCCGGTCAATGCAATCAAAATGACAAGTCATGATGCCATTGTTCGGGTCAAGATAGCCAAACTGTTTTGGCTTGTTATTTTCTAATGAACAATGCGCAGGCATGGAGTTTGAGCAAACAGTTTTGAGAATTACCATTCGGATTTGAGAAATGTGCCATAGCAACTGAGAAAAACTGTAATTCCGGTGATCATAAAACAATGCATTTTCGGTGATACATCTTTATGTTTTCTTCTTTTAATGCTTTCATACCTGAAGTCGATTTCAGCTGTAGCCGCGTGAAGGGGCAAACGTCCATTTTTATCTGGAATGTTTTGTTTGGCTCCATTGCGCAGAAGGCAAACACAGCCTTCAAGCCAGCCCTTTAGGAAAAGAACATTTCAGCATGGTGAAAAAGAGATGTTGGTGGTATAGGACTACTTTTAGGTTTAGCGCAGGTGAATGAATTTTAAATGCATTTACATGGTGAAGAAATCATAACCACTACATTTCCTCATCAACAAATTTGTTACCAGATAGGTAGCCAAAGACAGGGAGGTCCTGCCACAGGCATCCTGAGTGTTAATGGAGGCTCCCATCTTCAGAAGCAGCTTCACTGTGTCCACCTGCCGCCCTGACACTGCATGCATCAGTGGAGTTGAGCCTGTGCAGTGCATAAAACAAATATTGTATGGTAAACTTTTTCATTCATTCAATTAATTCATTAATTCAACCTTTATTTATTGGCAAAGGCTATTTTTATTATTAATGGCTATTTTAAATATTAATGTAGCCTATGCTATTTGAACCAGTGTTAGAAGTGGATGCTATTTGTACCCTGGTGTATATAGCAATGTCTGCTATTTACACCCTGGTGTAAGTACTGATGGGCAAAGACTATTTTCACCCTGGTACAATAATATATGTTATTTGCATCAGTGTATAATTAGGAGCGGATGCTATTCACACCCTGGTGTATATAGTATTTTTATATTACATTGAAGATTATTCCAGGAAGTAGGGGCAGCATAACAATAGGCCGACTTTCCCAAATCAGAATGAATATAAGATACGTCATTGATCTGGTCTGATAGGGACCAAAATTCCAAACAATCAGGGGCGGTTCTAGGGCCCCGCCCCATCTGAAATCTCATTGGCCCCTGACTGGCCCCTGTACCGTCAACCATCAATAAGTGTCAAACTTGTTGAGAACGATGATCAGAGATGCAATTCCATTCCCAAACAACTGGTGGCAGTAATGCACCTATGAAGCTTGAAAGCTAAAGCAAACAGTGAACTGTAAAAGAACAATACATTTGGCTAACCAGAATTGTCTCTGCTAATGTGAAGAAACGATACATTTGGCTCACGGAAGTATCAGCTAACGTGAAGAACCGATACATTTGGCGAAAGTATCAGCTAGAATTCTAACGTGAAGAACCGATGGCAGCGACTGGAATCCATTAATTTCCACGGAATTATTTTTGGAATCTGATCCCTTATCATTCCTGTTCATTCTTACTCGTCGCTCGACTTATCGTGACTAAATTCAAGACAGCTGCAAACGCTAAACTTCTTGAAGATACTGTCTGTATAAATCGTCTTGTAAGTAAACTACCAGTGCTTTTTCAAAGTTCTCAATGTCTCGTTTTAAATGTCAGGGCCCTCGGAAGTCTACCAATGAAGTGTGGACATTGAGCCTCGTAAATGGTGTAAAACAGTGATTTATTTGCATGGCTAGCCCGATGCCGAAGCACCACCCCTTGAAAAAGCTGTTGGTAGCATCGGCTAACTAGCCAGATTTTGGAGTGCAGGGACAGTTTGAGATGGGCTATGAGACATACGCTCACACTGCATCATGTTTCAACACACTTTAGGTCAATATCACACCGGAATTCTCCTTTAAAGTAAAACTTGTTTAATTGAACGAAAAATGTGTGTATGATGATGTATGATTTCTTTTTAAAATAGTAATGTATTTCCACTGAAGTGTCTATTATATTTTAGTTTTATATTGTGTTTTCAATGCACATTATAAATAAATGGGAAAATTGTTAAGAATTGTATTGGCTTTTTTGTTTTTTAGCATTTAGCATTCAAGTATTTGAACAAGGTAAGACTGGTGAAATGTATGCACCTTACTGCTGTGGTGTAGTCTAGTTAGCTGTAGTGGGTATACTGTGATGAACCCCAAATATTAATACCTATCCTTGTCTGTTTTAAGTGGGTATACTGAGATGGTGATGCTTTTTAAGTGGGTATTAAGGTTTTGCACCTACGTCATAATGTCATGTGACCGTTTGTTTACAACTAGAGTGGTAGGCAAGACGCTTTGTCCATATTTTTTACAGTCTATGCAAGAATGGTAGGCAAGGCACTGCAGAGAGTGGTAGGCAAGCCTACAACAGTCGGGTTGCATAGGCTACATATTTTTACAAATAGCTTCAAAATTGAAATTTTAATATCAAATATTGATCATGATGCCGAATTAATTTGTGTAGGCCCTAACAGTTGGTTTTACAATAAGAAGCAAAAAAGGCGACGAATCCAATCGCTTAGCCTACCTATCCCTCGTGGTTGTGGAGGATGATCGTTAGCAGCTGTGAAGTCTTTTATTCTCAAGATAGCCTAATGGTGTAGCCTACTGTCTACTTAAGACGTAGGCTAAAAATACAACTATCTACAGTCATCCAAAAAAAAAAAATGAATTGCCAGACAGGCTATGAAGGGAAAAAGTGCAGCATTTTAAACATGGCAAGATTATTTTTACCGAACAGTTTGTTCTAATTTGTCTCGTGAAATTCCCGGTTGTGACATCAATCACCTATCTTTTGTCCTTCTATTTCAAGTTATCATGTGTCATTTGATTATATAATATGATTAAACTCAGGAGAAGTTTTTATCCCAGGCCATCCAACTCTGAACTCACACTATACTGACTTTGCACACATTCACTCCTCAGCACTCTCAAACATTTCCCAACTCTGAACTCACACTATACTGACTTTGCACTCATTCACTCCTCAGCACTCTCATGACCCCCCCCACACACACACACACACACACCCACACCACCTACAAGACTTTTTAAGACTTTTACATCCCTTACCCCTATGCTACAGACCTTTTATTTATTTTTATATTTCATCACACGCCAAAACACACACACACACACACACACACACACACACACACACACACACACACACACACATATCTGACTTTCTCCAACTTTTTGCATTTTTTTTATTTATTATTTTTGATTTTCTCCTCCATCTACCCATGTCCTTGATTGCCTAGTTTCTGCCCCCACCCCCACCCCACCCCTACCCCCATCCCCAACACACACACTTACATCATCACTGTCATCACTTCACATACATACAGCACTCCTCTACATACTTGCTGCACACTGCCCCCCCCACATACACAGCACATTGTCTTCAGGATCTTCTCCAACACACATCCTCTACATACTTACAGCACACTGCCCCACCTACCCACACACACACACTACACACATACACACACAGTCACTGCTCCACTCCCCGCCCACACACACATCTTCACTGTCATCACTACATACATTACATACAGTACTCTGCTTGCAATAGTAAGTCCCTGACCCCCAACACACACACTTACATCATCACTGTCATCACTTCACATACATACAGCACACTGCTTGCTACAGTAAGCCTCCTCTACATACTTGTTGCACACTGCCCCCCCCCACATACAGCACACATTGTTGTTCAGGATCTTCTCCAACACACATCCTCTACATACTTACAGCACACTGCCCCCAATTTACCTACCTACATACTCACACACACACACACACACACACAGTCACTGCTCCACTCCCCCCCGCCCACACACACATCTTCACTGTCATCACTACATACATTACATACAGTACTCTGCTTGCAATAGTAAGTCCCTGCCCCCTACATACACAGCACATTATTTCATCAGGAAGCTTCTCCAACACACATCCCCAACATACTTTACAGCACACTGCCCCCCACAGTGCACATTTGTCTCATGAGGAAGCTTCCAACACACACATATTGCACACTGCCCTCCCCCCCACATACACAGCACACTATCCCATCTCCCCTGTCATCCCCCCAACACACACACCAAGACCCCTGGCAGTTGGGTTAGCCCCTTGAGCGTGGATCTGCCCAAGGTTTCTTCCTTGGTAAGGGGAGTTTTCCCTGCCCCCTGTTGCTCTTGGGTGTCCTTTGTTGGTGCCCCCCACCCAATCCCAATCCTCCCCCACCTTTTATGCAGCCCTTGCCACTTAATCTACTAAACCCCTCTTCTACTGCACCCCCCCCCCCCATTAATGCACAAATAGGCTGACACCAGACATAATTTCACTGCATTTCTTACTTCCAGTAACTATATGCATGTGACAATAAACTTCCTTGTATCCTTGTATCCTTGTATCCTTGTATATAATCACAACAAATGCTAATAAATGAAAACAGAATAGGCTTTTGTGCTATAGACTAACGTTACAGGTCACTTAGGCTAACTCCTCGTGATGCCAAAATAAACTGATTTGATCCTAATAGTTTAGCGATCACACCGACAAACTTAACACAGCAACCTCAAACACCACTGTTGAACCCTAGGCTACTGCTTCAGTCATGTAAGAAATAAGCAGTTTATGAATTATCTTTACCCGTTTAATCAAGTCCACATGACCAAAATAACAACATATTTAAAGGCTGAGCTAGCATAACAGCCTAATATAGGCGATGCTGCAATGGATAACTAATAAAAAAGTTTCACAATTAATGAACTTTATCACCACATTCTGAGTTTTGCTGGGTGGTTATATATCCATGCAGATCGCCTTGGAATAAGCCATCGCTGTTATATGATATAATATGTTACAGGATTCATGACTAACGCCATTAATGTTATGATGCTGACTGACGCTGGCTATAACAGTAGCTTCTAGGCTACCGCTTTAAAGTCTGCTGAGTCTACTGCCTACCAAAACCTGTCGCTGTTCAGTTGAAGTTAAATGATCAAATATTGTTTGATTTTGTGTCAGCTTTCAGAAGGAAGACATGTTCCCTTTCTGGTCAAATTTCACAGCTTCTAAGAAAGGCTATCGCCTTCGCGGTAAAACCGAAGTTTTGAACAGAGAAAAAAAGGCTACCATTAGGCTACATGCAGGTTCTCGATACAGATCAATGCACCAAATCAGGGCGATTTTAGCTAAAACAACGCTCCTGTGACAGGCTATCAAATATTGAACAATGGGATAACGCTTCATCATCACCTTTATTGATGCCTGAAATGTTGACATTGCTGAAATACAGAGATGTAGCCTACTGAGAGGCAGCTGCAGACAACGATGTTCAATGGGTTCAACTTGTCCCTTTGCCTACCAGCTGGATGTAAACAAAAAAGCTATAGAACCTAGAATACGTCACATGAAAAACGTTAATACCAGAGACTTTCTAATGAGGAGACACAGCACTCAAAAAATCATCCATAGAAATGCATGGGGCTAGTTTGTAACGCCAATATGGCCGTTGTCTACACATATCCCACCCCTTCCTCGGCAAAACGTCAACATGTGAATACATTGAGCCAATCATGTGGTGTGATGTGAATACATTGAGCCAATCATATGGTGTGTTGTGAAGACATTGTGCCAATCATGTGTTGTGAACCCGCCTCTGGAGCAAGATTGGTGTCGTGAAGCCTTGCGCATGCACATTTCTGCCGATTAGGATGCCCGATGAGTGACCAAAAAGCGTTGCAATATGGCCATCGAGTGGAGGGACTTGCCTAAAAGGACTTTGGGTATACCGCGTATAGTCCTGCATATCACGTAGACAACGTGCCTCTGCCTTACTGAACAAGGTATTTTCTGTGTATGGATGTTGACCGGTTCTTGGCCCTCAGTGTATGATGTGGCCCCCTTATGGCCCCTGTCTCAAAAAAATCCTAGAACCGCCACTGCAAACAATACCTTTGTAAATAAACAGATACCAATGATGTCCCCTCTCTATCGGACCAACCCACTTTACCATAGAGGACACAATGATAAGTGTTATAGCCATCACCAGTAATGAATCTAAGGGTAGAGTGGTAGACTGAGTCTAGGCCTTTAAGTAAACAAGCAGTATTTCTATATATCACATCACCATAGTCTAAAACTGATATAAAAACTGCTTCAACAACTTGTTTCCTACTTCCCATAGGGAGGCTGGCTTTGATGCTGTAGAAGAAACAAATTTTTTGTCACAGTTTTAAGTAAATTGCCTTATTTGACAGCCACTGCCAGAACAAGTGAGACATCTGGACCTTTTGCTTGATTCAGTGGTGTCCCCTAATGGCAGACATGTTTATGTTATGGGTTAAACTTTATCCATCGGCCAAAGTAACATATTCAGCCCCATAATTTCTCCATCTCTAAATAGATATCATATAACAATAGTCTATATTTTCATCTTTGGAAGTAAAGGGTCTAAAGAAGCAAACATCAGCTGCAGTTTAGGCCTACAATAAAAACAAGTAGCTTTTTTAGCTTGGTATAACCAGATCCATTCACTTTAATAACTATTGTGTAATCTCAGCGGAAACTAAGCGTGGGGCAGGCCAACCTTTTTTGGCAGGTGACCCTATTTTGATGTCACAAAAACATTGGCGACCCCAATCGTTCACAACAAATCTCTGTTGTAACACCCAGTCATAGAGTGGTACTAAAGCAAAGAGTATAGAAGTTACTTCTATACTTTGACCAAAGTCCTTTTGGTGCTACTTTGATTTCCCCCAAATGTTCTAGCAAGCACATTCATTTGGCTATGTGCATCCGGTTGTTTTGCTACTTTGTTTGGAACATTGATAAAGCATGATTACGTCAATCAAACATATGTGGGCTGTCTAAAATGTTTACGTGGCCAGATTGTAATGAAGGATCCAATTAGTTAATTAACTTGTATGTCATGGAGTTCTTGATATTTTTTAATTAATGTATGCATATTTTAATGTAATTTAGGTTTACTGGTCAATTGTAAGATACCCATCAAAGGCGACCCTGAGCCGTCCCGACCCCAAGGTGGGAACGATGGCTTATAGCAACATTCGGGCAGAGACAGGCTATGGGACTTTAGCAATGTGCTTTGTTGTCTGATTCAGCAGAAGATGGTAACAACACTGCCAATGCTCTCTGTGCTGTTAGTCTATATAGCCTCACGTTTCCATGTGCTCTCTGTGCTGTTAGTCTATATAGCCTCACGTTTCCATGTGCTCTCTGTGCTGTTAGTAGGCTATATAGCCTACGTTTCCATGTGCTCTCTGTGCTGTTAGTAGGCTATATAGCCTACGCTTCCATGTGCTCTCTGTGCTGTTAGTAGGCTATATAGCCTACGCTTCCATGTGCTCTCTGTAGTCTGTACTGTTAGTCTATATAGCCTTACGCTTCCACGTGCTCTCATGGGTCTCGGTTGACTCTCAGTCTCCGCGCCTTCAAACTATAGTTTTAGTGGGCGCTGGGACCAGTAGTCATTTCACTTGACCTCCCTGCAGCAAACTGCTGATGTTGATGTGTAGTACAGCAATACTCTTTTCACTAATTAGAAGCATGGCAGATTGAACAACATAAAAATTTAGGCATGACCGGTTTCACAGAAGTGTTAATCTTGGTCTATCTACTTAGGTGCCACTTAATCACAAGGCAGTGTCTTATAAATAGGATCTGCGTTTATGATTGTATCAAATGCTACTCATGCTAATATTTGACCTCGTCCAATGTATAGTAGGCCTACCTTCTCCATCACAACACTCCAGAATCGAAGGATCCTCTCGGATTGTTGCTGTGAGTGTGTTGACATCCCCACTGGCAGCTGCCTGGAACACTATATTCAGGTCAACTTCATCAGTAGAATCTGAGAAAGAAAGAAAGAGATCGAAAGATAAATAGATAGATAGAAAAATAGACAGATGGATAGACATATATATATATATATATATAGCATCTATCTTTCTATCTATCTATCTATCTATCTAGATAGATAGATAAATAAATGCTTTATTTATCCCAAGGGAAATAGAAAGTTGAAGTTTTAAGTTGAAGTTTAGGGTTGTTGAAGTAGAAAACCTAAAAATACACAATGTTTTGGTGTAGACATGCAAAAAGCTTTTTGTGGTGACTCTTGCTTCCGCAGTACATTGAGCTGATCCGCTACCTACTTCCTCCGCGTGACAACCTGTATGAGCCAGAAGGCCACTCTCTCCTTCCCCCTTCTATTAGAGGGGTTGCAGGCCTCCCTTCTCAAACAGTTTCCTGCAAAGACATATTTCTCTTTTCTAAGAATGGATTACCAGCTACTTAGTGTTCCCAGAAGAACCGCAGAATAGCTACAGTACGCTTTTTTTTTGTCATGGCCTATGGTGACTATGCCTGCTGTAGTGCTTTGTTTATCAACCTTTTCTCAAATGGTAATGTTAGCATAGCTCCCTGTGCCACCTCATGTGCCTCTTTTGTTTTGACTGCGGAACATAATGAGATTCCAGTTGAGTCACTTTACCCCTACACGGTTGTCATTACATGTGTGTTCTCTCAGCCATGGTTGCAGATGCACCTTCCTCGTAGTGCTCTCAGTGGACAGGTAATTTATTCAAGCAAGGGCCAAAGCTGGCGTGAATACTGACAGCTAAGACCTGCGCCTAACACATCACCTCTCAGATAATGCTCTGTCCTCTGTCGCCAGGTGATGGTATATTCTGAAGCCAAGTGTAAAGAGCTGAAGATTTCCATGGCAACAATGGGCAGCTTCTACCACCCTCTCACCTCCTCCTCCCCAACAGACACAAATGCTCAGACACACACACACACACACACACACACACACACACGCAAGCATAAGCATATACAGTCCAAGCACACACATTTCCCTTGTTCAGTGTTGACTCTTTTAATTAGTTTATGACTGCATCTGATCCTTGCTTACCTTTCTGCGGATCAAACACGGATGAGGAGCTGAATTCCATGGTCGATCAGCACATCGTTCGCCGCAGCTCTCAGACAGAGAGGGAGTGGGAGAGAGGGAGATGCGTGAGATCGGTGCCTCAGCGGAGGCACCAAAGAACCCCCGATGAAGACATGGTTCTCGCCTCTCTTCTCTTCTCTCCCCCCCCCACCCCTTACCTCTCTTAAGAGTCTAAAGTGCCAGGAAAATCCGCAGGCATTCTCTCTGTCAGAACAAGAACGAGGGACTGTGAGAGCAGAGAGAGAGAGAGAGCGAGAGAGAAATTGACCCAGCTGGGCGAATCGAAAAGAAAGGCAGCAGTAAATAAAGAGAAGACCGGTTTAGGGTTCGGTCCTCTTTGGCTTCGGCTCTCTGTTTCAGCACTGTCAACGTACTGAGATAATAAAAATATTTTTAAAAAAAAGCAGTCAAATATGGATATTCCCAGCCCGCTTTTACCTTCACTGTGAAGTAGGCACAGAGATGCGAGCATCCATTCGTGTTGTCTGCCAGGGAGTGGATGGTGAACGGATGAGCGGAGAAGAGGAGGAGGAAGTGGAGGAGGCTGCTGCCTGTATCTGCCTGGCCGATGGATGAATGGAGCCCAGGCTTGGGTGTATCACAGAGCATGTGCGGCACCAATCACAACGCAGCCAGTGCGGTGACTGCACGCAGGGGGCGCAGTTGGTTTTCATTGAGATGGGTAGCGGCTGGGGGTGGTTGAGGAGTGGGAGTGTTGTGACCAGGGAGGGAGCGTAGGAGAGAGGACGGGAGAGGAAGGGAAAGGAGGTGGGGAGTTTGCAGGGTGGAATGGGAGTAGTGTTCATTAATATGCATGTTATCTTGACTTCTGGTGAAGTGGCTATTTTTAAACGTGCCATTCATTGCCAGAGGGCATATTAATCAAACTCTTATTTTTTCTTTCCTTTTTTCATGTAGCTTCCAGCCGCTTCTCTCCCTCATGCAGATTGAGAAGGAGCATCGAGGCTAAATTGAATCCGTTGATAAATTATCTCTCTCTCTTCTCATGTCATTGTGTTTAGTTGAGTTGTCTGTTTATGCATGCAAGTGAGTGCCTCTGTGTCTGGCAGAATGTCTGATTCTAATTTTACATGCGCTTTGTGACAGAGAATCCCTCCAGCCATCTCATGAGAAAATTATTCTCCTCCCTACTGTGTACTGTAGGTTTGTCATGTGAGAAATAATGGCCCAAATTGGAAAATTCACTACTGTCTGATAGACACTAAAGGCTCATGTCAGCAGTGTGTGTTTGAAATTTGAAACCATTACTGTGGCTCAAAAGGAAGGGATTTACATGAACATTCTGTGATTCTGTTGATGTTTTTGCTAAACAGCCAATCAATTTACATCCATTCTTTCTGAGGTGCTTAAGGACCGTGTTGATTGGCTGGGATTATTTTTGGCTTGGTCCAAGGCATTATGTTTGAACCAATAACTGATTTGAGTCATGGACTGTGCCTTTAAACAGTAGGGACAAAAGATGCATTAGAATAGTGGACTGTCCCTTTAAGCAGTAGGGAGACCTCTTGAGGACCCTACATGAGTTCATTCCATTCATATTTATTGCTCATCCCGTCTCCATGGGAACCTTGAAAGACAACATCTGATAGTCACTCTTGTTTTGCTGTCAGAGAATCAGCATTCATTGCAGTGCATTCAGCATAGCCTATATTGGATAAATGAAATGATAATTTATTTTGTGCACTGTGTACAATGTATGCTAGATTGTTAATTGCTACTATTTCACATTTTGTTAGAATTAAGTGGATGACTGACCTTGATAACAAAATCTTCCTGTACCATAAAAGGACTGAAGATGATCCTTTTTTATGTTCTAAGATGCCTGGACCAGCATTTCTATATGTAATTCCTTTGTCTTCCTCTCTCTGTCTCCCTCCATCTCTCTCTCTCTCACTGGCCAAGATTACCACACTGAAAACAACATATTTCTTATCTCCTGATTCACCTTGGGCCAACTCTTAGGTGTGCTCTCAGTCTCTGCCAAGGACATTGTGGGTAGCCTACATCTAGAAGACTACGTAGAGTGAGTACATTTAGGAGATAACTATGTTTGTGATTCTAAAAGCAAATCAACGTGTCATGTATAGGCATAGGAGACATAGGAAACAACTGTCATATGAATGAATATTAAAAAGGTTAACCTCATCAAGATGGCATTCACAATATTTGCTAAAACACACAGCAGGATCAGGACAAGTGTGATTTCTCACCACAGCATAATTTAACAACAAGCTAGAGATATGTTGAAACTGGCCTTGCAAGAACCTACATTATCTTAATAAAAAGACTACCTGATTTCAATGCAAGCAAGACAAGCACACATAAACAAAGGAAAATACATTTCAGTTGGCTTGGGATTGTAGTAGCTATTTTCAATCAGTAGATGGCGCCGCTGCTGTATAAATGGTTGCTCAGTCAAATACTTTTTAACAGCCTCAGTTCAATGTCTTGGATAGGATCAGTTGGTAATTTTTCTATCAACCTGACCGCCACATATCAAAATGTTGCCGATATTGTAAACATTATTATGACAAATAAACTAAAATATAGTAATATATTACACAGGGACATCCTTCTCCATTTTCAAAAAACTCCTGAAGACCCAGCTCTTTAGAGAACATCTCTTTTCAGAACACTCAACAAGTCACTGATCCCACTCACCAGCCGTCTTAAACTGACAAGTAACTGTTAAAAACAGCACTCACTGATGCACTTATTCTTACTGTACTCTAATGTTTTTAAATTGTCCTAAAATTGTTGAGAATTGCTCTAAAACTTAAACTGTTTACCATGTTGTTAGTCGCTTTGGCTAAAAATGCGTCAGCCAAATGTAATGTAATGTAATGTAATATTTATTACAATATTCCAAAGTTAGACATTTTAGACATGTACTGTCTTAACACCATCAAACAACTGGATAGGTGAACACAATCCTCGAGCAATGCAACTCTTTACTCTTATCTTTAAAGTTTCTGTGTGAGTTTACAGAACTAAGTTGTCTAGGCAGGGAGCAATTTTAGGTGATTATGGAACAACACGCCTGCTCAAGGCAAGCAGAACTGCATCCACAAACAGGAAATTGCCACTGACCAACCCTCCATTCCGGTTTACAAACTACAATATGTATACTGCAAATAAAGTGAAACCAGATAAGATTAAAGTTAAATTAAAAAGTTAAATTTAAGCATTAAATAGTCTTATTAAGTTTTTATAAAAGTACGTCACACACAAGTTGGCTATACAAAACATGCGTTTGACTGTATATGGGCCTCAAAAGGGCAAGTCATGCTCAAGAATAATCCGAATTATCAAGTATATATCTAAAAATGTATTGTGCTTTTTAACATATTTACTTCTCACTTCAAAGACTACATGGCATATATCTGAGATTGTGGAAACGGCAAGGTCAACAGAAAGTGGGTGAGACTGGGATTGCTTTATGGCTTGACGTTGGTTGCTCAGTTTACTTTTCAACTGTGGAATATTTGCTCCACAGTTACAAATTGACAGACCTTTTTTGATTTTGACATTTCTACACAAATTCCAGCCCATTCCAGAGGGCTTTGACTGAGCAGAGAATCAGCCAATATCATTAATCTGGCTGTGCTTTGGGATTTACTTCTGTTTTGAAGATGGGAGCGAGGTTAAATTAGACAGCATGAAAAAAATATTGTACCACCAAAACTTAGTGAACCGACTCTGTTCTTCAGTAGTGCAGTGTTCCCTTATCTGCCTTGTCTACCTCTTGTGACCTTTTGAAACTGAGATGGTTGCTCTGATCTCAGTACAGTGAATTTTCAGCACATTCCACTCAGTAGGTGGTATGGGGTGGTTATGTCTCCACTTCAAAACTTGAACCACTACTCTCTCTCTCTCTCTCTCTCTCTCTCTTCTTTCTCTCTCTGTGGTCTTATAACAGTGTGTGGCTCTCTGCCAAGGGCCTTCTGTCCACCCAAGTATTGTAGACTGGCCGTTTGTCTCAGCAACCCCCGTGGGCAGTGCCTTTTGTTGCTTGGAATTTGAAATGAGAGAGAGAGGTGGTGAGGTGGTGTGTGTGTGTGTGTGTGTGTGTGTGTGTGTGTGTGGGGAGCTGTACTGTTCTAGGACAGGACAGCAGCGTGGGTGTGTTTGTGAGGGTGAGTCTACTGTAGGCAGCCACTTTCACATCACTCTGTACAGTCTTCCATAAAAGATCCATGAGACACAAATCATTGTAATGTCATTGTAATGCATAGTATTATACACTTATACATTATGCACTTACTTACCCTGTGTTTTAAACTGTGAAATGTTTGATTAGGGAAGTTTTTCTAAGCAAATACCCTTTTCATATTAATGTAGGGCACAGTATTACTGGAAGTTTAATTAACATTCCAGTAGGTCAGTTATGTGTGATGATTTTGATCACAAGGTATGACAATAAAAAGCACACAGTCTAGCAAGCAGACACACAAGAATTGGCTATGACAAATCCCTGCTGTTATTTTACGAAGATGCCAAAGGTCAGAATTTAGGCTCAAGTGCCCTTCAACCAGTTCTTGGCACCGACAATGGGTAAAACTGTCCCACTGACAGTGGGAAAAAACAAGTTGAAATAAATGTGTGTGTGTGTGTGTGGGTGGGGGTGTTAGAGAAACACACAGTAGTACATTTCCACGACCTTGAAACTGACATGGTTGCTTTAGCAGAAAAACATTTTGAGATGTGCCATCAAAAATCTGCCTGAAAAGCGTGTGGCGGCGCCAGTGGCAGCAGGGGCAGGCTTTTTTGGACGCCCATCATAGGCGTCGGGTCCGCAGCTGCTGCCAAGTCAAATCAGGAAAAGTGTTTGAAGAGGAAGTCCCTGCTTGGATGTACCCTGGCCAATGGGGTTGCCTGCTTCCTGTCCCTCTGACCTGCAAAGACCCATCTCTTCCACAGTTTTATGCCCGAGTGTAAATCACTTGACCCCACCCCCTCCCCCTAGAGTTTATAGACAGAAACCCCTCTGCCCACCAACCCCAAACACCCCACACTCCCCACACATGACACTTCTGACACCTCTACAGGATATTTTCACACTGTGTTTATTTATGAGATGACATGACAACGACTGTCCTTGATACCAAAGTCCTTTATGATTATTGGGGGGCTTTTTCCAGACATTTTGGTGCATTTTGTGAGACTTCAGCACTTCCTAATATCTATGGCGTCTGCCTTTAGAAATGTGGTAGTTATTTTTTCAGGCGTATTTTGATGCTTGTGTTATGGCATGGTGGATTAGTTTGCATTAAACACTTCCTGTACATAGAATGACAGAGTATGTTTAACCTATAGAATGCAGAACAGTCAACACCCAATCTAAATATATATGGCAAGCAACAGATGCTCGAAACATTCCTAAAGAGGCCAAACAAGATCTTTACTCCTTGGATATTTAACACACGCACGCACACACACACACACACACACACACCTCACATTTGGACTTAAGAAGGTTTTAAGATGTTCACTTTATATTTCATTTGATCATTTCATTCATTATAGAGGATTGTACAGGGATCTGAAATGTGTGCTCTGAGATGGAATACACTAGCAGAGATACTGAAACAAATTTTTGAATAGACAAGTATGTCTGAGATAGATGTTTTAAGACATCACACAGCCAGTTCACAGTTATGGCCAAGTGTAATTTTTTTTTGCTTTGTATGTGCTAAATTAAAAATGAGGGAAAGACAGAGACATTGGCAGGGTGTGTGTTTTCATGGGTCGGCCTTTCTCACAGGCAAGCTGGTGTGCAAGCTGGCCGAGACTCTCTCAAGTGTCTGCGCGCCTCTCTGGCAGCCTTGCTTGCGCTTCCTCCACTTTTGTCCATTCACTCGGAGACACGCTGGGGTTCAAGTTAATGGATTTACGGAGGATTTGGCCGAATCTACTTGCTCCACTTGGCGAGCAAATCAAGGCAGAGTTCCTTATTTTCTTTTGTGCCCCTGTTTCCTCCCCTAAAGCCCCCTGGGACCCCCTGGCCCACAACAATCACCCCTCGTCCCTCCCCATACCATCCCCCCCCCACACCACACACCCCTCATGCCATTCCCCAGCAACCTGCTCACCTGTGTGTTTGTTCCTTGTTAATGAGCTTGTCTGATTGAGTCAGTTTGTTTTTGTTTTTGTCCCAGCATCTCCAGACCATTACAATTTCTAGTCCAGCTAATTGGCTGCTTATTCATCAGGCCTTATCAGGTCTTACGTACTGTATGCCTTATGTTGTGGAAGTAGCCCTGAGGTACGCTATATACATTTTCATATTTTTCTGCTTGCTTATCTTATTAATACTCCTCATTCAGGAGTTGGCAGTACATTTTCAGCTCAAAACCTATATTCATTCATTCATTCCCTATTTTGTTTGTTACTTATCAGGACTTGATTTGTAGCATTTTATCATGACCCCCGTGCAGCGAAACGGTGGTCATATAGGTTTAGTCAAGAGTTTTTTACAACGATTCCCGGGACACTGAAAGACGGGGGTGCACGAAACTTGGGCATGTAGCCCCACAAGGATGACACACAAACGTTGTCTTTCCATGACATGACAATGACTTTTGCGAGGCACTGTAATTGCAGGTATCTTTGGCTGACAGGTTCAAAACTGCACAGAATTTGATAGGATCATTATGACACCCTCTGAATGCATGCCAAGTTTCGTGCGTGGAATTCCATTCTTGGGGGACCATACAATAAATGAATATATGTGTACATTTAGTGACTGTACACTACACATTCACACACACACACACTCATGAACACACGCAAAACACACACACACACACATTAATGCACACACACACACAAGCACACACACTCACACACACACACACACACACACACACAGGTATGCACACACTCACACACACGCATGCATGCACACACACACACACACACACACTTACTGTAATACAAATTGACAAGCGTGATTTATTTTTGCGGAGAGAATGTGACTGAGTGGCGGTCATATTTTGTACCGCTTTGCAGTACATCTAGTTTTCTGGTCATTTGATGGGAATTACAGTAATAACCACCACTTAACATATATTTTGGCTAATAATGAGGCTGCTTGATTTTTGCATCTGACATCTTGATTATCCAATTAAATACACTGATCAGCTAAATGGCATATTATCATAACCAAAATTGTTTTGATGATTAGACTGTTGATAAAACCTATGGGAAAAGTCTTTATAAAGCTAAAAATGACAACCATCAATTCACCATACTTTTTTTCTCAGTTGTATTACATACACACATTCACCACTAAACTGGCCTGCAATTATAAAACAAATAAATATATATTTGGTCTGCAGTTAAAGCACAGTTTTATCTGCATGTTATTTGTAACCACTCTTGTTCTCCCTCTCCCTCCCTTTCTTTCTCTCTCTCTCTCTCTTCCTCCTCTCCCTGTTCTTTATCACTCATTTACACATTCTGCTCTCTACATCTGTCACTCAGCTTTACACAGCAAATTGTGCGCTACAACAACATTCATAATTTACACTGAAATATTTTGCAAGATATTAAGATATTGTGTTGCTAATGCCATCTGCGACACTGAAACAGTTTAACTGTGGGTGGGAAGTCTTGGAAGCAGTGAAATACTGTATTAAACAGCTGTTTTGTCTTTTCGTCATTGGTATGTGCATGCAAAATATGAAACCTATGTGATGGTCTTCATTTGCATTGACTTGCATATTTTCATATAACCTTGAAAGACTTTTTGTCCATTTTAGATTTGGAAGGATCACAACCCTTTATTGCAAGTGGTAAAAAAAATAGCAAGAAACAACACATAGGCCATGAAAAACACACAAATTGTGTGTGTCCGCCCCTCGATGGCAATTTGAGGGGTAATTATCTCTCAAACACAACCTTTCGTATTCTCTGCCAAGACAAAGAAGACGACCAGTGCATTCTCATTTTACATGACTTGACCTGAGTTGCCATTTTTTTGTATGATTTGTGTGCCAGAGAAAGCCAGAGGAAGAAAAAATGGGATAGGAGGGAGGTAGGGAGTGTGGGATGGGCGTGGGGGACAGAAGAGAAGGGAAAAAAAAATACAAAAGAGTGCTTTGAAAGGGGGCCCTCTTTTCCCCGCAGTAAACTCTGCCGGCCACGAGATAATTTGCAGCCATCAGTGGGCCGGACAAAGGCAGTGCTGGGGACAGAACAAAGTGTGGCCGGGAGAGAGAGAGAGAGAGAGAGAGAGAGAGAGAGAGAGAGAGAGAGAGCTGTGGCCATGCTGGAGGCTATCTCACTCTATCCCTCTCTCTCTCCCTCTCTCTCTCTTTCCCTCTCTCTCTCCCTCTCTCTTTTTCCCTCTCTCTCCCTCTCTCTCTCTTTCCCTCTCTCTCCCTCGTTCACCTCCTTTCTTTCTGTGCCTAAATGACCAGAGAGGAGCAGTGGAAGTCAACTTCCCATTGGCTGCATGTCATGTAGACCGCCGTGACACATTTTTTTGATGGTTTGAAATATATTCTCCTGGAGGCCAGAGGTTTATTACAGAAGACAACAAATCACAACTGTGCTTTGTGACTATTGATGCGTGTTGTGGTGCATCATGGCCGTGAGACATTAGCAAATTGGATGCTTTCTTTGAAACAACTGTGACAGTTTCTATATCAGCTCGGCTTCCTGTAATAAAGGGTTAAAAAAGAGATAAAAGACCTGATGTGGCACACTGATGTTAATGACATTCTGTTGCTGAGATGGCAATAATGATGAATTTTTCATTTGGTAAGTTGATAAGGGAATTCAAATGTTAGAATTCCTTAAAATTACCATTTAGATGTGTAGCAATAGTAGAAGATTTATTACACAACAATACATCTGGGAGACTTTGAATTTTATTCCCAATTACTCGTGCCTTATAAGTGGTGATGCAAAACTTGATTGCTATTGTGACTGCTATTGTGGTTGCGAACAAAACATATTGTAACACCTCTGGCCTATTTTGGTGTCTGAGGTCATAAATCAATTGTTCTGTTGCCCCAAATAAGACTGTGTCTGCTCTGGGGACGGCAGCATTCATAAACTTAGAACATTTTTGAAATGGCAAAAATGCAAAAGGAAGCCTTTGAATCTCACTCACACCAGGAGACATTATTTGGTCCAGGAGACATTATTTTTTTTCTGTCAGCTCTGCTACTAAATTATAAATGTGCTTCGATGAAAATGAGGATGAAAAGCACCCTTATGCCTGAAATATTCGGAGGCAGGACACCTTAGCATCTAGGACACTCAGAGGGGGGTTTGCATCTAAAGTCAGGTAGATGCTGAACAATTCATGAGTGAAAGAAAAATGTAAATGTCACAAGTCAAAAATCCATGCACACAATATATGATGTGTTTCTCATTTCATTATGATTCAGTGTTTGGCAATGTCCTGATACATTATTACAAAGCCAAAGACCATTTTAACTAATGAACTGTAAGGGAATAGCTTTAGTGTTTTGTTTCACATATAACCATAATCTATATCTTATATAGGTTGATACTACAACTCAGTACATAATTGACTGTGTCTACCTGTCTCTTGTCCAAGGTTCTTTCAGTACAGATATACAGACAAAGTATGGTGGCTTGATTTAATGAAAAACCACTTCCAAGCTTCAATCTTTTCGGTCAGGCCTCAGTTGACCTACTTTTCATTTTGAAACCAGAGTCCAAAAATATGAACCGTCCTGTCGGTTTTTCCCTCTCCTCTCCTGCTCTTCACCCTTTCTCCTCAGGTCCTAATGTTTTTCTTCCCCTAATATTCCTCTTTGGCAGCGGCCGCCTTCACAGCTGGACCAATAAAAGCGGTTTTGTGTTCTGTGGGAACCTGTGCCTTTCCAGTTATTCATCAACTTCCCATAAAATGGGAGCAGGTGTTGTGTTACAGGGCCGAGGGGCAAACGACAGGCCCTCTTATTTGAGCCATAAAGGCGGACTTTGGGTAAACATGTCAATCTCAACAGAGCAATGCTGCCGACTTATTACAGTTGAGCCCGGACGGCATATATAAAAAACGACAAGGGAATGATGAGGTGATAACAGGCCCTTGAGAGTCCACTGATGCTTTCTGTCATTCGGTATATTAATGGATCCTGGCAGAGAGGGGAGTAGGCAGTCAGTCAGGAGGTGAGGTTATACTGACTGGCTGTACTGATGATACATGTCTGTTGTACACACACAGGTAAAAGGCCACCAGAGGTGAAAAAGGCCTCAGTGCATGTTAAACTTGACTTTGCTGTTGTATAGTTTGTGTATAGGTTGTGTAGTGTCGTTTAGAGGGTAAGAGAAGGGAGCGTGCTTTTATCAAGAACATCATGTCCTTACTGCCTGCTGACTCCTGAGTGCATGCATGGATGGGTAGCACAGGTATCTGCGCTACTCCAGACAGGGACTACAATGTCTCTCTTTCAAGATTTTTTTCCTGACTCATTAAATGTTTATATTTGTTTTTATTTGTTCATATATATATTTATTTGTCTCTTTAAACATTCTTTGGTATTTAAATAGTAGTAAAGCTAACAGTCCCAGTAATAGCAATAATGATGGAAATAGATATAGAAATAGTAATGTATAGAAATGGTAATGCTGTAGTCATAGTGATAGATATGGCAATAGAAATAGGAAGGATAGTAGAGTGCACAACAAATAAGTGATGTGTATGTAGTTCTACCTCTGGTTATCACAGGTACCATGACCTTCAGATTGCATTCTGCAAGGACAATTAGACCTAATGCCTGTGAGCTTTGACATTCCACTGAATGAAATTCCAGTGCATGAGAGACTTGAAAACAACCTCGTGAAGACAAAAGAGTGTGTGTGCTGAGCCATAAATAAGCACTGTTATGTCTGGGAGACTGAGTGACCCTCCGCTGCAGCGTGGGTGGACACCGAAGGGCAGAGATGCTCTCTCTCTATTCTCATAGCATTGCTGCAGCTCTCTGGAGGTTTCAGTGTTTGGCTTTTTTGTGTGTGTCTTAGGAGACGTAGACTCTGGCACTGAGAACAGACACCAGCTGAAGGGCAGGGACAGAGGCATAGAGGCACAGCCGCACTATCTACCCGCCGGATTGTGTCTTGGGACCGTCAGAATCTGGGCGCCTCGGCATGGCAGGTCACTTCCTGTGGGACCAGTGGGATGGGCTGGCGGAGATGATGCCGGCTTAATCTGCAACCGTACGAAAAAAAGATTCTCCCCAGACCAGACTCACACATAAACAGTCATACACAAATATACTGATACAAACTCAGACACACACACACACAAAGACACACAAATAAACACACACAATACTCAGAAAGACTGTGTGGTGGTGGTTTGGTTGAAAGCACCTACACCCCCTCTGCATCCTGTGGTTTACTATGACACCACAGGATATCAGGAGCACGGGACCGTGTATTCTATACATATAGGAAAAGTGTTGCATTTCTTTCTTTGGAAAAATGTAAAGATACAAAGGGAACTGACTAAACATTGACAAAAAGTTCCCCTTGTATCTTTACATTTTTACATTTTACCACTTAATGGTCAGTAAAGCATAAATAAAAGAGGGAACTTTATTAAAAAAAAAGCTTTGTGATATGAATCAACTCTCAGACCTTTACAGATTTCAAACATGTAATACATAATTAATGTAAAATCTGTCATTATAAATATCAAATGAAAAACAAAGGGGTAAGTAAAGGGCCTGAGGTATCTAAATTCCTGAGGCATCTCACAGAAACATTTCTGTGATTGAGTGGGACATCGCTATGCACTGACTTTTTAAATAACCTCTAGGAAGTCTTTACTTCAGTATCCCAATAAATGCTGATCTATTCAGGTCCTGTTTTTAATTATAAACCACAGTTGAGCCATGTCACTGTGAATACAGATGTGTGATCAAACATATGATACTGTTGGCTACGCACACACACACCACCCCCTCACCCCACGAGTGTCCCGACTCCTCTGTCACACACATAAGCCAGCATCTCGGCCAACTTCAAAAGACAGGAAACAATGGAGTTGTTGTGTTGAATGTGCGAAGACACAGGCAGCACATCAAAAGCAGCGCACTGTTACACTGGCGGACATATTTTTAGGCTTTAGCATTTGTCGGCCAGGATGTTTCTTTGCTTTCTCTGTATTTGTGTGAAATGAAATATCCTTGAAATTATTTTGAAAATGCATTCATTCTTACACCAGATGGCTCTTAAATGTACACTACATGTATCTACGTATCTGCAGGTAACATATTGTTTATGAATGTCGCCATGTGTTTGTGTACATTATGAGCCACATACGTCACATTCCACTATGTATGCGAGATATGTCCACATCATTACAGCTCTTTCTGTCTTAGAGTCTCATTGTGCCTATCTTGCATCTCATAAGTCTATCATGCATCTCATAAGTCTATCATGCATTAACGTTCCTGCCTAATTAGAATATGACCATGAACTTCTCAGATTACCAGCCAGGCAATTGAATACCGACTCTCATCTGCCATCTAAGGGCCAGATTGATCATTAGCACAGCGCCTAGAGGCTGTTGGCATGCTATGGTTTACACCCACGGGCCCGGGAGAAACCGTCACCATTGAACTTCATTCCACTGGAGAAGACAGTTGGGTGTATCATTAACTCCAGGCATGATGCTAGTCCTTGATCTGACAGGACGAGGGCTTCTTGATGTCTCCAGTGACAAATGCCTCCCTGTGGAGTCATTATGATTTTCCCTACATTTGTTTGTAATGAGTGCAAATGTATACAAAAGCATAAAACATAAAGCATGTTACAGAAAAGCCGCACATTATACTGCAGCTACTTATAATGACTCCTCCCCCACCCACACATGCACACACACAATACACACACACACACACACACACACACACACACACATACTGTACACACACACACACACACACACACACACACACAATCACACACATCACAAGACATCAAATACCCATCACTCGTATGCTCAAAGAGCACTTTTGCATTTGCAGCCGTAATTTAAGTCACAGAACAATGTAGGCCTTTGTAAGTGGTGTTACATTTTTACACCCTCCTTTAAACAGGCAAACAGCTGCAGATGCCAGTTTGGAGTTGACAGAACACTCTTATGATTTCCGCCGAGCTCACGTTACTCCAAAAACAAACAGACCAGCAGCTGAATCAGCACTGTTTAGAACAAGTCAACTGAACAAGGCAAGTGAACTAACATAAACACACATAAACTGTGAAAAAAGGTCTATTTGTGCACTGGAATCTTGTGGAAGATATTACAACTGTAATGTACAATGAATTTATATATAGTATTTATATATAGTATTCTTATATAAGACTGGAAAAAATGAACGGCTCAGAAGCATCCTAGGAGGAAAAATACATTGGCTGAGATTAAGCGAGTCTTGAATCTTATATGAGGCAGAAAAATGCATCAGTGGTAAATATAGTGAAAACTGATTATTCTGACTCCCCAAAATTAATTTACAGTCAGTTAAGTTAAGTTGACATATCAGTTAGTTTACGTATCAGATAGCAACACAGTAGTGGCAACTTAAATGTAACCGATATCAATTAAATTGAATGTAAGGGGGGAACCAAATAGGCAAGTAATGGGCAAGTAAAGGGGGAAACCAAATAGGCAGTAAAATGCCAGTTGAACAAAGTAAACTAAGATAACCAAACAAAACAGATAAACAATGAGGTAACCAAATAGCCCAGAATAGGTTAAATAAATCATATAAACCAGCTAAATAAACCAGATAAACCGGTAATGCATCAAAGTGTAAAGAAATCAAAACAAACCTGAGAGAGAGAGAGAGAGAGCAGAGCAAGGAAAGGCCTCACCCAATCCAGGAGGAGAAGAAAATCAGAAATCCAAAATTTCATATGCATACAGTCCATTAACAATGTCCTCCTGCCCAGCTGGCCTGTAACTGGAATGGGCTATGCATGAAATTTAGATTAATTTAGACTACGGTGACGTTCTTGGTCTACAACACACATACAGTTGAGATTGTAATGAATGATCAGACTGTTGCCCACGTCACAAGGATCTGTTTCAAGAACAGACATGAATATGTTACATTTAAGTTGACTGGTACTTAGCAGATTCTTTTGCCAAAATCAACACGGAGTTGTGATGATGAGTCCGGGAATCAAATCGGGCTGATCAATTGTCAGGCAGTGACGTTACCACTGACTGTTCCACCACGCCCAGACCATTCATACGATACATTTCATAGATCATTTGGAAATCACAACCAGAGGTTTCTTCTCTGACTATGAGAAGAGGTTAAACCAGGTGGAAAAGAAGGTAACTAGTTACGCTGTGGCCAGTTTGGTGAGGACCTCATTGTCAAATCAAAACAATGACCCTTTGCGTGCCTTACGTTCTAACCCATCCACATCCTACCCAAGTTTATGTGCTGTGTGTCTCAGACGATACACCTCTCGTAAACTCCACAAATGAACAATTTCTCTAATGAAAAAAAGCTGAGAGGAGCGGTGGAGAGAAGCCACCAAGCAGTGTGCCCAAAAGCTGAGATGCCCCGTCGCATTCCACACTGGCACTTTCCTGGGCAGGGCAGGCGGGCAGACAGGCGGACGGGCGGGCAGAGGAGCCGTCGCTCCTGGGTGCCCTTCATAACCACCAGACTGTGAGAGCTGCTCCTGCTCAAGCAGACCTCCAGCTCACCCCTCCGACGCTGACTAGACGCCAACTAGAACACTCATGAACACTCATTTTGGCTGAGGCACAGGGTAGTGTCTGGGTTAAATTAACAGTGACAAGGGTTTGTGAAATTCAAAGTCATCCTCCAAATTCAAATTCGGCAATAATGTGTGTGTGTGTGGTGGGGGGGGCTGATTGTAGCGCAGATGAGGTGTGCCATATGTAGTGGGAGATGCAAAGTAGGCTACAGTGTGACATTTTATGAACACAAATTGGTGTGAATACATCCTATCTTTTTTTCAAATGCTCTCACTTGGAAATTGAAAGAGAGAGAGAGAAAGAGAGGGACGAAGAGGAAGAGGGACAGGGAGAGGATGAGCACACACCACAAGTGATTAGACAAGATGCATTATATGGAGATAAATGCTTATGTTTTCCGTTGGACCATAATGGTCATATGTTCCCCCACCACCCCATCCCATCCCACCCCACCCCACCTCACCCTCCTTCCTCTTGTGAGCAGGAAGAAATTAAAGAACTGCGTCACCAATTTCCTGCTGCCCCCCAGTAAAGAATCAGTGTGTTTGTCTGGGGTCTGCATCCACCGGACATCTGGTAAGGCCACCGAGCCGCCTCAGAGCAGAGCACCATGTGCACAACTTAAACATCCGCGCTTGTGAAGGACTATGAAGCCCTCATCAAGGGGAGAGGAAATGTGTACGCCTGCCTGCCCTGCCTGTCTGCCTGCCCTGCCTGCCCTGCCTGCCCTGCCTGCCCTGCCTGCCCTGCCTGTCTGCCTGCCACCTCCCATCTTCATCTTCCTGGTTCCTGTGGAATGTTGTGACTAATATCAGAATATACATTTTTTATGACTTTGGTGGGACAGGACATGGATAAATGTCGGAAGTACATGAGAATGATATATGTCTCCAACTGGTAGTGTAAACAGGACAGTAATGTTGCAGTAGGAATGTTTTGAAGTATGACTTTCATGTTTAGATTAACAGCAGCCTTTTTTGGCTTTTTTGTGGAATGCAATATCCTGGTAGGCCTGCAGTAGGTTTGCTTGGAGAATTATTTGCTCTGATAATTACAGAATTTTGGTTGATGCATCAAATAAGATTGTGAACTAGTTTCGTTCTCAAGTTTCGATTCAGGATGTTATCATTTTAATTTCCATATAATGTGACCTTCCCACCCATCATACTCATTTTGCTGCTTGGTGCATTCAATATTCTTTGCAGAAGTGGAATGCTGTGATAACAACAAAAAGGCACTTATAGTCTGCTCGCACAGTCTGTTCTAAAATGCTGTGATATGGACATATATACTGTAGGTGGATATAATATCATAGCAATAACACAATGCATAAATTACAGTCTTGCTAGACATCTTGTCAACCTTTCATCAACCTGCTTGATCACCTTGTTTGTGGGACAGCTTGGATCTGTTTGTCTCCCCTCTGCTGAGGGGTGTTGAAAGCATGGACATATAAGCTTTCATGTGTCTTCACAGATTGCAGAGGCTGTGTCAGCAGTCTTGTTTTTCTCTTGTCAGATTTTAAAGAGCTTTGGTTGCTTTAATTTTATTCATAACAAAATTGCTTCACGTTTCATAAATAGGCTACAAAAGGCTACATCTACACTATTAGATTTTTGTTGGAATTTGTTACATTTGTGCCTCTTAATTAATATTTGGGTGTTTTTGAGATGCTGAAACAATTTGAAAATCATGTTGGCCCCAATTTTATTTGAGTTTTAATGCGGACTGCGAAATAGCAGTCTAGCAGGTAGCTAGGTAGCATCTATGGCGCAGTTCAATTCTACATTTTACAATGCTGACAATTCTGAGAATGGTCAAGTGATTTGTGCGAATGGTCATGTGATCCGCGTTTCAAGGGGCCCAGTGCAGACAAGGTTACAGAATTGCAAATGTGCATCTGGACATAATGTTCATTTTAAAATGTTGTTTCAAAATAAAATTGGAATAGTGTGGATCACACTATCACAGTCTCTTGTGGAAGGCATATTAAAAGACACTAGACGGCTGGGTAGATCTAGCATAGGCTATTTATATTTATATTTTATTTGCCAGGTACAAAAATGAATTAAATGAAAGAGAGGGAGTTTGGAGGAAGGAAATTAAATCGAATATTGCTTTCAAATGCATCAGATGCAAAGGGAAAAGCATACAAAATGAATCATAAATGTCAATCAGAAAGAGCAGATTAAAGCATTAGTTCCACATTACTGTTGTACCAGCACAGAAAGGCACCTTGAGTCAACACTCAACGTGTCTAGGATGTATGATCACTTAATGCCGTAATACACTGTGAAAGAATCGATTCAAATCGATTCATATTTAACTGAGAGTTTAACCCAAGCATTCGTGCTCGTAGAAAATATAGGTGTAATCAGGGTGAGTCATATGAGACTGCTGTAAAGCAAGGCCTGGTTAGGTAAAGTGCTGAAGACAAACAAACAAAGAATATGGCTGAGGGGCAATGTAGTGGTGAAGGAGCTGGGCTAGCGTGCAAAAGCTTGAAAGGTGTGGGTTCAATTCCCAGCTTCCACCGTTGTGCCCTTGAGCAAGTCACTTAACTCCAAGATGCTCTGGGGACAATGTAACCCCTTGAAATATAGTTGACATATGAAAGTCACTTTGGAGAACAGTGTCTGCTAAATGAATAAATGTAAGATTGCTGTCAGGAGTGCAAAGAGACAGGGAGGATAAAAACCTACAGACCTACAGAATGTTATTTAATGTAAACTTTGTTTTCAGTTTCTATAACCAAAAGAACACTATGATGAAATAATGTGACCACCAGTTTGTTGCACACAGTACTGCACTGCCGATCCAGAAGATATAACTGAAACAAGTGGAGCGTCCTGAGAGGCAGGGCAGGGCAGGGCCTCAGGTTGTCTTTTCTGGACACAGACAGACATCCTGTGTTCTGTGTGCTCTCGGCAGCACAGTTGTGCTTTGAACTTTCTCTGTGGAAAGAAAAGACTCTGCTTGTAAATGGCAGGATGTATTATCCGCTGTGGGTGGCTTCTCACACTAGAGCCCTGGATTTGGAAAAAAAAGTCATCACGATCTTTGGAATCAATCAACAAGCTCTACAAAACTCAAGATGAACTCTAGTGCACTGTAGTGACTACAACATTGACGATAAGTTGTGAATCAGACACACTAGCCTGTGCATGAGAAGTTTAAGCATTGGAGCAGTATCCTTAAGAGAACTGGCATCCAGCCATCTACACTTCAGAGGTCATCACACAATGACTCAGATAGTTCTGACCACTATTTTTGTTAGAATAGAGTAAGAGTATTGTAACTGTTCCACAGTGTTTGTACTGAAAGTTTATTGTGGAAATGAAGGGTGGCTTTCCTGATCCATTAAGAATATTGTATTCTGTGTAATTCAATTTTCCACAATTAAAAGGTGATGTGGTGCAGTTCAAATAGCAACCAATTTTAGAATGTTTTCATGTGAAATGAGGCATTTGTTTTTAATGCTACACCATATTATAGCAATGTGTATGATAACTCTTACACAAGCTGATGAATTAATGGTCCTTGAAATGTTTTAAAAACAGTTGACATAGTAGAACAACTTTTTAAGATTGCTGTATAAATCTTAGGAGTGGAGTGGAGAAGCATTTTGTTGAGTTCAGCATTGGAAGAGAACTTGATTTCTTGGAACATTGCCTCGAAATCTCATAAGCACACTTTATAGGTATTAAGTCATAATTCAACTGTAACACTCCAAATGTTAAAGCCAGATTTACAACAAAAAAGGCTTGTTGAGTCAACTTTGGAACACTGAGTGTTCCGCAAAAAAACATGGGGTTCCACAAAAGCGGAGCTGATTTCCCCCACAAAGTATTAGTTGCACAACAAGTGGCCTCCACTGTGCAAACAAATGACATCACCCCCAAAAAGGGCAATGGATTTCAGCCCCCATCTACTTTGGGTGGGATGATGAGGACTTTGTGATTGAAAAAAAAAATCACCAGTTGGATAAGATTTGTCTGGAGACTAATCATATGAGCCAGAACAAGACGTCTGTGTTTGTGCACAGCCTGTAGCTTAGCAGCTTTGGACTGCTAAAGCTAATCCCTATTAATTATCATTTCAGGAACTGCCACTGCTGAAAATTATGAAACTATGGAGTCATGAAAATGTTAAAACCTTCCACTGAGATTGTATGTATTTCTGAACGTCTTCTCATCCTGTTGTCTCCAACTCTCACAGCAGTTTGTAGTTTTTGCTTCCCCAATTCAGAGACCCAAACATTTTTTTTCTGTTCCCTATGGTCATGTGAATGGCCTGGCTGGCATGATTGGTTTTGCCATGTGATGAGCCAATCAAGGTCAGCTGAGTTTCTCAAAGCTACTGGACACACCATGAGACACTGAGAATAAACACAGGGGTATTTCCACTGGCCATGCACCGGGTGTAATGGAAGCAATAATACTTTTTGGCCATTTTTTCTTTTTTCTCCCCATCTAATCTCCATCCTGAGTTTTTCAGTGTCAGCAGAAAATAAATGATTTCTTCTAAAGCGCAGATGTAATCCTTAGAAGTCCTTGAGATAATGGCGGTTCTCATGGCCCTGTTGGCTGGTTGTTTTGGCAAACGTGGCTCCCCTCGGAGTCAGGGCGTGCTGATGAAGCATCCCACGGGACGGCTGATTAAGTCATTGTTGTGAGGAGTGGGCCGGCCTGGGCCGTGGAGGGGGGGTACACTGTACCAGGCTCCGGGCCTCACCAGCCTCAGGTGGGAGGAGGAGGAGGAAGAGATGCAGCCCAGTGTTCTTAACATTAACCCTCTCCCTGGACCTCCCGTCAACAACACACACACACACACACACACACACACACACACACACACACACACACACACACACACACACACACACACACACACACACACACACACACACTGAACCTTATTCTACCTTACCCTTTTTGTGTGTGTGTGTGTGTGTGTGTGTGTATAGTGTTGTTGACGGGAGGTAAGGTAGAATGAGGTTCCGATGTGTGTGTGCAGTATAGCTAAACGTGTGGGTTGGACTGTTATCAGCAGTTGCAAAACGATGGTGGAATTTTCAGCGATAATAATAATGATAACTCGCACCTTCTCACAAGTCAGTTATTAGAACAGGAAGAGGAGTGAAAGCATCCATAACTGCACTAGCAAATGTTATCAGCCAGCCCCCTATAAATAGACGCACTAATTTGAATATTGTCTTGCTAATTGTACATTATTCTTCCTCATTATGGCATCAAAGGGCAGATAGTTTTTCATCTGTTGGCTCCTACATCGACTTAACAGGATGAGGGTGAACAGCTGGGGGTGAGGGTGGGAGTGTCGTCCCCACTCTGCAACTCTTCACTCATCTTTCAGCGTGGCCTTATTTCAAAAGCCCGCGGAGCCTCGACAAAGTGTTCACTGCCGCACTGCTGTGAAATTCAAAGCACTAGCATTTATGAGTGCTGAGGCGAGGATATATGATGGCGCTGCGCAAACATATGGGGCATTTCGCCTTGGCCTGTGTGTCATGCTTGTTAAACTTCAGATTCTCAGGGGTGTCATTTATCTGGTATGAAGTGAACAACGTCAAGCTTCTGATATGGAATCAAAAGGCCACGATGAAGTTCCACTTAGTTTGATGTTTTGGCAAAATCCAATCTGTAGTCCATACTCTATAGCCCTCTATTTATGTATTGTGATACTTTGCTGTAAAAAATGCAACAATCCCATATCATATTTTTCAGAAATATTTTCCCATATCATCGTTTTTAGAAAATGTGGTTTAGACTTTGAAGTTTTCCCAAATGTTTACAGTTCACCAGGTGTTTGTAGTCCTTGATAATAACCCCAAGCACACCTAAAACAGCCAACAAAGATCTGCTGATTGAAAACAAAATCCATGTTTTGACACGATCCTCTCTGTCATCAGATCTCTGTCAGCTGTCTGCAAAGCAGTGTGGGTGATTTGTCCTTGTGAAATGACTCTAGAACGTCAGGGACCTCCCTTAATGTTGGAGGCCCCGGTTTAGGATCCAACATCATTCAACTTTGCATTCAACATGACAGGAGTACATATGTCTACTGTGTGAGTATATGTCATACAGGGGCGCAGCTACCCATTTTTTGAAGGGTATGCAACAACAAATTGGCCCCCCTGATTACTGTGAATGTATGTGTGCGTGTGTATCTGTTTATGCACATGTGTGCATATGGAATGGGTTAACATGACCCCTGAAGGAAAAAATTGGTCATCCTAGGCCCTACAGTTCTCAAGATATTCACAGAAAACTGTGTCTGCCCTACCCTCCTTTCGGGGGGTCCAGTCCAGGGGGGCTACAGATCAAAACGAAAAACGATGGTTCCACGCTATGTGGGGTTACATGCCCACCAAGTTTCGTGTACCCCGGTCTTTCAGTGTCCCGGGAATCCTTGTTGGTGTAGGTCACTAAATGTACACATAAATTATTTTATTGTAAGGCCCCCCATGAACGAAAGTTCACAAAACTTGGCATGCATTCGGAGGGTGTCATAATGATCCTACACTTTCAATTTTGTGCCGTTTTGACCATGTCAGCCAGAGATATTGTGATGAAAACACCTCATTTTTACTTTTTTGTGTTTAACTAGGTGGCGCTATACATGAAATGAGTGGTTATGGAATGGGTTGACATGGCCCCTTGAGATCAACATACAAAAAAAAATGGTCCTCCTAAACCCTACGGTTCTCGAGATATTCACAGAAAACTGTGTCTGCCCTACCCTCCTTTCGGGGGGTCCAGTCAGGTGGGACTACAGATCAAAATGAAAAACGATGGTTCCATGCTCCATGTGGGGTTACATGCCTACCAAGTTTTGTGTACCCCGGTCTTTCAGTGTTCCGGGAATCATTGACAGAAATTTGGACATGCGAAAAAAAAAAAAAAAAAAATAACAAAAATCTGACTAAACCTATATGACCGCCGCTTCGCTGCGTGGCGGTCATAATAACACAGCAGAAATAACAGAACAGAACAAATCCCAAATGTCCCAAGATACAGGGACATTTACTCAGCATTCACTCTGCTTATCTGATTATATTGTTGTTAATGGTGCGGAGCATAGTAACCTCTTTATATTAGGATTTAACCTCTTTCAATGAGGATTTATTGATGGACATTTCCCACAAAGATTTGTGGTTCACCAGGCAGTCACGTTTTGACACAGGGTACCCACTCCAATTAGGTTTCATTGAAGATGTGACCACAGGTCTGTGTCCAGCTTCTTAAATCTTATTGAATTCTTACCTTCAAACGACTCAGTACAGGGAGGTGCCCTCTTTACAAATGAAGGTATTTAACCTCAAAAGGTGTGTTTGTTGTCGTTTTCAGGGAGGCACATCTCCAGCTGAATATTTAGCAGCTGCGCCTTGTCTGCCATCTGATAAGGAGACCTGTCTTTGTTTTGAAATGCATGCCTTTTTCACCTCTGTGTAGCGTCAAGGTGTGCTGGAAAAATAACCCTCAAAGACAAGACAGTGCCTGTATATTGAAAACAAAGGGTGGCATTTAAACAGAGGGGCATCACGTGGCTTCTGAGCTTCATTCCATGGTGAAAGTGTATACCAAAATGTAAAAATTATGCTGGTGTGTATTCAGAGAAGTGTAATAATTCTAAGAAAAAAGTCAGCGTTAATGTTGTGCTAATGAGGCAATTCTAAGTCTTTTCCAGTTGTATTATTTTATTATCTCTACATGCAATGTCTCGTGAGTAAGTGTGAGATTTCTGAGAAGCTTTGATGCAGTACAGGACACATATATTCAGGTCCCTGTGAAAATGTCTGCATTTTCCCATAGAAATGTGATTAGCATCATGACAGCAATCAGAAAGAAAGTACAAAAAGTACACCTTTGCAACTGTATGCAATGCTACTGGTATTTGAGAATTAGGTCTAACAATAAATGTATGGATTTCAGTGCCAAATTTCCAGTACTTTAAAAATATTTGTGTTGTTCTCCATAATTTACTTCATGCTTCATATCAAACTAAGTAGAGTCAATACATTCATAGTGTCCTGCTCTATGTGAAGTGAGCTGTGCCCATGTGTCCATCAAACTGACCTGAAGTGGTTTCGCAATTTTGTTATTGCGTTTTTTCTGCTGACGCGACTCTTACTTGCCCTCGCTATGGGCTGGCTTGGCAAGGATGAAGAGGATATTGTTTGCAGAGAGAGAGAGAGAGAAAGAGAGAAAGAGAGAGGCTCTCTTGGCTCTTGGGCTATCAGTGCAACCTTTGACCTCAGTCACGGCCTAAACAGGAAACAGCAGCCAAGAGAATGCTCCAGAGTCAAAGAGGGAAGCCACTGTGGATGTCAGTGGAGAGACCACTCACACAGACACATACACACACACACACACACACACACACACACACACATACGCACTCACATGCTCACACACACACACACACACACACACACACACACACACACACACACACACACACACAGACACACACAGACACACACATGATGCACACACAGCCAGCCACACACACAAACACACACACACACACACACACACACACACACACACACACACACACACACACACACACACACACACAGACACACACACACACACACACACACACACACACACACACGATGCACACACAGCCAGCCACACACACACACACACACACACACACACACACACACACACACACACACACACACACACACACACACACACACACACACAAACACACACACACACACACACACACACACACAAACACACAAAAATACACAGACATAAGACTCTTCATCTTATTGTCAACAAACCCCTATTATTGCAAAGTCTAGACATGTTGTGTAGCTGTTGATTTGTTTGCACTAGTGGCCCGGGTCTTCTGCTCAGGCACAAATATGACAGATGATTTGTCATGCAGGCAGTTGCTGTGGGAAATGTGGGATTTTGAGGAGGTCTGCTCTTGAATGAGAGAGTTTTCTGTCCTTAGAGTGGGTGATTTCAGAGAATTTGAGTCTCTTCAATCGTTGTCCCCTTTTGTGTTTGCATTGCACCTTTTTTTCACATGACACAATATTTTGCGCCTCTTTTTGCTACATAAACCAAATGTTACCTTGACAATATTCATTAATGAGTACTTTCCACACCAGCAATAGGAACAACTGACCAAACAGCCATCAAACGGAGGTAATGGAAATGTTTTTTTCCATCTTCCCTCGCTCTTTCCATCCATTCCAAAGGACAGAGAGAGTGGAAGGAGGGTGGAGATGAGGCTGGGGGCAGTTTAGGGGGTGGGGGTGGGGGACTGGCATCCACTGTTTTGGATGGAGGCAGGAAACAGCTTGGTGGGGAGATTTGATTGTTCTCCGTCAATGAAAGGAAAAGTCTGCTGGAGGAGTGCTGTGATTTAATCTCTTGCTGGATTAAATGGCTGGCATTGTGCGCCTGAAGGGCCACTGGAGAGGTGGATTCATGGCCCCTGACGGGCTCCCGATGGAAGGGGTGGTGTGAGGGTGTGTGTGTGTGTGTGTGTGTGTGTGTGTGTGTGTGTGTGTAGGGCGGGGGGTGGGGGGGGGGGTCACAGGGGATCTAACGTTTCATCTGACAGCACACTGGTGACAAGGCGTATTCATGGGGCCAAACGAACCTGGCAAATGATCAGACGTGTGTGGTTTGCCATGTTCACATGCTCCTACCTTCATAGTTTGCAGTATGACAAGTGAAAGTTTACCTGACTCCTCTGGTCCCATGGCTACTGCGATCATCATTATCATGTGCTTAACAATGCTACTTTAAATATATGTTAACATATATTATGTTGACATATTATGACCTAATATACATTTTTTATGTTATTTCAGTATTTCAGACATTTTGGTACTATATTTGTGGGAGTGATGGTTTGATCTAAACTAATGTAACTGGCAAGCTATCTATCTATCTCACAATTTTTTTTATTCTTCCACTTCTTTGTTGAAATTTGTACAAACACTAATGTTTTTATTGTAGGTGTTGCCAATGAGGTGTGTTCATCCATTGTAATATAATCTAAATTATTTATCTGTTTCTCAGTGTTTTTAGAAATATTAGGTTCTGTTTGTGTATACAGGATTTATTGTAAATCTGCACTTTGTGTTTAGTCAGAGTTGTTAATATGTACCCTCTCTCTCTCTCTCTCTCTCTCTGTCTCTCTCTCTACTCGTTTAACTCTTCCAGGGGGTAAATCAGCACTGCAGGGTTAACCGAGTCTGTCTGGAGGTTATAAATTTCCTCTTCTTCCTCTCTTTCAGACACGTTCTCTCCCTTCCCTCCGTCTCAAATACAAATACTTGTACAATGGTGGACGGGAAAAGTATCTGGTGGGAAAGCTTGAACCTTTCCCTAATTGTCCTAACCATTCAGACTTGCAGCCTTTAAATGATTCACATGGCTTATTTATCATTATTTAACAGATGTCACATATTTGTGTTAAACATTTTTGTAGAGCTAACCACCAGATCTAATCTTGTATGTTTGCAACAATATAATGCAAGTTGTAAATTTGTGTGTATTAAATATGAGTATGAAGTATGAAGTTCAATATTTTTTTATACAATGCATTTTAGACACATATATATTATTGATGAGAAAGTCACCTTGGAAAGAAATATGACTACTATCTTAAAAATGAGAAATGCTTATGTCTAACATTCAAAACAAGCAAGTAAAAGTTTGCAAACAACCACAGAGCTCTTCCTCCACAAATGAGCTTCTTGGAGATTGTAGAGCCCTGGCATAGCAGGCTGAGAAGACGTCGCCAGGAGAAGGATAAATAAGGAAGTGATTCCAGATGCCTTTGACAGAGAGACGCTGGTGTGGAGGTGAAAATACCCATCAGTGTAACGTGATCCCGCATCTGAGTGTTTAAAGCACAGCTCTCCAAACTGGCACCGAGCAAAGGAAACGCTGGTCCGACAGCCTGTTAAAATTTGAACTGAGGGCACACAGGACAGATGCGACACTTCCTGTTTCCATCTGAACACCTTGATAACAAAGAATGTGAGCAATAAATAACTGCAAAATCAGGATGCATGTTTTTGGTTAGTTATAAATTCCCTGAAAGAGGTCAGCTATTGCTGAAAAATACCCCCCCACACAGATACACACACACACACACACACACACACACACATACACACACACAAACACACACACTTCATTGTTCCTCTTGTTGCTCCACTGACTTTATACAGATGACTAATGTGTTCATCCCCTATACATACACAAGTTCACTTTCTATGGAATAATGACCCACTCCAAAATGATGACATGAAACAGGTAAAAGAGACACCCACTCAGTGAAACCCAACCGGTCGGTCCTCCTTGGATATTCCAGATGGCCAGAGTTCTTGGAGAGAACGCAAACCACTACCCCACCCTATGCAACCCGCACGGTCAAATCCTACAGCAGACGCTGATCAGAGGTGTCTCGGCACCATTAACTATATTTAATTATCCCAGCTTAATGTGCTCGGCCTCCGTATGGGATTTTTCAATACCGGGTGACATCTAAAAATAGCCAATGAAATTTGATAATCAGATTCTGTTGCCATGCACTGGGGGCCTGTCTCCATAGGGCTTAGAGTTAGCTCTATATAGGGGTGTGTAGTTGGGGGTATATTACAGGACTAGACAGAGTGGAAGACTCAGAAGTTTAACTAACAATAGAGTCAAGAAATACATTAACGAAAATAGAATGTTTGTGGGGTGAAACTTTTTCAATTGTTTTGTGTCCTCATTTGTTTTTTGTTTTTTTCTGTTTTGACTTTCTGTGATTACTGTCAGATGTCTGGGATATTATTTAAAAACAGGAGCACTCTGAATCGTGCAAGAAAATGTCTGACAGACTAAGAAAGCAAATTAATGTGAGTGAATTTGTGTGCACACGTGTGTGTCTGATATAGAGATGTTGAGATGGATAGATAAGAGATAAAACGAAAGAGAGAGAGAGAGAGAGAGAGAGAGAGAGAGAGAGAGAACCCATGCACAAGCAAGTATTTGCGTATAAATTACACATTCTCTGCTACCTTAGCTCTTTGGGATGCCAGTTTTTCTATACTGAAGATGCGCACCTAGCAAACTCCTAGGGCATACATGGGCAACATACGGCCCGCGGGCCACATCAGGCCCGTGGGCTTTCCCTGACCGGCCCGCGTAAGGTCCGTGAAAGAACAATAGTCAAGAGCCTAGCATAGAGATAATGCACGCAAATCAATATCGTTGCTTTTATTTTGAAAGCGATTGCTATTTATGCGTACCATACATTTGTGCGTGGATGCATACGATGTAAACACCCTCACTGATGTGCTGGTGAATAGAATGTATGCTTCTGCGTCGACACAATGCAGTTGCCTTTAAGTCAGCGTAAACCTTTCAAAGTTTTGTGTGTCTTAAGTCTACGTCGCTCACCACCGCAAAGGTTGTCAGAACGAACTCCTGCTGTTTGTTGGCGATACGAACATAGTCTACATTTTTAAAATAGTTTTCTTTGTGCATGTTGATTAACTAATGACAGCCTACTATGGTCTGCTCCACATTTTCATAGTCTAATTCTGCATAGAGTTAATTTAATGATGGTAATGATTTAATGATGAAATATTGCTGAGTGTTGATGAAATGGTGGCACAGGCCTATGGTTGTACTGACTCCTTCACATTTTCATGGCCTAGCCTAATTATATAGATATTGTAGTACTTTTTTATATCAGTCTTTGAAAACTGAAAAAAGCCTATTGCTGTTTTTCCTTTGTCTCCCTCACATTTTCATCTGTTATTACGAGTAGTAAACAAAACCATATGATTTACTTAATGTTATACAAGAACAGAATAGAATTGGACAGAATTGAGTTCAGACTTGAGTTCGGTATTTTGGGTCCGGCCCTCCTCAACAGTCCCAGTTTGTCATGTGGCCCCTTGGGGAAATTAGTTGCCCACCCCTGTCCTAGGGGATATGCAGGTTATGCAAGTAAGCATGTGTGTGTGTGTGTGTGTGTGTGTGTGTGTGTGTGTGTGTGTGTGTGTGTGTATGTGTGTTTCTATTTCTTTGGGTGGGTGTGTGTGGGGGTTCAGCTCAACTGTATCTGACACATTCTGGGCCCGTGTCCCAACCCTCCCTGGTGGATTCTGGGGTCTGCATGCAAAGGCGTAACAAGCCCAGCAGGAGTTGCTCCTTTCCCCCGAAGAATAAGGGGGGATCTAGGACCCCTGCTTTTAATGGAGCACCAGCGCTAAGCTGAACTTGATCATGAAGCGGTCATCGTGAGGTCCAGCCGACCACTGAAGCGGCTGACAGATGGGGGTCAGACACATTTGTATGGTTGCCAGAGTTCAACGGTGTGAAATCGATGGCCAATCAAATGGAATGAGTGGCATGTCCACGGGAGGGAGAGACCTCGGCCAAATTCACCTCGCCATTGTGAAACATCTTGAATACTGACAAAGACTTGTCATTGGTATGAAACGTGACACAATGGATTGTTCACAGCATCACAAATGTTTTTTCTCTCTTTAAATAATAATAAAATAAAAGAGAGGGCGCTGTTAAGTTGTTGTGTATTAGTTATGTTTGTCAGTATGGCTGCAATTTATGAATCAAAGAAAGTCTTGCTGACAAGACAAATACTTTCCACACATATTATGTCCTATAATTGATTTTTTTTAAATGCTATTGCTGTGTTATAAGTTTGATTTATCCTATGATTTAGTAAGGATATTCCATATATACCACATACCCCACCCTCAACCTACCACAAATAACCTTGTCATAATCATTAAAATAGATATGCAGTGTATTTTTAACTACAAAGTTGACAAGGCAATTGAAATGGTGGGATCCCTGGGTTCACCACAGTTATGCCAGCTGTATGTAAGGTATGGAGCAACTATGGAGCAGCTATGGTGTTAGGGGACCATGCGCTACATCGTCCGACCGGCGCATCCATGACACAGCGTTGTTCACATTCTCACAGCACAATTCCGATGTGTGCATTCCCACTAATACCCTGATGTTTCAAGTGCACTTGAAACACAACAAGTGTTTTGGATACTGAGAGAGACGGGGGGGAAAAATCAAAAAAAGTTTCTCCACCCCCACCCCTTCCGATTCCTTTTGTTCTCCCTCCCTTGCTCTCTCTTCCTCCCTCCCTCCCTCTCTCTCTTTCTCTCTGTTTCACCTGCAAGGGCCCTTTCTATATTAAGAATGTCTGACAGTATGGGTCACCATGGCAGCGGTGCCCAAGCCTTTGTGTGCATGCAGGTCAACTGTTGCTCCCTGTATAAAGGGGTCATGTGATTCCAGCTTAACTGTGGTACTTGGCTTTGAGTCTGATTTGCTCTGATTTTATTTAAAATCTTTTGCAACATGAAGATGCAACATGCAAGCATTGAGCAAAGAACAAATATTATGACATATATTACTTTAGAAAGAAAGCAAAGGAGAAAACTTTTTGATATTCAATTATCACCACAGCCTGTTACTCAAATCATACTTTTAGTCCAGATGGCCAGATGATATTGTTTACATTTTCTTGACATCCAAGTAAAACAAACCATCTGCCATCCCTAAGGATCTTTTCCCTACAGAAAATCAGTGGTGTTGCAATATTTCTTCATTAGACTTTACATGCCCCAAATATGTCTTAACATAGAGTGTTTGACTGACCACTCTCTCTCTTTCTAAAGTGCCATGTATGTGTGAGTGAATGAGTGAGTGTGTGTGAGTGATTGAGCATACAGACGTGCGGGTCAGTTCAACGTGAAGCAGGAAATGCAGAAGCTGCAGGAAGCAGGGGGCTAAGAATAGCGCTTAGTGATAGATTGGATCCACATTGAAAGGAAATTGGGTTTTGCTTTGGAGTGTGTGTGTGTGTGTGTGTGTGTGTGTGTGTGTGTGTGAGAGAGAGACAGTGTGTGTGTGTGTGTGTGTGTGTGTGTAAAAAAAATATTTTGCTGATAGGTGCCTCTGACATCTAAGTTCACATGTAGGCAAAAGTGTATAACTGATCACACCATATAGGCACACATAAACACTTTCTGTAGCATGTGTAACAGCTTATTGATCTCAAATTTGAATATAGAACACACGCCCACTCACGAATAAAAAAAACACAAAATAACTATTCATGATTATAACTATTTGAGTCCTTGGTGAAACGCAAAATGCATTCTATACCCTTAGATGTAGTCTAAATCTTGCATAGTTTCTCAATGTAGACTAAAATAATAATCTAATGGCTTGTAAACATAAAGATCCATATTATTATTCTTCATTTTCTTCAATTCACCGCTTATTTACATTCATTTGGCATATACTACTTCTTTTGATCGTCATTCCGCCTGAAATCTGTGAAATGGATATAAATGGATAGCTATGGCTTGAAATTAGTGAAGCAAATTTTATAGACAGGGACATTTGTACCCTAAAGAATTAGGCTAGGCCAAACGACTAATTTATGCTGATAAAAACTGTGCATATTAACTAGCCTAAGTTTAGGGCATTAATCGGGAAAAATACCCATGGATGGAATCTAATAGAAAGTTTGTCTAATTTAACTTTTAAGGAACTAATGCAATATTACGCAAGGAACGTAGCACTGTACGCTTTTTACGGACGTATGTAAACAGTGGAAGTGCCCTCGCTCCTCCCTCCTGCCCTCCCCCAATTCCCTCCACTCCTCTTTCATAGAACCTATTAAGTGGCAAAATTCAGGACAGAAAATGGCGACGGCGGGGAGCCGGACCTCGTCCTCGTCGTCGGGAACTGTAGAGTCAAATAACGGCACAAACGTTGGAAGCGGACCTCAGGGAAGTTTGTCTACCCCAGGTCTCCCAAGTAGTCCCGGGAAGTCGAAGAGAAGCACCGGGGAAAATTCACAATGGAGACGTAAAGAGCTGCGGAAAGTGAGAAGTGTGGATCTGGATAAACCCGAGGTGCTGCTCCTATCTCCCGAGACCGGGACAGCTCCGATATCAGCGCAGCTGCACTTCTTGTCTGTTTCCTCGCCCGGTGCTGTTCAAGCTACTTTGTTGCAACAGACGCATCATATTCAACAAAGTGACTCATTAACTGGTGACATTCTCTTTGATAAAGCAAGCAATAGTTTGTCCACTGCCGCTCAGGAATTGTTGAAAACTTCATTTAAAAACAGCAGCGACCATCTCAACGCCGATAATGGTGCTACCGGAACTTCAGTGGAAGTGACTGCAAAACAGCAAATTTGGTAAGTTTAGAATATCATGATGCTTTAATGTAACATTACGACTTGGCATGTTTAGGGTGTTTAGTATTGCTGGACGACAAATGAGCTTACGTGGGGGCTGCTTTGATGCCAGCTCTGACTTTTTATTAACTTCAAAAATGTCTTTGCCTGGAGGCGCACACTTAAACCGTGCTGCATATAGCCTACGATCATGTTTTCCTGTTGCATTCTTTTGCGTATTCATAAATGATAGCAATCAGAAAGGGAATAGTTTTACATTAGTTAGCTACTGCAGATATCTAACTTAGGGAGGCTTTCTGTGTGAATAACGGCTACATTCTCAGAATAAGTCATCCTTTTTAACGTTCTGTCATTAAAGTTGGTGCACTGACTTATGAACCAGACTGTCAAAGTGTTCTCTCGCGAATTTGCAGGAATATAAACGAAATTTGCCATATTTATGTAAATGGGACAGAGACTAAGGCACCAGTCAACATTTGTAGTAGTCTGTGTGGTTAAATGTGGGTTGTTTCAGTTAACATAGGCTATGGTGCGCTAGTTAGGGTAGTATTTATCTGCGAGTTTTTGTCATATAGCCTACAAATTGGAATATTGCGATTTTCGGTCTTTGTGTATTTCTTTGGTTCGTAATGCATCGAGAAACTACCACGTTTCTTGTGGCGTCAAGTGGTCACTTGCAGACCACTGCTGACCTTACTTGGTAGGCCTATGTTTGTCCCAGATGCAGGTCCAGTCTCTCACTAGAAAATGTCTTTAAGATAACGGTATTCGAGCATATTGCCATACTTTGTTTCAACTTTGTTTCTCGCTTTCTGGCTGTTTAGTTTGTTTTATTGTTGCCTTTTGGGTCACTAGGTGTGGGTAATATGCTTCCATACCCAGGTCAAATTCTATTTTCTATTCAGGTCAGATTTGTTGGATTAGGTGATCACATGGAGGATGATTATTCTGTTCTGTAAACGTATGCCATGGATGTTGATTAATCCAGCTGTGCACAAATCCTGTGTTGTGAAAATGGTTTTTGTGGAGCAGAATTTTGTTAATCTGTACCCCACATTTCCTTGCTGGAATATGATTTATAACATCAGTTCTTCCTGGACAATAATAGTAGCAGTAGCCGAGATGCACCACATGAGCTTTGATTTTATTGGTGTTATGGCATCTGTCTCTGTTCCTATGTGATTGAGAATTTCTCTCCCATACCCCCTTCTGTTCAAATGTGCCGTTTGTGATTGTGATATTAATGATCTGAGTTCTTTTTAAGACTGACAAAGTCACCAGATAATCTTCTGTTGAAGAGTAGTCCATGTTTTCAACACTCTAACTGATGGCTGTTGTGAATATATATATATATATATATATATATATATATATATTACACACCCCCTGCGTACTTTTAAAAGGATAAGTCTCATTTCGGATGCTAAGTGCTAAGATCACTGAACATGATCACGTGAGAACATCCATAGATTTTGGATGAATGACAGCTTTTTTTGAAAAAGTCACATTTGCTGCAATATGAGCCTTTGGCTTTTGGAACTGTACAGATAATGAAAGATGAATAGGATGTTGAAAGGTAAAGAAACGGCTGGAATGGGAGATGGAATCCATTGTCGAGGTTTTTCTTGTTTAGGATAATGGACGAAGACTGAGCATCGGAGTCCTCCCTCAATACAATGGTGAAGTTCGAACAAACAACTCACATCCTCTCTCGTGTCAGCCTAAACAAACCACAGGATCTTTGAACTCTGTATTTTCTCCCAATCAGACTTGTAGCGATTGTATTTTTAATTATGAAATGAGGAACTCCCTTCATGTTTTTAAAACCTCAGCAGTTACATTTTGTTGATTTATGCAACAATCCAAAAATTCAGCTGCTGTTTATTTCACTTCATTTGACTAAAACCATCTTTTTCTCCTTATTAAACCACAAAGATCAGTCCATGGTGTACCTAATAACATCGCTGGTCATAGTTTTTATTGAGACACTTTGGAATTTTTAATTAATGCCTTTTTACTGTTTTATGAACTGTGGAGCACCTGTCAGTTGTCACAGAACAATCTGATATCAGTGACCTCCCTTACTGAATGTTTCAGTTACAATTAGACTAGTTTATCCCAACCCCTACGTTTGGGTAATTGATACTCATCAGTCACCAGATATCCAAAGCTCTGAGGGTCATTATTATTATATGTGGATATTGGTGCAAGTTTGCAAAAATGTTGCCTTCCTCAGGCTAGTATAGTCACATTGCAGTATTCTAATGGTGAGCGTGATGCTTCACATAGAGGTTGTTTTCGCAACACACCTGTGTGTGTTTTTTTTTTTAACTTTCCCTGTTTCTCTGTGAGTAAGACAAATAGAACGCCTCCTCTTTGCGTCAATGGTCTTATTCACTGCCTAGCACATTCCCCCAGGTGAGCAAAGGAGTGTCATGCACTTTTGTGCAGCTAGTCATTGTTGTTAACATCCTCCTCCTCCGTCCATACCTCGCGGATGTCTCAGGTGTATATGTAGTAATGCAGTACGCTCTCTCAACAGGTGTTGAAGTGACCCCCCGAGACCAGATGTTTTGAGCAATATTAAAGACACAGGAGCTCAAACGCTGTTGTGTGAGTGGCTGACGAAAGATCAAAAGCGACCCTTAATTCTTCTTCTGTGGTTGCTGTCATTTTCAAAGGGGTTAAATTATTCACAGGCTTGCTAGTTCTCTTTTCTTCTCTCCTTTTGAAGATGCCCCCCCTCTAACTGTAGTGACAGTTTCACCCGAGGCGCAATTGTGAGATTAACTTCTCGCCATCCTGCAGTGTCCACACACATTCAAGGCACTTTGGAAAGAATTATGACCCGAAGATGGCATATCCCTCATAGCTGTTATGATAAGACACTTCATATAGGCTATTGTAGAGTTAAAGTTTATTAACCACATTTGAAATATTAGCCCTGCAGGTCTGCTCATTGCCTACGTGTAGAATATAAATTAATTTCACTTTAGGTCGTAACTTCAGGTGTGAACAGGAGCCTGGAGGGAGGGTTTTGGGCCAGTGGAGAGGAAGCAGGCGAATTGGTCGGGCTCCAGTGGGTGTTCCCAGCTCGCAGATCGCAATTAATTTGTTTGCCTTTCCAACGGATGTGGCTGGAGTTCTGACATTTCTGGTTTACAGTAGGCAGCTAGTCCGATACAGGACGAGATACCCCCATCGTGGAAACAAAAACTAAAGTTCTGAGGTGTTAAAGGATTTATTAGGATGTTGTGAATAGTTTTGTATTGTCTTCACTGAACTATGAACTATATCTATTTGACCTGGTAAATCAGTTTTACAGTGCAAGTGAAATGAACAAATAGTCTTTTGGCCTGCATTTGTAAACTCTGTCCACAGAGTCCACAAGGATCTTTTTTTTTATTTGTCTTAACAATTCCTAATGACTTTACCCAGATATTTGTGTAAGACTCACTGTAATAAGGAAGATTTCTGAGTTGGAATAGGGGCATTGTTGTTTATCTGTACCTCTATCAGCTGTGTAATCAGACCAGAAGTAGTTTGTGTTGAACGCTCCTTGCCCCTCCCTGCAATCAGTCCTAAAATTGGACGTTTCTGGTTAAATAAAAGCATGCTTGGCAATTTGCCTGTTAGGGGTCGTGGTTGTTTTATACTGCTCAACCACTATGATGTATAGTCATTTGTTTCACTATCTTAAAACATGGACTCTTCCCTAATATGTCCATTTTTACTTGTATCCACCACATATTTGGTATATCAGTGAAAACAATTCCCCTTGGAAAACCTCTCTTCTGGTTGTATATGTCTCATTTCTTGGGAATGGAGCATATCAGGGTTGACCAGTATTGTATTTTGGTGATCTGGCTGGCTGACATCTGGACACCGACTGCCCTTGAAAGCCATTAAGAGAGCCTGCAATGTGACTGGCCCTTCTTCGGTTAACAGTTTGCTCTTAAGTACATACACAACAGTTGGTCACTTGCTGTCTTCTGCTGCGTGGGAAAGGGCCACAACGAGAAAAGAACCCGAAAAAGTCTGCCGTCAGGCCTGAGGTTCCCCCTGTGCGTGTGTACTTCCAGGAGAACCAGGCTGAAAGGCCAACTGATGGGGAGGAAAAAGCCGCAGCCACAGTTGGTGAAAAATATTTGTTAAATGAGAACAGCGAGTCTCTTCTTGAGTTGCGGAGGCCGAGGAGCCTTGGTGGATCGCGCTTGATGAATGTTGTGTGATGGGGGCTTAGCCAGTGGCGTTTGAGTGCGAAATGTGACACTGTAGCTCGCGGGGATATAACAGGCTTTTACAGTGCAGGCAAGGTGAGCAGTGCCGTTTATTTGGCCCTGCCACCACAAGGGACTCTTCCATTTAGCACCTCATCCATGTGTGTCGGACTTTGCAACTGTGCACCTGAATACTTTTTGAATACAAAAGTGTGTGTCTGACCTGCCTTCTGTGGAGTAATAGTCGATCTTGAATGACTGCTTTGAGTTTTAGATCCATGTGCCTTCCCTCTTTTTATCCCAGACGACCCCCGTCCAAACACACACTCATCCTATTCCTCCCTTTGCAGAAAGCCTCCAGACTGGTTTAAGATGTTCCTGGGTAAATGTAAAGAACGTAACGGGGGCTAACAGGCCAATGTTTATTATGGGCTGTTGCTCAGGGTTGCCAGACTCTGAAGTATTCTGAAATGCTTGGTTGCTAGGCAGCCGAGGGCAAGAATGCTCTAAAATTGAATTCTTCTCGCGGGGTCAGAAGCCACCCATTGTCCCGCTCACTACTCTGCACCTTGTTTTGAGCAGGCCTAATGCTATTTGTTGTAATTTGTATATGATTGGAGAGAAATAGGGGGCAAAAAGGGGGTTTGTACCAAATTGAGGCCTTTGTTTGCACAGAAAGGACATACACATGTAAATGCTGGCTATCCATGTTCCCTTTTCAGATTGCTCACGTTTCAGCTGGTCAGCCTTTTTATGCAGTTTCAATGCAGCATGGAACACGCCACCAGTAACAGACAACTTAATGATTTGAGCTGATCCTCATTTTGTCACACGGTGAAGCTCTCAGCTGGCCCTGTTGTTCTAACTTTTGTTCTTTGCATGAGAGCATGAGCATATGGAATCAAATTTTAGCATTCGTCTCTGTTTCAGTTCCCATATAATGTGACTTTTTTTAGTTTGTTTCTGCTTTGTGTTTTGAAGCTACGGTTTGCATCAGAGTGCCATTTTGCTCTGTAGTTCTGCTTCCAGGTTCTCGACTGGCTGAATTTTTCTTTTTTCCATGTGCTCCATACTGCTGGGCTTTAGTGTTTTGTGTTGAGCTAGGCGTGTGTGTGTGTGTGTGTGTGTGTGTGTGTGTGTGTGCCGTTATGGGGGGGGGGGGGGCTTGCGGAGAGGCCTGCCTGCCTGCCGGGGCGAGGGTGAGCTGGGAAGAGGGTCGAGGCGCGGGGGCTCCTGCTCCTGAGCTGAGCGGCGCTGAGCGGAGTGGGGGCTTGACTGTGTTTTGTCTAAACTCGCCCGCCTGGGCCTCCCCGCGGTCACCGCCGCGCTGGCTCTTTAAAGCCCTCGGGTTAGCCGAGTGCTCATGGCTGGAGTCCGGCAACAAAAGGCCCGGATATTTCCATACCCGTGAGCCGTGTCGGCAGACCTGGGGGTCCCCGCTCCTCCCCCAGGGTCTGTTTGGTTAGCGGCAGGACGAGGCAAGCTGGAGATTACATGTGAAAAGTCAACACATGGGTCCCCGCCTAATCAGGCCCAGATTACCAGTTAAAGCAACATCTCATGTGTACACGCCCTCCGTAGATGCGCACCGCACAAACATATTACACAGCATGGGGCCTGCAAAAAAAGACGTGGATGGGTCTTCCTGTGAAAAACTGAAACATTATCTCACAGAATCTCAAAAATTGCTTTTGTTTTGTTTGTTTTGTTTCGTTTTTTTTTTGTAATGCATATAAAGGCTTGTTTATGTGAAGTGAGTGGTGTTTAATGGCACTGAACAAACACTGGGATGTATGTGCAGGGCTGTGGCTTCTCTGGATACCGTGTGTGTGTGTGTGTGTGTGTGTGGCTAATTGAGACTGCACAGCTGACAGGAAGTCCATAGCCACCAGTATGTATTGAGCTACGCAGGCAGAATAACAAGCCGCCTCATTAGAAATAAACTCTCCCCTAGCGTTTTCTGTCCATCTTTGCTTTTCTTGGAGAGGTGCTTAGGTCTTCCACAGAGTTAGAGACAAAACAAATAATACAAGCTTGTGAGGGGACCATTGTTTTTTAGACAATGGCTACGTGAATTGCCAAAGAAATTAATCACACACACACACACACACACACACACACACACACACACACACACAGAGTTAACTTTGGCTTGAGTAAAGGGGCTTGAAGGAAACATGAGCCGCTCTCATTATTATTTGACAAACTGTTAATCTAAATGGCTTTCTGTAAGGTCAGGCTGCACATTAAAGGTTTTGCAGTGGTCCAAGACCAGAAGAATCTTTGTTTGGACAGGAGATTGGTGATTTAATATTTATAATCAACCTCAAGAGTCCGGTTGTCTGCCGCAAATTATGAGCCTCAGTGGTAATTTTCCGTGTTGCGTATTTTACCCTATACAGACCTGATTGTTCATGATGGCACAGTGACTCATCTTCATAACATTAAACATGAGTGTAAAAGTAGATTGTCTGAGGTTATCCTTCATTTGTTTAGCATTTTGTTTAGACCTAATCCAAAAAGTATGAGCCATTTTTATTTTTCTAACAATCATAATGATGGAGATGAGAGATGATTTATGTTTGATTAGCAGCTTCAATCTGGCCTGTCCTGTCAAACCTGTACAACCAGTAGACATAGACAAAAGATAATCCCGTGGACAACTCCCTGTATGTCTGGCCTGTCTGTCTCTCATTTGCATCTATTATTTGAGAGTATACATTATCACTTGAAGAACAAGAGGGAAAGACTACACCCGTAATTCCAAAAAAGGTAGTTTCAGCTCCCTCTGATGTGTGTTTGTGTGTGTGCGTGTTATGGACATGGAACTTTTCCCACCTACTAACTTCCTTACCCTACATTACTGTTCCATATAAGTCAATGGTGTGTCCGAGCTTAATTGCACAATACAAGTCATGTCGTAGTCAAATGACTGGAAGAGTGGAGAAGAGAGCAGAGTGAAGCCTGTTATTAAGACTGACACATCCTCCAGAAAGAGTGTCATGGTTTTAGCCTGTGCAGTTTGCAATTGAGTAATTGAGTGGGATTTTTCCACAGCATCAGGTGCCGTGTGTGTGTGTTTATTTATGTGGGTGTGGGGTGGGGGGTGTTAGATGCAGGTTCAGGATGTGGCTTCGTCATCAATATTCCTCCCCCTTGTCTTTTGTCTTCCCTTTCCCTGGACACACTGCTCATACTCACAGTATGAGCAATGAGAGGATCCATGAGACCGTTTGTAAATAAGAGGGCCTGGTAACTGATTGGCTGTCCCAGCGCCCAACAGTCCCCATGTATGTGTCTGTGTCAATGCGGGCAGCCTGGCCGATGGAGGCCACACAAAGGCATACATTGTGAGCTCCAGATAGCCTCGTCCTACAGCGGGCCGACCCGTAATGAGAAGTGAGGAGCCCTCGGCTCGCCTTTTAACATAGAGGGGCCAGCAAAAAGGCAGCGCTCGCTCCAAGTCGCACTTGTTCACTCTGCCTTTTCGTACTTTAGTTATCTCTGTACCCTGCCTGACCCGCCCCCAATTGCCTCAACCAGCACCACCTCCACCACCACCCCATTAGCTTAAAGCCTGATCTGTTTTTGGAAAGGCTTGGAAATGTTTACTTAGCCACGCCTTTCTTCCACAATGTGATCATCCGGACTGCTGCTTTGGGCTGGCGCACTCCAATACAACACCCCCCTCACCGCCACCTCCACCCCCCGAACAACCCCCCCCCCCCACCCACAACCAGTCTTTCCCGGGTCACCCCTCTGCAGTTGTTTTTCCTTTTTGTCTCCCTCTGTTCTTTTTTTCCAAGGTCGAGTTCTTTCTCTTCATAGCCCCCCTTCTCACTCTCAATCACTCACTCAGACACACACACACACACACACACACACACACACACACACACACACACACACTGTCTCTCTCTCTCTCCCTACGCACCCCATCCCTGAGGCAGCACTTTCTGAGTTTTGGTCGTAAATGCACTGCAGATCTTTCCATAACCTGCTTGCTTTTTTTTAAATCTTTTTTTATCCCTTGCTCAGCTGAATCTTGTGATGCAATAGCCACTATCCACAAGCCATGTGTCCCTTTGAAAAGGCAAGGCGGCCTGTCTTTCATGGCTGATGGCACTAATTTTAACATATTACTCCTTGATGCTACTTTTGTTGTTGCCTTTCTTTTTTAAAAATCTGTGTCATGTTGAAAAAGCCGGCACAGAAGAAAGCAAATGAACTGTGCTGTGTCGTGTGGATGGAATGGAAGCCTAGCGTCACTGCCACATCACTAGCCACAGTGCTGGTCAAGGCCATTCATTTGAGCTTTTGGGGTCAGTATGTGCGGGTGAAACAGAAAAAGCGATGGTGTAATGATAGATTGGGGTTGGATTGTTAGGCTTGTAAAACTCTCCTCTCTGCATGTCTGTCATCTGTCAGCCTGTCCCCACTCAGGGTGTCTCTTAAAAACGTCATATAGCCTATACACACATGCGGATCATTTATAGTAAGGATGTATTTCAAGTTTGGATAGAGAAGGCATGTTACATTTTAAGTGCTGCCAATACCTTATTAAGGCAGAATTGTTTCCTAAAAGCTACACTACACCCCCTTCCGCCTCCACACACACACACACACACACACACACACACACACACACACACACACACACTTGTAATAGCACTGGCTATTAATATAATTTAGCATCTGTATAAATATCTAAGCCACTGCAAGCTGTCTGATATATTTTTGATGTCTAAGTTTATCCATGAAATACAGGCCAGTTGAGCTGGCTGGACAGTTAGATGTCCCTCACCATCCTCCCTTCCTCCCAGAGTCTAACACCCAGTTTTACCTATGTTAATCTCTCCCTCTTTCTCTTTATCTCTCTCTCTCTTTCTCTTTATCTCTCTCTCTCTTTCTTTTCTTTCTTTCTTTCTCTTTCTTTCTCTCTCTCTCTCTCTCTCTCTCTCTCTCTCTCTCTCTTTATCTCCCTCTCCCCGTATCTCTGTCTCTCTGCCTCTTTCCCAGAAGAGGCCATGCATTCTTTTCTTTTCTTTTCTTTTCTTTTTTTCTTTTTCTTTCTTTTCTTTTCTTTTCTTTTCTTTTCTTTCTTTCTTTCTTTCTTTCTTTCTTTCTTTCTTTTTTCTTTCTTTCTTTTCTTTCTTTCTTTCTTTCTTTCTTTCTCTCTCTCTCTCTCTCTCTCTCTCTCTCTCTCTCTCTCTCTCTCTCTCTCTCTCTCTCTCTCTCTCTCTCTCTCTCTCTCTCTCTCTCTCTCTCTCTCTCTCTCTCTCTCTCTCTCTCTTTATCTCCCTCTCCCCGTATCTCTGTCTCTCTGCCTCTTTCCCAGAAGAGGCCATGCATGTGATTCTTTGGGCGGATTTGGCCCAGATTCTCCAATGAGTGGAGTCTCTCTCTCTCTCTCTCTCTCTCTCTCTCTCATGTGACCATGTGAACGACTGACTGCTGTCCAGCTTCCAGTGCTCCTCATATTGCTGGTCTTACTAGCAAACCAGCACAGCCTTTCTTTCTTTCTCTCTTTCTTTTTCTTTCTTTCTTTCTTTCTTTCTTTCTTTCTTTCTTTCTTTCTCTCTCTCTCTCTCTCTCTCTCTCTCTCTCTCTCTCTCTCTCTCTCTCTCTCTCTCTCTCTCTCTCTCTCTCTCTCTCTCTCTCTCTCCTCCTTTCCATCCTCCTCTGTATTTCTTTATCTATATGCCTTTCTTTCAATCCCTTCCCCTCTCTCTTTCTCTCTCTCTCTCTCTCTCTCTCTCTCTCTTCTGTCCTATGTCGAGGCCTCCCTCACTCCTCTTCTGTCTCTCCTACTACTCTATCTTTTCCTGTGGGTTTAGCGGTCAGAGGGAGGGCTAGTGAGGTGTGTGTGTATAGATCCCATGGGCCTGCGAGTTGCCATTATTTCCCCCCTGTCAGTTTGCATCAGTAGCTAAGATCCTGATGTGCACGAGGACGGCAGTGGTGGGCGACATCTCGGGCCGCATGGGGCTCTCACACTGGCCCTTCACTCCAGAGGCTGGGCCACAGTGGCCTCCAGCAACCCCCTCAGTGCTCCAACCAAAACAGCCCAACTTTTCCCAGCCACATGGGCCTGCTGCAATATGGCACACCCAGCTGTTGACAAATTGGTTATTTTAATCACCTTTTGTTTTGCTCGATGCCAATTTGCGGGGGCTCACTGTTTGCAGAGAGGAGTTGGTTCTTTGGTGATGGCCTCAAAAATGTTTGGACTTGAGGTTAGCGCTCTTTGTTTGCGCAGTCTGAGCACGTTGTCAGTGTGAATTACACAGATATTTCACAGTGTGCTTAGTGGGAAATCTCAAGCCGTCCAACAGCTGGCCATCTGGGAGTTGTGTGCTGGTCTTTTAACACGGTGGTCATGGTCAAAGCCTTCTGGCTGCTCTCAGGGTAGAGGCTGTGGCTTTTGCAGTAACCTTACTCAACACCACACCAGACCAGACCAGGCTCACCTTTATTTAGTATGGCGATGTTTGTTTTCCAAGAAATCTTGCCCTCCACGATACCATGTCATTCTACGATTAAAGATTGATGGTTTAAGTTGAGTTGGACTTTATTTATTATTTATTTATTTATTTTATTTTCTTTTTTTGGTCTGGTAGTGGTGGATGAAAAGGCATTACAGATGACTTAAAAATATGCTGTAATTCTGGACCCTTGTGCAGAGTTGCAGAAGAAGCCTTACAAGAGCAAAGTGTTTGCTGCTTATTCGCAGCAACATTGTCAAAGGTTAACCACAACTGTCTGCCAGAATTTCCAGAAACCTAAAATTTTTCTAAAGGGGCGGAACGAATGTCCTTCTTCGGTAGTAACCTGTTGAATCATTCACAGTTCTGTCCGTGTGATCCCAACAACGTCCCCTTCTGAATCAGCAAAGGCAAGTGAATGTTTAACCTGCGTCGTGTGCGCGGGTCACGTTGATAAGATGTCAATGGACACACTCTCTCTCACTCTCTCTCCACGCTCCCTTGGGCACGACCAGTATTTGCTGTACAGGAAGTTATTTTGTTCTGGACCGAGGGTGTATTTCTGGAGCTCCTTTTCCTAGAAGAGACCAACCACATTCTTGATGCATAAATTGTGAGGGCAATGGATACATAGGAGTGTTTGGAAGCCAGAAGAGAAAGGTAGGCTAGAGGAAAACCATTGGACTTTCCCATCTTAATGCTTGAGCAGTATTTGATAGGGTCATAGAAGGCATACCGTTTCAGGTCAAGGTCAGGATAAACTATGGGAAATTTGTACAACTTTAATTATGTCTGCGTATGGAAGGGGTACAAGCCCAAAATCTACATGAGAGAGTTTGCTCATTGGTAAAAACCAAGAATTACCCAAATCTCCCAACAATCGACATGCTGTATGATACATTTTAATTTAATTCTGGTAGACCTTCTGACAGACCCTACTGGTTTGTTTGGCAGTAGCGGTGAATGCTGGAATGGTCACTCATTGATGAACATAAACAAAGTTTAATTCTAAAACTGACTCCAGGGAATAGCCTAATCATTTGTGGGTTTAGCATATCTAGGAATGTTGACACATTTTGACCTAGCCCTATCTAGAAGTCATTGGAAAATTTTCCCATTTAATTTGCATTCTTTGACTGTTGTTCACACGTTCTTTTATTAGCAGAAAAGAATTATTTACAGAAAACCCCTTTAGATGCCACTCGGACTCTGGGGATAGCCCCTGGGCACACCACAGCCATGTTCTCCATAAGTGAATTCTTGCATCGTCTGAGAAACAGGGCTTTGATTTAAGATCTCTCCTTCAACAGGGCTCTGACATTCAGTAGTGTAGCTGCCTTTGGCACCTGTTGTGTGATAGTGGTGTGAAATAGAGTGAATGGATGAGTGGATGAGAGATCAAATCCCCCACCCCCATCCTAAAGCAGCAAGCCCTTGTTTTCCACTCCCCCCCATCCTCTGTCCTTTTCCTCCTTCTCTCCTCTCCCTCTCTTCTCTTCTCCTCTCCCTCTCTTCTCTCCCTCTCTTCCCTCTCCCCCTCTTCTCTCCTCTCCTCTCTCCTCTCCCTCTTTTTTCCCTCTCTCCTCTCCTCTCCTCTCCTCTCCTCTCCTCTGTGCCCTTTTGGAGGTTGTGCTCCACTTCCAGGCCCTCTCTGGCTACTGGGCCATTTGCTCGTCAGGCCACTCGCCTCAATCGGCCTGCTGGAAGGTGAAGGCATGCTGGAGGGAGAAGGCACCCTGGGTGTCCAGGACGATGGGGGTATAGTGGGGCTGGACATGGAGGATTCAGGGAGAGAGAAAGCCCTGAGTATAAACCTGGGTGTCCAGGTAGATGGGGGTATAGTGGGGCCTGGATGGAATGAATGGTTTATTTCTCTTTTTCAGATCCATGTAAGAACCTGTATCTCATTATAGACGCATCATTATAGATTTTTGTACCCCCCCCCCTTTGGTTCTAGTGCAGTTGTGTGAAGGATGGTTAAGAGGCTGTGTCCCCGCTGCTGTAAGCACACCGGTGTGCATAGGCTGGACCAGGGGGCACTAGGAGTGCAAGTCATCCCCTGCTCTGTCTGCTGTCCTTGCTGAAAGCGGGTCGGTATATGTGGGGATGCCTGGGATGTGTTGGTGGTTGGGAATCTGCTTGCAGTGTTCTCCTGGCTGAAAGTGGGTTAGTGTGCAAGTGGATTGTTTTTGGGTGTGTCTGTGTGTGTGTGCGGGGTGTGGACGTAGGGGGAGAATGTTATGATTATGTGCAGGTTGCAGTGTCCTCCACACTGAACGTGGGCTGGTATGTGTGTTGTGAGTTGTTTCGGGGGTGTGTTTGTGAGGGTGGTTGCTTGTGTGTTTGCAGAGTTGTGCTGCTGTGTGTGTGTTTGGGGGGATGCTTGTGTGTTTGTTTGTGTGTGTGTGTTAGGGAAGGCGGGCGAGGGGGGACGGGGGGGTTGAGGGGGGGGGGTCTTCAGTCCTCCGGGGGGGCAGTGCTGCTGTGAACAGCACTGAGTGGGAGGAATTTCCCTGCATTCCAGCCACATACCAGAGCCAAGCAGCAGTGGGCCCGAGTCTGCGCCCTGCGCTGAGCACAAAGCTCCTAGACCCCGGCCCAGCACTCCCACTGGCCACCTGCCTTGGACACCACTGACCTGACCCTCCGTACAGTGCCAGAGTAATTTGTGTGTTGACATTCACCACACACGGATGATGTTTTTTCTTTTTTTTTTACTTTTTATTTTTTTAACAAGGACTGGGTCGTTGAAGCATAGCAGATCTCTGATCTTTGTGTCTGGACTTTTGTCCTCCATGTGTACAGCATGAAGAATTGTTCTGTGAAGTGTGAACAGCTACTTGAAAGCTACTTTGGCAGTAGCCGCAAACTAATTAATTCAGATATGACCGTATTCAGAAACCAGTTGTTAGGAATGTAGTGTAAGTTGGAGTCAACCAGTTATTCCTGGTTTTAAAGCCACAACACAAAAACAAATGCATCTAGAGTGTATACAAATGCATTAAATGTATACACAATGCATGTGCACAGTGTCTCCAAACATGTTTGTGTGGTTTGAATTGCAAATTGGTTTTCTCAGCCAGATTGGTCACGTGCAGCTTGAAAAGTTGTTCACAGCTGCAACTGAATTCCGCTCTGTCTCTGGCCCTGGCAGCACTCGAACTTGTGTGTGTGTGTGTATAATGCAGACCCTTGATCGCAGCCAGCTCTAAATTCAGAAATAATTTATTATAAGACGTTCGCCTCAGATTACCTCCAAAAATAAAAGTTATATTGGGGCTGTTACCCATTTTTAGGTTCGGATCTGTCAGCAGTCGTCTGAAAGCGTGGCCTGCTTTGTGAGCGAAGTGGACACTGGATGTTAGAGAACTGTTTCCAAGTAAAACAAGTAGCCCCCCCTCAAAAGAAACACATCAATCTTGAGAAACAGGATCAAAGTAATCCAAAGACTTCAGTAAGGAAATATGTATGTGTATGTGTGCACACGAGTTGTCATACGATACTTTTGTGGACAACTTATCATCGTAAGCAGCCATGAATATTTGTTTGGTGTGCAAAAAGCGTTCTTGCAACAGAAACTAAACAAACGTGCACGAGTTGGCCTTCCAGCTCTGAGCATTTCTTATTTATCATGTTCGACTTAGCGAAGCTCATGCTATCAACCTCTGAACATATTTGGTCACTCAGTTTGAGGCCCTTTGGCATTTGGTGCCTATCTGACGCCCAGTTTTTTGCTGTTTTGTGGCATTTAGTCTTATTATTTCAGTCCTTTGCTCAGAGGCAATGGTGAAGCCATTTACTTGCAAAGGGAATGTAACTGGGCCTGATTCAGTAGAGCACTATCAGTTCCCCCATGTCTATGTGCATGTGTTTGCTATTTGAGGTGACATCACCCCCTGAACTCTTTGAATGTGCGGTCCCCCTCCCTCTACCAGTACCCCCAAGACACTTGGAACATCACGACAACAGTTTGCTCCAAGTTGTGTAATGTCCAAAAGGTTGACATCATGTATTATAACCCACGTCACACTGACTGTATGCGTGAGGGTCCACCCCTGTAATGATTTGAACCCCCCCCCCCCCCATGGTGCCGCTCTTGTCAGTGCCGGTTAAGGGCTTATTCCATGAGGGAAGGTCGTATTTCAAGCGCAGTACCCCGGCACACACCCATCCACTGACCCCACCGAAGAGACGAGGAATTGAATGGCCTTGACCGTTAGACCTGTTAGACGTGTTGACTTTACAGAATTTAGCCCGCCCATGTTAGTGAGGGTTTTAGTTGACGCTGGATTGATTCCAGTTGGAGCATTGGAGTGGAAAAAGTGTCGGAGGGTCATTTTTGAGATCATTTAGGAGAATATGGATCATGTATTGGCAAAAATTAACTTTTTTCTGATGTTTTTGGAAAATAGAGCCAACATGAACGTGGTGTGGACCATTAAAGTTTGCTTGTATTTAGCAAAGCTTTCAGTGTTTCCCACAGAATTTAATTCTATTTGTGGTGGTAGGTTTGCAGAATTAACTTGAATGCAAAAGTTTTTAACAAATTAGTGCAGCAGGGTTATGATGATAACCAGATTTAAACACAATTTAGCCAGTCATCTTCTATGCCTTCCAGGATTGTTAATGTTTTCTTTAAACGTGCATGTAGATTCGTTTAGAGACAGAGACACAAGGAGAGGCTGCGCAAAGGTGCACATAGCTTTACAATGTCAGAATTCCATCCAATTGAAATAGTAACATGGAAAATCATTGTGTGGTGGTCAATGTTGATATTGTGGTAGGCCGCCACAAATAAGTCAATGTATGGGAAACACTTGGCTTTTATCCAAACATAGTGACAATTACCCTGTTATTTCCCTTTAGACGACAATTTGTTGTTCATTGTTTATGGTGTTACAACAAACACCACCGCCACCACCACCCCCCATACACACACGCACTTCAAAAAAAATGTTATTATGACCGCCCTTTGTGCTTAAGATCATATAGGTTTAGTCATTTGTTTTTTTTTTTTTTTTTTTTCATGCCCAAATTTCCGATCAATGATTCCCGGGACACTGAAAGACCGGGGTACCACGAAACTTGGTGGACATGTAACCCCACATGGATAGCATGGAACCATCGTTTTTCGTTTTGATCTGTAGCCCCCCCGCTGAATTGGACCCCCAAAAGGAGGGTAGACACAGTTTTCTGTGAATATCTCGAAAACCGTGGGTTTAGGAGGACCATTTTTTTTTGTATGTTGATCTCAAGGGGCCATGTCAACCCATTCCATAACCACTCATTTCATGTATAAGCTACACCTAGTTAAACACAAAAAAAGTAAAATGAGGTGGTGTAATTGAAGGTATCTGTGACCTAACATAGTCAAAACTGCACGAAATTGGAAGTGTAGGATCATTATGACACCCTCTGTATGCACGCCAAGTTTTGTGGAATTCCGTTCATGGGGGCCACAAATAAATTAATTTATGTTACTATACACCAACTGGCCTGTAGGTGGCCGGAGACAGTTTTCCGTGAATATCTCGAGAACTGTAGGGCCTAGGAGGTCCACCTTTTTTTTTGTATGTTGGTCTTAAGGGGGCATGTCAACCCATCCCATTACCACTTATTTCATGTATAAGCCACCTAGTTAAAAATTAAAAAAGCAAAAAAAAAGTAGGTGTTTTCATCTCAATATCTCTGGCTGACAAGGTCAAAACTGCACAAAATTAAAAGTGTAGGATCATTATGACACCCTCTGAATGCATGCCAAGTTTTGTGTACTTTCGTTCATGGGGGCCTTACAATAAAATAATTTATGTGTACATTTAGTGGCGTGCACCAACAAGGATTCCCGGGACACTGAAAGACCGAGGGTACACAAAACTTGGTGGGCATGTACCCCACACGGATAGCATGGAACTGTCATTTTTTTCGTTTTCATCTGCAGCCCCCCTCGCTGGACTGGACCCCGAAAAGGAGGGTAGGGCAGACACAGTTCTCTGTGAATCTTTTATGGTATGTTGGTCTCAAGGGCCCACATCAACCTGGCTCATAATCACTCATTTGTGATTTGCCCCCCCGGTAAAAAATGAAAATCAGTAGGATTAAAAGAAAGCCAAAATAAATATTCATCATCATCATCATGGCTGCATTTTCAGTATTGGCGCGAAGTGGCTAGATGTCCACTAGATGGCTACGATCGTTGCAGTGAGACGTAATTTTGTTGGAAGTTAAAAGTGGGTTGGAAAAAAAAATGGGCGCTTCATACAAGGACTGTAATTTACCGCAGCAAACATCTAATAAGGATAGGACGATGTTCACATGAAGTGTAATTCCCATTTCTTCTTGAAGCCGAAGTAAATCTGAGGATGTTTATCGGACATGCTTGGTTTTTACTGCAGGTACGTTAATCTTGTAATATCAATAAGGACCTAGGTAATGTTACCAAGGCGTTGGTTGAGTGATGGAGGCATTTGATTTATTGCATTTGTAGAAAACTATAAATGCGGTTATACCAAGCAAATGTATAACAGCACTGTTTGTATCTTCGACTGTCATTTATTGCACGTGCTACAAAATCATTCTGTGCAATGGAAGATTTACCAACGTTACACCAGTCTGATACAGTTTTGCCTATATACATGCGTGGAGACGGAGACGCCTGTTTATTTTGTTTTAAGTGCGCGGCAGGGTGTGAGAGGGGAATCGATGTGCTTTGATTACAGCTTGGTAGTTGTAGTCTGTGAAATTAAAAAAAGCACGTGTGTGTGAAGTATCCAAACAATGACACCTTCATTTCGTTATGGCTGCTTTAGCAAAACACCTTAAGCTACTGTGTAGTGGGTCCCATTTAGAAGTGGCTACTTCATTCGCGCTTTCCTTGACTCTGGAGCTGCGTGAATGTTATTACAACTTTTCGCCACGATATGACAGTTTAAGTCCGCTTGATACTGTAAGGCGAAGCCATTGGTTTTCAAAGGAGATTTTATTTGTGTCGCCAGCATAGCCTATTGACAATTTATGTTGTAAATAGGCCTACCTTATAATCCTACCTGTAGCTTAGGGAAGCTAACAACTTTCTATTAGGATCTAGTTTGTTAGTTACCGTTTTGTTATAACTCCTGATGCATTTTTTTGCATTTAGAATAGCCAGAGCGTGTATATCTCAATCGGAAAATTAAACAATATCGGTGCCTATGGACTAGGCTGGGTGAACCCAGCCTGATCTGCCCGGCTATTTATTTTTTTTGATTTCTTAAAAGATTGAGCTTGGTCTGATGAAAGCCAGACTAGCCATGGACCTCAGTTAAACAATGCAAGGGAACATGAATCAGCCTATATTTGCACTAACAATAACGGACAAAAGCTCTTCAACTTTGGCCCGTTAAAATGTGTATGAACAGTCTAGCGACGCATTTCATCAAGGCCCATTTGGACATGTCAGTTATTTGCACCACTGGTTAGATGTAAAACAGCATTTCGTTTCAGACTAGGCTACTGTTACTTAATTTGTGCATTAACAATAACGTTTCCGACTACTGTTACTTAATTTGTGCATTGACAATAAAGTATTACATGAACTAAAGATGACTAAAATCTTATGTAGAAGAAGAAACATTCACAAAAAATCATCCATCCAAAATGACCTTTGTTTTTTTGATAGCTGTTGAAAACGGCATGGAACTGACAGAGATGTTTTGTTTAAAAATACATAAAAATAAATAAATAACATTATGCTGATACCTTTTGCTTTTCCCAAATACAATGTAGCCTACAGGTGTAAGTGACCTTTCATCAATCCAGTTGCAATGGATGAACTGTGATGAACTGCCCTACTTGTGATTGTTTAGAGATTTTAAAGTTTTTATAACAATTCTACATCTTCTTTGGCTATTCTACAATCTATTCACCTTTTCAGCACCAGTAGGGTACTTTCTGTGCAGCCGCACACACACACTCAGGCATGCCAAACAAGCATACACAAAAGTTTCAAGAGTGGGGGATGGAGTAAAATATGGAGACAAATTGAAGTGTGATTTATTTTCTCGGAACGGATGTACAGGACTGAGCGGCGGTCATATTTTGTACCGCTATGCGGTACATCTAGTTTTAAGTCAAAGCACAGCCCCAAGCCCCCAACTGCTATGGTTAACAGTAGTGTACACACACCACACACACACACACACACACCACACACCACACACTCACACACCACACACACACACACACCACACACACACACCACAATAGTGTACACACACACCGCACACCACACACACACACACCACACACACTCACACACCTTTTTGTTATTTTCAGCTATCTCCCCCATAATTACAAGCGGAAGACGCAGCGTGCCCAAAAAAAGAAAGAGCACCTTCCTTTTGTTATTTCTGACGGCGTGTCTAAACTGCGTGATGCGCACATGCTGCAGGATATGAGGCTGGCTGCGTTTCCCCTTTCGGAGTGCAACCGCTGCCTTGTTTGCGTGTCAAAGAGGAAGTCAGCACCGTGCACAACAGGACCCACTCACAGCATTGCCAAAAACAGTGCCGCTGGTGGTTAAACCAGGGTGGCTTTTGGTGTGCTGGCAAGGCAAAGTATTTCTGTGTTTATGCTGTAAACTTCGCTTGCTCTCTCTCTGTTTGAAAGAAAAGGTCTACAGAGTGACCCTTACATACAAGACTAGTGTTTCTCTGAGAGAAAGAAGGGCCTGTTTAAGAATGTAGAAACTCCCACTCGTCCGTGCTCACATGACACACACACACACACACACACACAAACATGCAAACAAAACTCCTCATTTTGACTACAAGGGCTCATGGAGGAAAACACAAAGAGAGAGGTGTTCACCTGATGCTTCAAAGATCGGGATCAGCAAAGCATATTTCCATTTTCAATAAGACGCCGAGTCTTTGGTTTAGATGCCTACAGTACCTCGCTCTGTCATTGCTGCTGGGCAACTTTCCTGCCACTTGTCTGTATGTTAAATAATGCTGCCTCAGACTTCTACAAATCAAGTCAGCAGAACTAATCATTTGCATCCTTCATCACTTAAAGCCCATTTGCTAATTACTCCCAAATAAACAGTTGAAAGAACTGATTGGTCTTTTCTGCAATTTATAGTAGTAGTGTCAATTCTGTTCAATGTCTTTCTGTCTTTCTGTTTATCACTTTCTGTTCAATAAGCCTAATGGTCTTTTGTCTTGTCACCATGTGCCAAGACGGCATAGGGAGACTTTTTATCAAATAAAGCCAAGAGCATCCGATGGAAGTAAAACCATCAGTCAGGACCGGAGTCTGAGTCTGTGTCTGTGTGCACCACGGTGTGTTCCCAGCCGTCTCCTTTTTGGATGAATGGATGGGGGCTCTTTTCAGGCGCTGTGCATCTGTATTGCATAACCCCATTAAATTTGGTTTCTGCTGTGTCAAGCGTTTCTTTTTCCAAGTCCACTGCAGAAATGTTGTCAAAGACTGCCTGTGTGCTTCTCAGAGAAAAGGGCCTGTGACTGCGGTTTTTCGGGATCTCAGCGGCTTCCTGGGGCACGTCATTGGGCCAGAAGTTTGCTGTTTGCTCAGAGAAAAAAATGCAATCTGAACACGTTCTCTGTTTTGGAAAGACCAGAGGCGGCTAGCCTAAATAAAGATCCAAGTTCACACAGATATGAAAGTTCAGTTTCGAGGTGCACCAGTACCACCAGTTTTTGAAATCTGATACCAATGTTGTTGTTTTTGTTCTACAGTATCATTTGCAGCAGCAGTGTAGTGTAAGTAGCCTCTAGATTTCATACATGTCCCATATTAGTAGGTCATCAAAACAAAGATTACCACAAATGTAATGATGCCTAAGAAGTAAAGTAAGTATTCCTTTTTTCCAAAGTTCCATAGCCAATATAAATATGATTGCCTCTCTTCCATAATATTTTGTAACCTATGAAGATATGAAGACAATAGAAAACATGCATTATACTGTTATACTCAGCTTGACTACTAAAAAATCTGAAATGAGAAAGATTAATGAAAAAGGCCGAAGTGGTGCCATCTCTGATGAAATCGAACTTGGCCAAAGTGCACTGAATCCCGATAGCGTGTCTGACTGTGCACGGCACATGGATTAACTGCTTCGGTGAAACCCAATTCGAGCCAGCGAGCCGATCCATAAACTCCATGTTGACATTGCGTGGCCACTTTTTTCCTCTCTCTCCCTGGATGCCACCCTGAAGCAAGGAAGAATGAGGTGGTGGCAGACCCCGCGCCAGTGCCAGGATATTATTACCAGTGACCCGGACATAAGCCAGTCCCCACCACGCCAGTGCTGCTGTCAGTCGGCATGCAAAGGCTTGGATCAGGGCATACCACTATATCTGCCCTTATTCCCTTTGACCAGTCAGTCACTAAGGATCTACTGTACTAAGGATCTGCATCGTATGAGGAGGAGCCTGTCAAATTCTTTGAACCCCGGGGTCCGCATTGTTCCTGGTGCCCAGTTGGCAGAACTATGCGACTTGCCGAAGCTGTGTGAAGGGATGCCTGAGTGTCTTACCCCAACCTCCAGACACGCAAGCCTCAGGCACGCCGTCAGAGAGGACTTAAACATGAGCTCTCCTCCCCCTCCATCTCCTCACATCTCCCTTCTCTACACATCAGTCAGATTCCACACTCCACACTGGTGTACACAAACACTTTGGCATTTGGTGTTTTGGCATTCGCCTACAACAAATGTCTCTTGTGTGTTGACTTTCTTTGAATATTTGTTCATAAATATGTATGCCATATTTTATATGGCTGGCTATTCCTCGAGCACTAAAGACTTCTTGAGACTCTGAGATGATGCCTGTGAAAGTCCTTGTGACCCAGGGAGCACCTTCACTCTGTGCTGAGAACTTGGACTCCACTGTCCCCTCCAGCAGTGGTAGTGATTGTGTGAACCGGTAACCTGAGTTTTTTGGGAGCAATGTTGCCCATGAGAAAGGGTGTGCTCAGCATGCAGTGAGTGAGGTGTGTGTGTGTGTGTGTGTGTGTGTGTGTGTGTCATCTGTGTCTGTGTCTGTGTCTGTGTGTGTGTCTGTGTATCTGTGTGTGTGTGTGTGTGTGTGTGGGGAGAAGCACAGTCTCGGCTTACGTAGAGGCTTGAAATGGATTCTCAGCCGCTGGCCCTTCCACATCCCACCTGCGCGGCCCCACAATGTCCCTTTGTCTCTGGCCCCATGGCACTGTGGGATAGCTGTTATTCGAGAGGCAAGGGCCTGGCCGCCACCAACCTTTTCATTCATCGGAGAGATGCTGAAGTCCTGCTATCTGGTTTCATTGTTCCTGCCTCCGACCCCGGAGAGGTCTGCTCATCCCTATTTAGCAAGCGCAGAGCGCTCCACTTTTTTATGTCCCTTCCCTCTTAGTCAACTGCCCCTTCCCTGTTAGTCAACTGCCCCTCAACTACCACGCATTTTCCAGGCCAGAAATAAAATCGAAATCCTCAGGGTTTATTATCTGGAGCCTTTTTAGGGGTGGGGGGGGTCTCTGTGTTTTGTCTGAGAGTTTTCCTTTGGTGCAACTTTGGAGCCTCTTACTTGCAAAGTAATGCCCTTGTTTGCAAGTGGAGCATGTTGTTGTTCCTAAACTTTTGTGGAAAACGGCTGTTTTTCAGTTGGTGGTGTTCTGTTGACTGCGTGTCTGCAACCCCTCTAGCACTTTTCTGTCTTTGTGTGTGGAATCAATAAAACAATTTTGGAGTGTCTCTGCCCTGGCGTTGGTTGATAGTGATTTGTGGTTGTGGCCTGTTTGGACGGGTCCACTGAGAGTCCCTTGCAGATAATTCAAACCGATTAAGCAGACGTTGACTTGTCAAAACACTGGGCAAAGAAAAAAAAGTTTCTCACTTCCTGCTCCGAGCTATAATGGCAGCAGTCAGTCAGGAAAAAAACATCATCAGTGTGCTGCAGAGCTCAGGAAGTCTGTCTGTCTATCGCTCTGTCTGTCCTCTCACTCTTTCATTTTTCCTCACTTCTTTTTTTTTTTTTTTTTTTTAATCGCTATTGAGCGCCTGACCAGACCTCAAAAAGAGGAGAAGCAGGGCTATTGATTGGGTTGTTAATGAAAAGGCCTGTGATGGAGGTGGTGGAGCCGGAGGGTAGGGGCTGGGGGGTGCTGGGTGCTGGCTTGCAGCTGCCCTCTCGCTGGCCCTGTGGCCCAGACCCCCCTGGACCACATATGGGCAGAGCAGAGCGGAGGAGCGGAGCCGCTTGGCAGCCGCTCATCCTCTCATTAAAAACTAGCTCTCTCTCTCGGTCTCTCTATCGCTCTCTCTCTCTTCTTCTTGGGCACTCTATCGCTCTCTCTCCCTCTTCTTCTCGGTCTCTCTATCGCTCTCTCTCTCTTCTTCTCGGTCTCTCTATCGCTCTCTCTCTCTCTTCTTCTCGGTCTCTCTATCGCTCTCTCTCTCTTCTTCTCGGTCTCTCTATCGCTCTCTCTCTCTTCTTCTTGGGCACTCTATCGTTCTCTCTCTCTTCTTCTCGGTCTCTCTATCGCTCTCTCTCTCTCTTCCTCTTGGGCACTCTATCGTTCTCTCTCTCTTCTTCTCGGTCTCTCTATCGCTCTCTCTCTCCTTCTTGGGCACTCTATCGCTCTCTCTCATCGCTCTCTCTCTTCTTCTTGGGCACTCTATCGCTCTCTCTCTCTTCTTCTCGGTCTCTCGGTCCTCTCTCTCTCTTCTTCTCGGTCTCTCTATCGCTCTCTCTCTCTTCTTCTCGGTCTCTCTATCGCTCTCTCTCTTCTTCTTGGGCACTCTATCGCTCTCTCTCTCTCCTTCTTGGGCACTCTATCGCTCTCTCTCTCTCTTCTTCTCGGTCTCTCTATCTCTCTCTCTCTCTCTTCTTCTCGGTCTCTCTATCGCTCTCTCTCTCTTTCTCACTCTCTGTATCTCTCCTTTGCTTCTCTTCCCTTGCTTGCTCTAGAATTTTCTCTTAATCTCTTTCTCTCTTACACTATCTTTCTCATTCTCTCCATCTTTCCCTAGCTTGCTTTCACTTTTTCTCTTGATCTGTTTCTCTCTCACTCATGCTTACTCTTGTTGTCCTGCTGCAGTCATTTTCTGTACAGGCCTCTCTCCTCTTTTTTATGTCTTTTCTGTCTTTACCTAGTCTCTGACTTTGCTGTTAGTGGGAGATGAGAGGGCTAGATAGATGAGATTGGTTTAATGAGCGTTTAACCTGACATGTATTTGACTCTAAAATGCATAATACACTACCTGGTCTTTATTATGCATTTTGACAGAGTCAAAGGTTCAGTGGTTGTGTTTTGGGTAGAGTGTTTTTTTTTCTCTTGCCCGTTCTCTCTTTCTCCCTCACTCTCTCTCTTTCTTTCTCTCTCGCTGTGTTTCTTTTTAAAGACAGACTAAGTGTTTGGCCCTGAAAGGCCTTCATTCACTCGGTAGCGCGGGGTGGGCATTGAACAATGCTGTCAGCCCTCATTTGTATGATGTACTGTAAATCTAACTGGCTCAGACGGCAGCGACTCCTTATCATAACATCCTCTCGTATGAGGCCTGCTATTTACTCTGAAGCCCCCTGCCCCCGCTCCCCACCTCCCCCCTTCCCCTCCCTTGCCTCTGCCTCTCTCCCTCCCTCCATCCCTCTCTCTCCCCCCTTGTCCTCCTCCTGCTCGCCTGCCTTGAGTACAGACAGCGCCCTGGGTGTCTCGTTGGTTGTAAATTCCCTACAACTCTCCGGCTTCCGCAGAGACTAGCCTTGAACGACCATGAATGAATCGAGAGTGGTGCCACTGTCCCCTGGTACATTATTTGTCTTGCCTTTGCTTTCAAACAATCTTCCATAGCTTTCTGTCTGTGCTGGCAGACTTTTGATGCACACTGTGTGGGAACAGTTCAGGGATTATGATTAGAACCCTCATGAACTAGACTGCCCTGTCTACTAAAGATGAGTTTTAAATCGGAGTAATTGGAGTAATTACATTTTTAACGCTTATTTTGAAGTCCTAAAGCTTATTGTTGCACTGACGAAAAGGGGAAAAAAACCTCCTTTCACACAAGATATAAAATCCGGGTAAAAATGTGTCATTTCGTATCAGTACTGCTTGGCTGACTGTTGCCCCATGCTGTGTCTTCCCTTCCCCAGCAGCCGAGACATGGAGAACAAGGACACGCTACGGGGCCTGCAGAAGATGGACAACCGGCCTGGAGGAGAGCATGATCCGCGAGAAGCTCAAGGTCACCTGCATGCCCACCTGGAAGCACGAGTGGCTGGAGCGGAGGAACCGCCGAGGCCCTGTGGTGAGACTGCAGCTGCACCCGCCTGCCGCACTCACAAACCTCCAGCCATACGCTGCACTACATAAACACACACGCACACGGTCACACACACACGATCACATACATACATACATACATACATACATACATACATACATACACACACACACACACACACACACACACACACACACATACACACACACACAAACATACACACAGATGCACACACATAGCTGATCAGCCAAACAGGAGGGAATATTTCACTGAGGCATGCACTCCGCTAGCAGCAGGCAGACTTTGAGGATTATAGTTCCAAACACAAGTCTATTCTGTGGGGAAGTTCATGCTGTTAAAGATGCACTGGTCAGCACTTAGACACTGGGCTTATTGCCTAAACAACTCTCAACAGAAACAGATTACTGAGGCAGTTCCTGGGGCAAAAAATGTGGTATTGATCATCATATTCATAAAACTCTCTCTGTCTCTCTCTCTCTCTCTCTCTCTCTGTCTCTCTCTCTCTCTCTCACACACACACACACACACACACACACACACACACACATATACACACACACACACAGACACTACTCAGGGAAATAAATGTGGCATTCATCATCAGAGAACTCCCACAGACATAAACACGTGTGCACACACACACACACACGCGCGCCCACACACACTTCTTCCTGTGATGTAGTCTTCTATTGTCCATCCTACCGCCCACTCCCCCCTAACGTATATCCTTTCCCCCTTCCTGTCCTTGTTCCCTCCCCCTCACTGCCCCATCAGGTGGTCAAGCCCATCCCACTGCGGCCCGATGGCAGCGAGGCCGGGCAGGCCGGCTGCGAGGGGTCCCAGGCCTCCGCAGGCTCCTCCCCACAGAGCAGGGGCCGCCGCAGCCCCTCCCCAGGGCCCTCCTCCTCCTCGTCGTCCTCCTCCACCTCGACCTCGGCCAACGGCAAGCTCAGCGGAAAGCCTGATTCCCCCGGTGTGAGGAGGAAGAGGGCATCCCCAGTGCCGGTGAGTGTCGCGGGGGAAATCTGGCCCTTGCAGAGTCACACACTCCCTCTGCCACTGCCACAGGGCCCAATAAGCCAATCCCCACAATACAAAGCTCCATAACCAAAGATGTTGTCCAGCTTCATTCAGGAATGGACAGGCCTAAGCATATTACTAAGTTATATTACATAAGAGCTTTGAAACAGCTTCCTTGTTCCTAGATTATTTCCCTGAAAAGTGGCCTGCTTTCTCCAGGGGATGATCTCCATTTATAATTCATTTATTCCATTGAAAGTAAAGCTGTAGCTTCAGGAGAGTTCTTTTCTCCTCTTTCTAAGAAACCACCATCCTCCTTAAATGCCTCTTCTCTGAACAGATTGAGGGTTTCGGCTTTTGAAAGCTTTCGCCTAATCAGAATATCGCTCTGTAATGGAGTGGCTGAAAAGCAATGTCCATTGAACTGAGAAGCCGGCCGTCTGTCGCGTCCGCTTGATGCAATCTTCACACCATGACTCGTTTTGTGTGTTTGTGTGTTTGTGTGTTTGTGTGTGTGTGTGTGTGTGTGTGTGTGTGTGTGTGTGTGCGCGCGCACGTACAGTTCCAGAGCGGGCGAGTCACACCACCTCGCAGGGCTCCCTCTCCAGATGGCTTCTCGCCTTACAGCCCAGAGGAGACCAGTCGCCGGGTCAACAAGGTCATGAGGGCCCGCCTCTACCTGCTGCAGCAAATAGGACCCAACTCCTTCCTGATTGGAGGAGACAGCCCTGACAACAAATACAGAGTGTTCATTGGTCCACAGGTAGGTCTGGCCTAATCGCCCGCAACTTTTAACTCAAGACAGACATGTTGTATGCTTATTTTGTATAAAAGTATTTATTTAGATGCCAGGCAATACTTGACCCAACTGTGTCTGTTAAATAAATATGAATGATTATATTATCCTTCTGTTCCATGAGGCTGGCTCTGAGAGAAATGGTGTACAGGCACTAGAGCAGAATGCCTGGGGTATTTGCCAGTCATAAAAAGTGTGTGTGTTTATGTGTGCGGGCTTGTTTGTGTGTTTGTTTGTTTCCTTGTAGACTTGCAGCTGTGGCCGAGGCGCGTTCTGCATCCATGTCCTCTTCGTCATGCTCCGAGTGTTCCAGCTGGAGCCCTCCGACCCTCTGCTCTGGAGGAAGACCCTCAAAAACTTTGAGGTGAGAGAGAGAACGCAGCAAATCAAACTACCATTTTGGCTTCTATAGTTTTTGTGTTGAATTGAAGGATTTGAGATATTTCAAGGTGTAGTACACCATTGTATCTCAGACACTTTTTGTCAGATTCAGGGAATTTCTGCTCACAGTCCTCTAGCTGTGCATTTAGTGTTAAACCCTTAAAGGTGTACCATCACAGGAATGTTGGAAAATGAACGTTCTAAAGAATATCTGGGTTCATTGAAATCTACATAGAATTTTAGAACCTTGAATTGTTGCGGAACAGAATCTTATGTTAGAATCTTCAAAAACCCACACCTTTTAAGAATTCTGGTTCTTCTGGCGTTGGAAATGGTAATCAAACATAATGGCTCGGACTATGCCATACAATCTCAGTCAATCAACATGGTACTTAAACAGCATGGAAGAGAAGGGTATAATTTGATTGACTGTTAAGTTCAAATATGAACATTTGGGGAAACCAAATCCAAATGGCAGACTGCATCTCTAAACAGGGGAATGCTTCTGAAGGCAGATGAGTGTATTATATTTCAACCAAGAGAATTTGTGGGTGTCTGCAAAATTATTTTTCAAAGAGTATCATTTATGACTGGAACTGTTGTTAAAGTTGGTGTGTGTGTGTGTGTGTGTGTGTGTGTGTGTGTGTGTGGGGGGTCCTGTCTGGTGTGTGTCACCCAGGTGGAGAGTCTGTTCCAGAAGTACCACAACCGGCGCAGCTCCCGGATCAAGGCGCCCTCACGCAACACCATCCAGAAGTTTGTGTCACGCATGTCCAACTCGCACACCACCTGTCCTTCCAGCACCTCCGCCTCCAGCACGGAGAGCAGGTAGGACTCTCGCTCAGCCACCCACACCACAGCAGAGGGTCAACCAACAGGGGAGGTGTACGTGGGAGGAGCACAGTAGCACAGTAATGTTGGGTGTTTCTTTTAAAGAACACATACATCCACGGATGCCTATCCTCCTTTCAGTTTACTGCCTGGCCTCCATTGTGTGTGTGTTGTGTTTTTACACTTCACTAAATAGATATAGATCACAAGACGCCTCTCTCAGGCAGTGGTTGAAGTGAAAGGTTGCATGTTAATTGTTTTTAGAAAAGGTGTTTGTGTGTGATATGTTTGCTTGTTGTGTGTATCGGTAAATCTTTATGAGGACATTCCAGTAACTCTGTGTGTTAACACCATGCAGAAAAAAAACTGTGTAGGTGGTGTTTTTACACTTCACTAAATAGATATGGCAAGACATAGAGATCACAAGACACTTCTTTCAGCCAGTGGTTGAAGTGAAATGTGTATGTTTCTGTCTTTGTGGGTACATTCAAGTAACTTAGTGTGTGTGTTTGTGTCTTCAGCATGAAAGATGAGGAGGAGCAGATGTGTCCGATCTGTCTGTTGGACATGTTGGACGAGGAGAGCCTGACTGTGTGTGAGGAGGGCTGCAGGAACAAGCTGCACCACCACTGCATGTCTATCTGTAAGTCCATAAGAAGGTGCCACACACACATGCACATGCACACACATACACACATGCACACACATACAGCGCTCATGCACACACATACAGCGCTCATCACACTGTGGAGTCCACCATGCACAACATAGCATACCGTTACAAATACCCTAGTGAAATACAATACAAACACAACTCAGTATTTACAATTAACACCATTTACCATTAGTGTCATTCCATGTCCAATCAGATAAGGTTGTTGCTGCACCGTCTCAGATTTTGTTGAAACCTTGTATATATCAGGAATGGGTCCCAAAACATAGGTCTGTAAAATATTTCTGTTCAAATCCTATGTCTTCGTGTTATTTTCAGCCCTTGAGATTACTTAAGTTTTACAGCCCGAAAATAACTTTTTCTGGTAAGCAATATTTGGGCATTAATATAATGAAAAGTATTATTCATAGGCAGCCCAAACTATGTAGGGTGGAAGACACATGTTCTCAGTATGAACCACTGAACCATTAACAGTTTGTAATATCTAACATCACCAGTTTTGCACTTCTAGGGCTTTATATAAAACGAATGTGCATACAGTACAAACTTTTAATGGTCCAATCATGAATCATCTTTGAGCAAAATCTGAGACTGCAGCAACTATTTTTTCCTGGATTTTCTCTGGTTTGACACAGAATGACTTATTAGCTTGTTGGAAAACACAATCTATGTTTGAATCTATGTGTGTCTCTATTTATTCACTAAAGAATCATTAAAAGGTTTGATCTGGGCTTCTAAAACGATTCACATTTAGACTTAGTGATGAAGTGATATTGAGAGATAGAGAGAATGAGTGCTTGGGACGGAGAGGGAGAGAAAAGGTATAAAAGCAGAGTGTGTTGGACTCCTCTGACATTTAGTGACTCCTGACAGTCACCCATGAGAGGTTTTCCAGCTCAGCGAGCCTAGCGACAGACCACACACCATCGCACCCATCCTTGCACCATTCTCTCTCTCTCATCTCTCTCTCCCTCTCTCTCTGTCCCTCTCTGTCTGTCCCTCTTTGTCTCACACCCATCCCTGAACCATGACATTACACTGCCCTTCTCCAACAAGCCCATAGCCTCGTGCAAAAGACACCCTGTCCTCCTGCACTCTCCCTCTCCATATCCATCTCTCTCTCTCAACCCCCCAAGCTCTCTCTCTCTCTCTCTCTCCTCTCTCTCCTCTCTCTCCTCTCTCTCTCTCTCTCTCTCTCTCTCTCTCTCTCTTCCTCTCTCTCTCTCTCTCTCTAACCCTCCAGTCTATCTTACCCTCCAGCCCCCCCTCTCCGTCCCCATGTAATTGGGACAAGGGCTTCATCTGTGGCTCGATCCCAGCTGACGGCCAGTCAAAAGACATTTTTCTTTATTCATTGAAATGTGACTGGACGAAATGTGAGTCTTAAATATATATATATTTATATTTATTTAGTTGCTTTATTCCGATGATTGCAGGGGCAGAGGAATGCAGGCGAAACCACGAAACGCTGATCTGCCCTCTTTGTCGAGCCAAGTGGAAGTCCCATGATTTTTACAGGTAACTGAATCTGAATGCAAGTGTAATGCAAGGTTATTGCTTTCTAGAATGTTTTCTCTGTGTGCTTTTTTGGTCTGGCTTGCATCCTCAAGGACCGACAGGATATCACACATTATACACATCTGGGCCTCTGAGAAAATGAAACTGGGAAAGCTGTACGGTTCAATGCAGCCACTTGATTTATAACAGCTGCAAATCTGTGTGTACTTTCGAGTGTATGCATTACTTTCTTTACATTTGTAAGAAATCTAGTGGCCTCAGTTAACTATTTTGGAGATATTTTATTTTAAAACTGTAAGCCACCAGGAAGTTGTTCTCCTAAGAAAGTCTTGTGGAAGCGGCCGGAATATCGTGCATTGTTGCGTTGATTAGGTGACGAGGTGACGACGTCTGTCCTGTCCCCGTGTCAGGAAGCACCTGCTGCTGATGGTGGGTGGGTGGGCGTGTGTGTGTGTGTGTCGCTACCGGAACAGCTGCCGCCGTCGTCGCAGTTAGAGCAGACAGATAAGACGGAGCACAAGAAAGCGGAAATTTCAGCGGAAGCCTTTATGGGGGCCGGTGGCATTATGCACAGTAGCAAAAGGCCACCGGAACTGGGTCTCCATTGGAATGGAAGTCGGAGAGAGAGAGAGAAAAAAACCACAAAGCCGTTGAAAACGCCAGCCAAATGTCTCGATGCCACCCCAGTACCACACTGTGAGTGATGCAGTGTGCCAAGTAACTTCTCGTCAAGCCTAATCCATCCCGACAACCAAGCCCCCATCCCCGTGGCAGCCCAGGAATGTCGGTGTGAACTGGACCCAACTTAGACCTCTTGCCCTCCAAGCTTCTTTTATGCGTTTCCTTCTCTCTCTCTTCGTTTTCTTCATCAGTAAGGCATAGCTTTCCCTCCTGCAGATGGAGTCTGCACTCAAGGATAAAGTCCAAGGTCTGCTACCAGTGGGACCTAGTCACTGATTTACCAAAGCCAAGACAGATCCATGTGGGCGAATGTTTAACCAAGTTTGGTTTGATGTTTGAATAGTTTCCCCCTTTTTCTCTGCCCATCTAAGGAAGTATAAGTCAAGCATGGCTGTGTGTCTGTCCAGTCACCAATTAAAGAGTTATTTGCTGATTTCATAGTCTGAATGATTTATGACTTCAAAGCATGACCTATATAATAGATTTCAGATCCCCTAAGAAAGTAAAAACAGTAATGTTTCCTTTTGAATGAGGCATGCTATTTAAGTTGTCAAGACACAGGTTTGCACAGGGCCCGTGGTGTGGGCCACCAGGCCGTATTCTGGAATGTTTCTCGGCCATTGGATCCCTTCCCTTTCTGGTGGTTAGGTGAGCTAGACAGCCAGGCACCACCCGTGTTTTGTGTCTCTGCCCAGGTTTGAAATGATAGCAGCTACTTAGAGTTGAGGTGTTTTCCCCCTCTAGACATGAAAATGCCACTTTGGGGGATTCTGCATGTTTTCAAAAAAAGCATCCGTGAAACACTAGCCCGTTGTTTTTCCCCGGGAAACAACCATAATTATTGTAATTGTATGGAATAAATATGTTTTGTTTTCCTTCCAGAGTGTTGAAGTATGAACTTTGTCCTTTTGTTGCTTACTAACACATCCATAAAAGTACAGTTTTTAGTACAGTAAAGTACAGGAACACATCCATTAAAGTACAGCTTAAGGCTTTCTTGATACATTTTACTACTTTGTCAACTATTTCAGACAAAGTTCTGGCCATTATATGGTGAAGGGGACTTTCTACTTAACAAAGTGCTGGCCTTGTTTGGGTGAAGTGTATGGTAATGTGTAGAAAAAGTATGTTTTGCTCACATGTATAGGATAGCGGCTAATAGCCTACAGGGAGCATCGCTCTACTTCCAACAGATGTCGTGACACAGTGGAATGGTATTATGTTAATGTAATTTAGCCACAAATGGGAGTGCTACATGACTGAACAAATCCAAGATGAAACCAAATAATTTGATACACTTGTTTTGAGTAAGGAGCAAGCTCTTATTAAATATACTTATATACTTACTTATAAGCTCGCTTTCCTCAAAACATCTGCCTTTTTTGGAGAGCCCAGATGGATGTAGTTTTTAAACAAATCCCCCATTTTAGTCTTTTTAGTGACAGAAAGTGTGATGGTTTCTTTTGACAGGTACAGATACCATATAAGTACAATTCAAGGGTCATGTTGTACTGCATGCAATGCCAACTGTACTTCACATTGCATGCAAAGGTTTTTGTGTACCTGTAATACCCACAACAGTACCGTGTGCCATTTCTGCCATATTTTAGCTTTATTCTTCTACTTTGGTTGAGTGTCTGTGGATAACTTTTGCTTCCATTCATTAATGCCAAGTAAAAGGTTTAGAAGTTGCAAAGAGCTCTAAGGAATGACCACTTAGTCTCAGCATACAATAGAGCTGTAACAGCAGAAATTCATAATAGCAGCGTTGTTTATAGGTGTGTTTACTCTACTGACTGAAAACAAATAGAAACAAACCTGCCCCTTTCTTCCCACAGCCATGACCCATCCTCCTCCGTGGAGGGCTCCTCCAGCCGCACCCAAAGCCAGGCCTCCTCGGCGGCCCACAGCGAGAGCCCGCGCCTGGGCCAGCCGGAGGGTGACTTCACCCTGCCCCACTACGGCGTGCAACAGATCCCACAGACCTACAAAGAGCTGGCCGAGCCCTGGATCAAGGTGAGCTACTGCAGAGGACGGACATTTTGGAAAGGGCCGAGAGTGGAATGGAAGGGCAGCGATGCTCTTCATAAAGCATCAATACAGTTCTGCTTGTTTCATTTGAAGTCAGTTAAAGCAGTAGAAGTCACACTTAACATAAGGAGTTTTTTTTTTCAGTCTATTCTTTTTGTCTTTTTCTCTCTATCCTTCTGTTCTTTCTCTCTTTCTTCCTCTCTCTCCATCTCTCCTTCCTCTTCCTCACCCTAGGTCTTTGGCATAGAGCTGGTGGGCTGCCTCTTCTCACGGAACTGGAACATCCGGGAGATGGCACTGCGGCGGCTGTCGCACGACGTGAGCGGCGCTCTACTGCTGGCCAATGGGGAGCGCTCGCTGGGCGGAGGGGCCAGCGGAGGAGGAGGTGGAGGCGGTGGTGGCGGAGCAGGAGGAGGGACAGGAAGTTGCGGGGAGGTGTCCGGCGAGGTGGTGGTGGAGTCCTGCTGCAGCGTCCTCTCCATGGTGTGCGCTGACCCTGTCTATAAGGTCTACGTGGCCGCTCTGGTAAGATCACACACACACACACACACACACACACACACACACACACACCCGGCCTTTGAGTTACATTCACTTTCTTTAATCAGTTTAATCACTGTGTGTGGGGTGGGGTTCTGTGGGCTTGCTGTCTTTGGTCTTGAGATTAAGAGGCCACAGAATCAATTCAAAGCAGACAGTCATCTCTGAGAGAGCAAAGAAGGGCCACCTTACAAATGGAACGCAAGACACAACTTCACCCACAACATTAAATCACAGAGTGGCGTCTGGTGCAGCCATTTCTGTATCCCATTTGGGAATGCTGCCTTGGAGATGTAAGGAAGGTTATGAGTGTAAACACACACACACACACACACACACACACACACACACACACACACACAAATACATTTTCCACCCATGACATTCAAGTTATTTTGTTTACCTTATGGATGTCATGTCTAAGTTGGTCATAAAAATAGGCGAGTTAAAGAATAACAAAACTTGAATAAATAGCCCTTTGAGCCTGTAGCATGTATATTATATCAATTCTTTCAATGGGCACTATAATTTAGCAACCCATTTCCTGGTATTATTAAGACTGCAGTACTATATGATAAAAGATTAGTTTATCAGTTGCATCATACGGGTTTGTCATGTATTGGCCCTCTAGAGGTTTATTAACCTTTTGAATGAATCTTTCATTGTTCTGTAGTTTGTCCAAATCTCACTTAGGAGGTCTCTCACACAAAACAACCCCCCTGTCTTCACAAACACATACACAGACAGTTTATTAGTCATCAGCGCCAGGGGATCTGAGAGCACAAAGCAGAGAGAGCATCTTGAGTGCAACGTCCAGATTGTGCACTTTCTCTTGTCTGCCCAGTTGCTAATCTGCCCAGTGCTAAAGTTCAGCCTCATAACACATTTTCCCGCTGTCAGTCTGCCTGTCCCTCTTAAACGTCCAGTTCGGCCGGGACATTGAAAAAGCGACAGCGGGGATCTACAACTGCTGAAAGAAAGGTTTCTTTTTTGTCCTCTTGCCTTTCCCCTCTCTCTCTCTCTCTCTCTCTCTCTCTCTCTCTCTCTTCTCCTAACCTATTTAATCTCTTCATAAAGAACAATAGCTCTTGAGGGTTTCTCTCTCTATCTCTCTCTCTCTCACTCTCTTTTTCATAATGTCGAGCTTTGGGAGTTGACATTTCCCCCGGGCACTTTTCTTCAGAGAGTAGCATTTATGAAAACAACAAAGTTCTGTCCTCTAGCTGGGGGTGGGACACTGGTGCTGTGTGTGTGTGTGTGTGTGTGTGTGTGAGGGGTGGCTGGGGGGGGGTTCATTGGACTCTAGCATATTTCGTGTGGATGGATCGCAGTGCTTCTATATTCTTGGGCGACAAAGGAAGAAGGGAGTGGCCCTGTGCTAAAAATACCTTGCGTGTCCGCATCTCAAGGGAAGGGTCAGAGATTGAGCCGAAAGGATACTTTGAAGAGAACTTTTTTTTCCCTCCTCCTTTTCTGGTCGTAAGGGCTTCTTTTGTCCAGGGCCGCAGAGGCTTGGACAAAAGCATGCAGCCCACTTAACATGTGCAGTATCTACAAGGGGGAATTATATGGGCTTTTTAAAAGGCAATGTGGGGAGTATTTTGTGACTTTCAAAACAAAATATGTCTATGAAAATGTCTTTTGGAACACCGTATGCATGCATGTTGTTGGTACATACTGTATCTATCTTTGGGTATGCGTTTAAGTGTTGCTTTGAGGTGTGTGTGTGTGTGTGTGTGAGCGAAGAGGGGGAGGTACAGTAGAGTGCTGAAGGAGTAGACTGTTAGCTGGGTCTGTCGGCACTGGGCAGAGGGCCAGTACGATCCTCCATCACTCATCACTCCCCACAGCTACACTTGGAGTCAGGGTCAGTGTGAACCAAGATCCCCTCGTTTTCTCTCAGTTTCTCCCTCTTTTCAAGGACACTGAGTCATTAATTGCTCTGCTCGTTTTTAGTTAAAGTAATGCTGGAAAGATTGAATCATGAACCCCCAAATGCTCCATCTAAATAATTTTTTGTCCTAAAACTGACAGTGACTGATAATTTGCTGTCAATTTTGGGGATAACACAGTTATTTTTGTGTGTTGACGTGTCTGTTGACAAAACATTGCATAGACTCGTTATCATCTGTTATTTCTGCATGTGTTCAAAACAAACTTTTAAAGGAGCCATACTATACACTTTGTTTAATAACAGTTCCTGAGATGCTTTCGTAAGGTCTGCAAGTTTTTGTCATGATTCTCTAGTATACTAATTCATTTTATAGGAAAAATTTGGCTGATTTTGCTGTAGATTTTATTCTGATATGGAATTTCACATGTCGTATAGCCTAGGCTTCTATCTGGCCAACATCGTTAGGTATGTTCCAGGTGAACTGCTAGATTGCTAACAGGGGAGGGAACATAATACATAAGAACAGTTCTGATGTAGAAACAATATGCTTTTCTAATCTGTCTGTGCACTGTGACCCTTTTCTTTTTATGGCCATTACAGCCAGGAAAGGGGACAGTCCAATTTGAAAAAAAGCCCACTACGCCCCCTAGTCACATCAGCATATCTTGTTGTAAAGCCAAAAGAAAACAATAGTTTCCTGCGGCATGATCCCTTTAATCTATAATCCTGTGGTCACAAATCTGTCAAATCTATCTTCAAATCTGTTCGCTTCATCTCCATCTTAACAGAACCAAGGCTCTTTTTTAAGCCAGTTTCAATGTGGCCTTGGGGTCATTCCCAGGCGACCACGTGGAATATCAGGGTCATAACACTCTGGGGTCAAAAGTGCATCCCTTCCTCTTTCACACCACCACGGGAGTCGTGTTACAACCATGCAGCGGCTCCGACATTGCCCATTTACTAGCAGTCGCAAATAGACTCCTCTGTGTCTGCAGAGTTTTGCTTATAAGGGGCTTTTTTATTATTGTCATGAACCCAGACACTTGAGGACTGTGGCTGTTTCAGACAGCCCAGACATTTAGCCATTCTTGCCTCAGGTGTTTCTTATCTCCAGTATGTCTACCCCCCAATGATTCACTCACATGGGCCTTCTTTCTCCTGAGTTTCCCCTGAGGTGTGTGTGTGTGGAGGGGGGGGGGGGCATAGGTATGTGTGTGTCTCTGGTAATGCCTGCCTAGGTATGTGTGTGTCTCTGGTAATGCCTGCCTAGTGTGTGTCTCTGGTAATGCCTGCCTAGGTATGTGTGTGTCTCTGGTAATGCCTGCCTAGGTATGTGTGTGTCTCTGGTAATGCCTGCCTAGGTATGTGTGTGTCTCTGGTAATGCCTGCCTAGGTATGTGTGTGTCTCTGGTAATGCCTGCCTAGGTATGTGTGTGTCTCTGGTAATGCCTGCCTAGGTATGTGTGTGTCTCTGGTAATGCCTGCCTAGGTATGTGTGTGTCTCTGGTAATGCCTGCCTAGGTATGTGTGTGTCTCTGGTAATGCCTGCCTAGGTATGTGTGTGTCTCTGGTAATGCCTGCCTAGGTATGTGTGTGTCTCTGGTAATGCCTGCCTAGGTATGTGTGTGTCTCTGGTAATGCCTGCCTAGGTATGTGTGTGTCTCTGGTAATGCCTGCCTAGGTATGTGTGTGTCTCTGGTAATGCCTGCCTAGGTATGTGTGTGTCTCTGGTAATGCCTGCCTAGGTATGTGTGTGTCTCTGGTAATGCAGGTATGTGTGTGTGTCTCATAGGTGCCTGCCTCTGGTAATGCCTGCCTAGGTATGTGTGTGTCTCTGGTAATGCCTGCCTAAGAGATGAGTGAGCGAGCTAGAAGGTAAGCGAGTGAAACCTAAACTATGAAATCTGTGAGTAAACATGCTTGTTTTTGGCGTTTTGTCTGCAGAAAACCCTGCGGGCTATGCTGGTGTACACCCCCTGCCACTCACTGGCCGAGCGCAGCCGACTGCAGCAGCTCCTCAGGCCCGTGGTGGAGACCATCCTGGTCAAGTGTGCCGACGCCAACAGGTACCTTCACCGAGTTAGAACCCAAATGCCTTTCAGTAACTGTAAAAGGAGCCGTTCTCCACTCTATTTCTGGTGGGAAATGTGTCCTGTTTGTTTTAAGACTATTGATTGTTTTTAGATTAGTGCAGTGGATTTGGGAGGAGTTTTACGTAGTGATGGTGCCCCATGAATATGACTGCTTGAATTTGAATTTGCTGCCACCTAGTGGTAGAATTTTTGTACATGTACTATAAAGATATGATAAGTGCCTACTTCCTCTACAAATGAGGGCACAACATTTGAAATGGCTATTGTATTATAGTGTAAATCTGCCAAATTGGGGATTAAGTACAATTAATGTTTTCTAACAAATGATCTCTCAAAATAAGATCTTATTTCATGGGGTGGTGGTGGTGCTTAAAGCGTGTTCATTGTTTGATGTGTGTGTGTGTGTGTTTGTCCACAGCCGGATACCAGCCAACTGTCTGTGTCCACTCTGCTGGAGCTGTGCAAAGGGCAGATGGGGGAGCTTGCGGTGGGAAGAGAGATCCTCAAAGCAGGTAGGAGCTCAAAACCGCCTCGCATAACTCAAAGTAAAACATTCAAATCTCTGTAGCTATCAGGTCCCTAAGGACCACAAGCCACCTTTCCAACTCACATTTCTCTGTTTATTTTAAATTCAAAGCACGTTCTGAAAAAGCCGTTTGGGGTAGTGGCACTGTTGGGGGTAGAGGCACAGTATAGCCATTGTTACATTAATCAAGTCAGTTCATTGAAAAACTGTTTGTAAAAAAAGTTGCCATGTGTAATGTCCGCCAAAAAAGCAATTCATACTCCACATTCCATAAAAGATGGGGGCAGTATACCTCCAGAAAGTGAGTTGGCCTACCTTAGAGTAACAACCGAGACACGTGTATTGCAGTTTGGCTGGTGGTTATGTTGCCCACATACCGCCTCCCATGGCCGAAACTGGTATTATGACACGTGTTGGGCTGTGGCTAGTAATTTAGCATGCTAATTCAGGTTGATATTTCTGCAGCACTATACCTTGTCATTTTTTTAATGACACCATCACCCTTATTTCTTTTCATTCTTTTGACGTGTGTAGCTCATTTTTTGGATATTTTTACCTCAATTGTTACACATGGCACCTTTAAATGATGTGACTTTAAAGTGAGGGCTATTCTGCTGTGTGCAGGGTCCATAGGCATCGGTGGGGTGGACTACGTCTTAAACTGCATCCTGGGCTCCCAGACGGAGTCCACTAACTGGCAGGCCCTGCTTGGCCGTCTGTGCCTGATCGACCGGCTACTGCTGGAGTTCCCCGCCGAGTTCTACCCTCACATCGTCTCGGCCGGAGACTGCAACCAGTCGCAGAACCTGGGGGAGAGGTGAGGATCAGGAACCATCATTGTGAAGTCACAAATAAATTACATGAATAAGTGAATAGAGAAATGCCAACAGTTGATTTCTGTGTGATCAGTATGTTGCAATCCACATCTTGTATATCAAGTGAATATTTGGATATTCTATTGGTGTAGATTGGTTGATTGACACTGTCCAAATATAACATTAAATGTGAATGTTGACTAGAATAGTTTTGTTCATGACTTGTGCCTTCCTCTCCCCAAAGCAGGTACCAGAAGCTGCTGCCACTGCTGAGCTTCGCGTTGCAGTCCATCGACAACTCCCACTCCATGGTGGGCAAGCTGTCGCGCCGCGTCTTCCTGAGCGCGGCGCGCATGGTGGCCCGCGTGCCGCACGTCTTCCTCAAGCTCCTGGACATGCTGAGCGCCACCAGCTCCACCCATTATGCCCGCATGCGCCGCCGCCTGCTCGCCATCGCCGAGGAGATGGACATCCTGGATGCCATCCACCTGGGCCTGGAGGAGCTGCAGGCGACCCGAGAGCTTTGAGCCGGGGTGGCGCCGCCCGCCGGGCCGGGATGCGGTGCGCCACTTCGCCGCCCGACGGCCCCGCCCGCCCACAACTTCGCCCGAGCAGCGCGACGGAGTGCAACTCGCCGGCCCACACCGTGCAGCTGAATGCGGCAGGCAAGCAGAGGGGAAGAGCCCATCAGCATCAGCACCAGCAGCATCAGCACCAGCAGGGATGTCCTGCTAGGAACTCAGCAGCTGCAGCAGCGGCGGGGGTTCCCGAGGACGTCCTGGCGGAGCGTCTGGCGGCCATGTCGGCCGGCGCCCCCCCAGCGGAGTACCCAAAGCCCCCCGTGCAGGCCAGAGGCCGGCCGCAGAGCCAGTGTCTCAACTCGCCGTCTTCCTCTGGTCAGTCTCAGCCGAGTCCGGCGCTCCTGCCCTCCCCCTCTGCCCCCCATACCCCCGCCTTCCCCACGGACGCCCCCAGCCCCAAGACTGCCCCCAGGGGCCTGCCGGGCTTTGTGCCCAGCAAGCTAGGGGCCGGCGCCTCGCCTGGCGCCCAGCGCAAGTACCCGTTGCAGAAGCAACCAGGAGCGGGCGGCAGCGGCGGCAGCAGCGGTGCCGCCAGCAGTAAAGACACAGAGAAAGACCCGTCAGCCGTGTTCACCCAGTCTCGCCCGCTGCCCTCCAGCCAGATCCACAGACCAAAACCCTCTCGGCCCGCACCCTCTGAGGGCACTGGCGCCAGCGGCAAGCCCATCTGCCCACCACCGGCCAAGGGCAGCTTGAAGCTGGAACTGCATGACTCCGCGCTGGCCGCCTCCGGCCCCGGAGCCGCCGAGGCGTCGTTGTCGTCGTCGTCGCCGATGTCCGCCTCGGCCTCTGGCCCCGCGGGCGCCGGCACGCTCATCCCCAGCGAGGACACAGTCTTCACGCCGGTGGAGGAGAAGTTCCGCGGGCTGGACGCCTCCGCCGAGCTCAACTCCAGCATGGAGGACCTGCTGGAGGGCACCATCATGCCAAACGCCGGCGAGGGCACGGTCACCTTCCAGTCCGAGGTGGCCGTGCTGTCCCCGGGTGAGCAAGGGGGCACCCGGGGTAACTCTAGCAGCAGTAGTAGCGGCAGTGGCGGAGGAAGCGCCACCCGCGGCACCTACACGGACGACGTGGCGCAGCACCAGAAGTGCAAGGAGAAGATGGAGGCGGAGGAAGAGGAGGCGTTGGCCATAGTCATGGCCATGTCGGAGTCACAGGACGCCCTTCCCATCATCCCCCAGCTGCAGGTGGACAAGGGAGAGGACGTCATCATCATCCAGGCAGATGTAAGTTGTACACATCAGGTTTATGTAGCTAAACCTTCAACAAACTCTTCTTATTAATCATTTATTCTTTATCATTGATCCTTTCCTGGGTTGTCCTGTAGACGCCGGAGACGCTACCTGGCCATACCAAAGCGAAGCAGCCCTACCGGGAGGGGCAGGAGTGGCTGAAGGGTCAGCAGATCGGCCTGGGGGCCTTCTCTTCCTGCTACCAGGCGCAGGACGTGGGCACCGGCACTCTCATGGCTGTCAAACAGGTGACCAGTGGTGTAGTCTACGTGACGCGCAGGACTACGCAGTATACCCACTTAAAAAGCATCACCATCTCAGTATACCCACTTAAAATAGGCAAGGATAGGTATTAACATTTGGGGTTGATCACAGAATACCCACTACCGAGTATCTATTTGTGATTGCTAAAATGCTACAAAAATCTCATAGGGCAAAATGGTGTAGTGTAGATCATCTAATACTCACTTAAGTAATCTAGCGAAAGAGTTTTTCTGTGAAATGTCTGAATATGCTGCTAAATGTAATGTCTCCCTCTCCGTCGGGTTTCTAGGTTACGTACGTGCGCAACACGTCGTCGGAGCAGGAGGAGGTGGTGGAGGCTCTGCGAGAAGAGATCCGTATGATGGGCCACCTCAACCACCCCAACATCATCCGCATGCTGGGCGCCACCTGTGAGAAGAACAACTACAATCTTTTCGTGGAGTGGATGGCAGGTACAGTGGGCATCAGGACTCCATATGGCATAAGATTACGATACTATAGTACTACATTATATACTGTATTATACTATACTATACTATAGTTCTATAGTACTGTATTATACTATACTATACTATATACTATAGTATACTATACTATAGTATAGTTCTACTCTACGCTACACCACAGTAAAGTATAAGTGTAGGTGACGGTGAGGGGTTTGGTGCCTTGCTCAAGGGCACTTCAGCCGTGCCTACTGGTCGGGGTTCGAACCGGCAACCCTCCGGTCACAGGTCCGAAGTGCTAACCAGTAGGACACGGCTGCCCACAAAAGCACTCTGTATTACCAATACTATTATCAACTCATCAGCATAGGTTATAGGGCTGTGCAATTAATCAAATTAACTGATTCATCATGATTATGACTTCCAACACTTATGAAAACAACATAATTATACGTAATTACATAAATATAATGATTGTTTTGCTACATTCAATTTCATAACAAGTTGTCATGTGCATTATCTTTTTACATGCATTTCACCTGATTTTATTAAAAATTCAATTTGAAAATGTAAAAAAAAATAAGTTTTTGAAAGGTGAGTCTTTAAAGAGATGCTCCCCAGCACTAATCATAGTTCATGTTCTGGTTCTCCTGTGGAGCCCAGTGGGTGGTGTGGACTGTAATGATTGGGCCTGAGGGTGGAGGTAGCTCAGCTGCAACACCAGCCTCTCTCTTAGTGCTCTATGTCCTGCTGAGCCTCACGCCCCACTAACAGTTTGCCCCACAACCATGAATTCATTCTGTTTTTAGATACCTCAAACAATAGGGCTTGTTTTTCATTAATCAAATATTTGCGCCCGGCTCTGTCAAATATGAACTGATTTCTATAAAGGGAAAAGTTGGGTAATAAGGCCGCATGCAAGCATGGAATATCAGGGGACCGAATAAAGGGCCGTTTGAAGTGTTGGAAAGCAGAAGGTTGCCTAAGTAACCCCTCACCTTGACACATGGATGGTCCAGTAATGAGCCATTGTCTCACATTTCCTTTTTGGCAGGGTCACACTGTGGTCCTATCTCCCGCATCTTGAACATTAGATGCAGGAACCTATCCTGGAGTTTTCGTGCAACTTTTTTTTTTTTTTTTAAATAAAAGTGCCTTGCCAAAGCAAGCATCCCCTCTGTGTTCCCACCCTGCAGGTGGCTCCGTGTCGCACCTCCTGAACAAGTACGGGGCCTTCAAAGAGGCTGTGATCATCAACTACACCGAGCAGCTGCTCAGAGGGCTGGCCTACCTCCACGAGAACCAGATCATCCACCGGGACATCAAAGGTGAGCGGGAAACTAAGGAAGTACCCCCCATGACCCAGACACACACACACACACACACACACACATGCACGCACGCACACACCCACGCACCCTTGCTCCTTTACAAACACTCCCCCCCCACCTCCAAGCTTAGGTGTCCAGTGTTGAGGCCTCTAGGAAGGAAGAGGCTCCCACCCAAAGCTTTGGCCCTCTCGGGCCTCCCTTGCTCAGCTGTGGCTTTGAACCACAAAGAGAAAGGTGCTTAAGAGGAGCTTTTTTATTTTTTAACCCCCCACTCCGCGCCCCCACGATAAGCCTACCCCTCCTTACGCAGTCACACCCTCTCATCTACTTCCTGCCGGGACAAAACACTCGATTTGCAAAATGTAGCCTGTGGTATCATCTCCCTGGAATTATTGGTGGTGAAAATGTAAAATGGACTTCTAATTTCCAAAATCCACAGTGCTGGTCCCCGTCACTGCCTTCCATGATGTATTGTGTTAATTACCTCCTTCTGTGTCCTTTGTACCCCAGGTGCCAACCTACTTATTGACAGCACCGGGCAGAGGTTGCGGATAGCAGACTTTGGAGCGGCTGCCCGGCTGGCCTCCAAGGGAACAGGTGCAGGAGAGTTTCAGGGCCAGCTGCTGGGAACCATCGCCTTCATGGCCCCAGAGGTATGGACTCTCGGTACAGCGGCATAAATGTTTAGTTTATTCCATCGAAAAAAAAGAACAACATTTCATTGCACACCTTCATCTGTGACCCACTGGCAGCGCATCAGAATTGAAGTGCGTGGCAATATCTTTCATTCTATTGTAAGTTCCTTCATACACTTCATGGTCATAGGAATATGGGCTTGGCATGCTACACTGAAAAATGTTGCACACTCAAAGTAATAATTGAAAAAAAAGAAAGAAAACAGGTTCTTGACCCCTCTGTCAGATACTGACCCAGCATAAGCAGTCTTTTACTGCCCATTCGTCTCAAGTCTGGAGACAGGAGGACAAAAATCCACTGTCTTCTCAGTGAAACTCACACTTTTGACCTGCACGACTAAAGTCTAAGTCAGGGTTTGTTTGTTTGGGCTACGCTCTCCTTTCACTCCCTGTTGGAATATTTACAACACTTGTGTGGACGTGTGGATGTCAGGGTGAACACTTTCCAACACCAGCCCTTGGGTCAGCACTCAGGCTTTTGGTGAAGTTTGAGTTGGCCAACTTGGTGTGTTTCTTTTTTTTCCCCTCCAGGCTTGTGTTGTCCTCAAGTCCTATGCATCCACAATGGGCAAACTCTTGGGCAAGACCAAAGTCTTCCTCTAGCTTTTTCAACTCTGTCTATTTAAATGTTAATGGCGACCTGCCCAGTCCCAACGCCCGCCCAACTGCCAAAGCTTGATGAAATCCAGCGGCCATTATGCGGGGCATTCAGTCTCACGTGTGCGGTCAGGAACTGGGCAAAGTGGATTTGGAATCTCTCACTAACTCCAAATGAAAGAAAATTGTAATCCTTTTGAGGTGGCCACAATAGCCGGACCCCTTAATTCCTTATTGTCATTGTGGCCTGAACCTTGTTTAATTAGGAGGGGGAGCTCAGCTATCTCTCTCTCTCTCTCTCTCTCTCTCTCGGTCTCAGAGTAGCTCAGTTCATTACACGGAGGCCACCCTCTTCAAAATGAACAGCGTAGCTTTCCGCCTCCTCCTCCTCCTCTTTCGGCTCTGAAATGCAAAGAGTAAACAGCTTCTTTTTGCGTCAAGGTTTGATCTCTAGAACTCCAGAAAGTGGCTGCGTGTTACAACTCACAGTTAGTCTGCTCTCTGAACTATAGGGCTGATCAATGCGTGCATTTGTAGCTGTTTGGATCCTATTCTTTAATTCTGAGCTCATTCAAAGAACAAGAAAGGGAAGACCGAGTGATCTCTGCCCATAGAGTACAGATGTCCTCATCCTGACTGCTAGATATGTGTGAATGGAGAAGTTACCACAGTGCCCCCTAGTGCACTTATTGTTTACTACCAGAAAAAGTCCTCATAAAGAATGTATGGCAGTTGCCTTTGTGACATTGCTCCAGAGAAGTTACCTCAGTGCCCTCTTGTGACACTTGGTGGTATTGCTGTAAAAAAAGTGGTGTTGGTCAGGGATCAACAGATGTTCTGCTGTGTCTTAACCAGGAAGTATCTCCTGTGTTGTTGCTTCAGACCAAGACAAGAGCTTATGTTATCAGCTTTTAACCTTTTGTTCCTACCTCTGTAAATCACAGAGTACTGTAAGCTTCAGTGACCAAGATCAGGTATTCAACTCCCATCAGGTGTGTGTAATTTGGGTTTGACTGGAACATTGGTGGCTGTTGACTCTCAAAGCAAGATAGTGGATGTGTACTTTTATATTTTAACCTACATTTAAACATTGATTCAATCAGTTGCCCTTTTTGAACCTGATTAGATGGAAAAGTTATTGTGTTTTTCAGGACGGTTTCAGTGAAATGGATAACATCCACGAGGTGGATTAGGTAGCATACTGTATTTGTACAGCACGTGAAAAGCTAGAATTCCATGTCCAGCGCTTAAGTGCGTTGCGTAATACACATTTATAGAGTCTCTTGGGCAGATTGCTTTTTCATTGTTTGCCTCCCCCTCCAAGTTATCCTACTTGTCCCTATCATTGATCAGGCGTGCGTTATCACTGATACGGCATGTTCCTTTATCTTGATACAGCTCGGCACTCTCCAGCTTACTCATTCAGCAAACTTAAACATTCTCTCAAGGCTGTCGATAGTACTCGTCCTGCAGTGAGTTCAGGATATGAAACTGGGCATTTTGAAATAGGTACGAAAAATTTAGTTTATCTGAGTAGAAGTGGCCACACGTTATTTCATCAGATTGTTTTGAGCAAAATTAGACTACATGCTCTTTGCCCACTACCACAAACAGAAGCCTGCCCTTTGTACCCAGCCAGTGTAAAGGGGGCAGTGATGTGTGGTTTTTGATCTGTTTACACATTGAGGGGGCACATAACTTCCAGACTTGCGTGCTAGTCTGTGGATGTTGCATCACTTGTTTTTTTTTGGATGCGAGCACACGCATGTACACGTGTTTAGCCCAACTGATGCCAGCTGGGTCAGTCAAACACTACTGAAATAAAAAAATATATATTCCATCACAACATGTTCTCAGTTGACTGTTCCTTTGGGGTTTAGTCAAGGCCTGTGTTTGCTTGGCGGTCACTGTAACCAGTAAACTTGTGTACTTTGGCGAGATGAGTTTTGAGTGGAGAGGATATTTAGACTGTGTTTGTTTTATTTTGTTTGTTTTGGTTCGAAGGTTTGAAGACCATAAATCTGATTAAACAGAAACTGAATCAGTCATGAGCGATGTTGTCATGACGATGTGTTTATGTTTTGCTTGTGTGTCTGTGGCAGGTGCTGAGGGGACAGCAGTACGGGCGCAGCTGTGACGTCTGGAGCGTGGGATGTGCCATCATCGAGATGTCCTGTGCCAAGCCACCCTGGAACGCTGAGAAACACTCAAACCACCTGGCTCTTATATTCAAGGTATGACTGTCCTACATATCCACATCCTCATTGGTTCTTTGAATTGTTTTCTTCTTCTAGTTCATGCCATGCTCTTATTATATAGTTGGTGCACAATATTGTAAAAGGGTTTACCGTACAATACTTTTATGATATTAGGGTAATGTATGAATGCATCCTTACGCATCAGAAGGATGTGAGAATGACCCAGTTTACCCAACTTTCACCCCTCAGATTGCCAGCGCCACCACAGCCCCCACCATCCCCCCTCACCTGTCGCCGGGGCTACGTGACGTGACGCTGCGCTGTCTAGAACTCCAGCCGGCTGACCGCCCTGCCTCCAGGGAACTGCTCAAGCACCCTATGTTTCGCCTCAACTGGTAGCAGACCCCCCCCAACGTCTACCCCAAATCCTAAAACCCTCATCCCAAGTCCCCTTTAACCCTCATCCTAACACATATCATCCCTTAGCCCACCACATGTATGGAGATACTACTGAAGGCCCCCTCCTCTAGCCTGCTGCCCCCACATCCCTAACCTCACACCTCTCCTTGTCCCCCTTGCACACGCATGCATACACATACATGCACGCATACACACACACACTGCTTTGGTCGCTGTGCCCAGGGACACACAGCCACACAGGGAACATGGCCTCCGCCGAAGGACCCGGGTACCTTTTTTTTTGCAACACACATCGACACACGCTAACACACCGACAGACACACACTCTCTCAGACACACACACAAAGATATATATATATATATATATATATATATATATATATATATATATATATATATATATATATATATATATATATATATATATATATACACACACACACACACACACTCTTTCACCTCCCCTCATATCTCTCACACAGCCCACCCTCATCTCCAGAGCATGAGAAGCTCCCTCCACCGGTGCCTTTGTCGGAGTGCCATGCATCAGCTAACTGTACTCACTCTGCTGGCTTGTTTTTAGCCATTACTTTTGCAAGAGGTTTAAAAAGGGGGTTGCCTGTTATATCTCAACCTAGTGGTTTGTGATATTACTTTAAATGTAAGCATTAGACAATGGATATGACAACTTAAATCAAAGTCGATTTCTGCTTTTTACAATGACCATTGTTGTGGAGTAAAGGAGAGGTGTAAAAAATGTTGTTAAAAAAATGTGTTTGTTAATTGCATCCTCTCGTGTAAAGATTATGATTTGATCATTTGTGCATATTACTGTCAGGCCATTATAATAGCTTGGGGAAAAACATCTTGGAGGTGAATCAGGGAATGGTGACTTTTTTTGAACAGAAACTTTGCTAGTTTCAGCTAGCCAATCGCTGAATGTGAACGCTTATGATACTGTCATTTGTTTCGATGTTTCCTTTGTTACTAGATATTTTAAGCTGAAAATCCCATATACGATTCTATGATTTTGTGTTTTCAAAGCATTCAACAGCTTTTGTGTTTGTGTGGGTCTAACTGAGACAGTGAGTTGTTGTCAAAGTTTTAGAGGTTATGTCATATAAGCAAAAGGTTGAAAGGATGCTTTGAAGTTGTCTGTTTTAACATTGATCGGAAGAGTTAGCCCACTGTTACTTTCAAGCAATGCAGATATTTCTGTTTCTTTGATTTTACCGTTGACATTTGATGAGACCTTTCAAACAAGCTGTGTCATTTCATGCAGAAGCAATCTATTCAAAAATGTTCACTGTTCAGCCATTCTCTAGGTGCTGGTCCTCTATACAATGTAATGCTACGTTTCTGATAATTTGTGATTTTAAACTTTGTGATTGTTTTTTTTTTTTTTTTTTTTTAAAGAAATCTTCTTAAAACATTTTAAATATGTTTTTTTAGAATGTATATCAGAGGTTTTCTAAGTCACCTCCAGGTGATTGTTTTCTATATAAACTTAAAAATGCTGTCAAACTATTTTGGTGGAGGGATATCTCTGAACTAAAGGCAGACCATTCTGCTCATAATTGTTTTGTTTTTTTTAAATCAACTCATCTCTTTTATTAGAATTGTTGCGCATGTTCCTCAACCTTGTTAATCATGACCCATAACTCTTCAAGTGATCATCTTGTTAAAAAAAAAGATTACTGATATTTACATTGATTATGAATCAGACAATTGTTTTCAAAGTGGGATATGCATTGCTATTCTATGTTTGTGATTCCCTTGACAAATATATTATCAAGGGATTTAATTTTTCACATAACAAAATCAGAGAAATTTAAATTTTATTTAAACAAATCCGATTTTCTTTATATGGAGTACAAGCTGATCAAGCTTGAAGGGTTAGAATGTAAATAGATGAAATTTTGGTAGCTAAAATTATTGTACTTGACTCCTGTATTTTTATACCACACTGTTTTCCATAAATACATATTTTTGTTCCTGCTTTTATTTCTTTTTTTTCTTACCTTTCGTTGTCTTTGTAAAAGCTTTAAAGTTATGCACTCTTTGTCTTTTTATATACTGGAAAAAAAATCTGTTTCAGTCAAATTCATAAATGCTAATCAGTATTACTTCAATATGTCATGTTTATAATTCTTACCAATATTTCAATGCCTTTGGAATTTCTTCTTACCCACCTGTGTCTCAACCAGCTTGCTGGGCCTTTGTTATGTATTTTATTTTGATGCCTATGTGATGTAATCTTATGCCTTTTTTTTATCTGAGCTGGACTGACTTTGTTTGTCTGGAATGATGCTGTCTCTTGTGTCACTTGGTGGTACTTTTTTTTTTGTCAAGAACGTCTTTTGCTGTTTTTATTCCAGTCTCTACTACCTCAGGTGTCCTATAGAGTTTTCCTCTACCAAAGTTCACTTTCTCAATATATATATTATATAAATATATAAATATATATTCTTTTTGACTGTTCATTGTTTTTTGATCTCTCTTCTTCAAAGATTTCCAGGGCTTAAGGGCTAACTTGTATTAGCACCTTTTATTGTGCAAATAAAACTTGTGAAAACTCTGGGTTCAGAAAAGTAAAATTTGGCTTAAGCTGTATCTTTCAACTTAAATATATCAAGATATTTTAATGTTTTTACCCCATTGGAGCATTTTATAACAAATTTGACTTATTTTGGTGTTTGTCTTTATAGCAAATAAAAAATGGGAAAATGGTGTCATTCTGATGTTTATTTTTCTCTTTGGGGGGGATTTTGGTAAAGATTACGGTCAGGATCCACACTGGAAGAATTTTGGGGAATTTTGAGCATTTTTGAATATTGTGGGGGAAATGTCCACCTCAAAGTATATTATGGCCTTGCATATAATTAATGTGTAACAATTTAATTAATCGAAAATCCTAAAAAGTCTGCTCCTTGGAATTTAAATGGAGACCAATGATCTTTTGGAGTAACACATAGGCTACAGTAGGTGCTTTCTATTTTTAGAGGCTACATTATTAACAACATTACTGTGCAAGGACCAAGAGGTCAAGCCACACATGTTAAGCAGCAGGCTCATGACTGATTGCAGTTCTAGAGAATGAGCAGGTTAAACTGCTTTGACTATTATTGTTATACTTTAACTACACATTTACCAATTTGAGAATGTAGATGCCATTCACATCCTCTGACTTCTCACCTAAGATGGCCTTTGCACACTAATGGCCGGTATGGTATGCTAGCGAGTGAAGAGACTGGTGGCTTGAGTTCCAATGAAAGATGATCTCACGTTTGGAATGCTGCTTATACAGACACCGCTTTATTTTGAGTCTGAGCGGTGAGGCCTTCCAGTACGCCTCCGCTGAGAAATCACAAGGTCATGTGTTTGGTACAGTCACTGAAGGAGCATGGTGTTAGTTCAGGAAGCAGAAATCTTCCACAGGATTGCATTACAGTCTGGATGTGATGAACGGCACATGCTCACACATGAAGAAAAACAGGTCCTGGCACTTTCTGAGGTTGGACTGTCTAACGCTGACCAGATTGACCAGATTGGATTGAATTTCCTTTCCCTCTGTTTCCAAGATGAACTGACACAAGCGATCTTTGACCATAATAGACAGCATGACTCCGAACAATTTGTTTGGACGGCGAAACCGCATAGGCTACTTGCCTGATGATGTCATCGCCACACCTCAGCTGCCCTGGACTTGAGCATCACCATAGACTGTATACAGTCTATGAGCATCACCAGAGAATGTCTAATAAGAACTGGTTGCAGTTCCTTTTCTGGTTCCACATTAGGGCGCTCACAAATAAGTGCAGAATTAATGGAGGTCTATGGAGCTGTACCCCTCAAATCCACTTTTCTCGGGATATAATTTTATGCCCAGAAATTTGAATGTTGCATGCGAAAGAGGGGACAGAGAAAATACACACCGCTGAGTATTATATTTTTTGAGTCACTTATTTGTTATAAAAAGCCTTTCAAATGCGTCAATGACATCATTCATTAGCAGAAAGCTAGTGTGTTGTGGGCAACAACGACCCAACCTGTAAGAAATCGAAAGGACGTAAGTACTCGTTCATTCAACTTTTGATCTATAATCCATAGTGAGCTTGCAGAAACCACAATCAAATCTTCGATTTTTCAACGACAACCAGGTGAAAGAGACAAATTTAGCCGTCTAGCTCCATAGACCCTCATTGTTTTTGCACTTATTCGTGATCGCCCCTAGCGGAACTGCAACAGATTGCAGGTACAATGGAGTTAATAGGGAGTGATCCGGCTCTCCGTAAACGGGCTCTGGCATCACAGTCCCGCCCACAGCCGATGCCGGAAGTAAAAATTCAATGCAATTTCTCCATTGACAATTGCGGTATAAGCCATAAAAACTTAACTGCACGTGGTAGACTTAAAACCAGCTACAGCTGTACTAAGTGATTGTATATGCTCATATAGACGCCAAAAGTTCATGGGGCACTAACCTTGTTTTGAGATAAATGTCTTTTAATCGCGATCTCTTGGATAAGTACTTCATTACCCACAATCCTGAACAATCCCACAATCCCACAGTGATGCCTCTGATTGGTGGAAAGGCCGTAATGGTCATAGATAGACCTCTCCAGAATAAGTCCCGCCTCCGTAACTTCTGTATCCATCCAACTTCCGGGCGTTGATTGTCTATGGGAAATAACATGGCGTTTTGAAAGATTGTACCTGTCAAACTCTGTAGGTGACAAAGTAGAAAAAGCTGGTGGGCCGATTGGCCTACACACTTCTGCCATCTAGTTTCCACTGGATTTTTCGGTTGTCGGTGCCGTTTAAGTAGTAAACGATTATTAATGCTAATTGGGAGCTAGTTCCGATGTACGCGGGCAGAGGAGGGCGTTAGATCTTGCCATAGAACCAGTCACAACCTAACGTGATGGTCATTTTCACGTGTGATTCATGTGGTCTATAAATCAGGAGTCTATAAATGTAAATCGTTTGCAAGGTTCAGCCTCTTTTCAACATGACTTAACTTTGGTTTGACTGTGCGAGTTTGTTGGCTGTTATTGAGATATTTGAAAAAGAAAGAAATTGCCGACGAAGACACTAAAGACTAACCTGACCCTAGCCAGATGAATTTCGTTCCGCCTAGCTTCACTCACATCCATCTGGGACCTCTTCCATTGAGAGTGATTTCTGCAACCGACTTTATGGTTCAGCCAATCAGGACGCAGGGCGGGAGTTTCATAGATGTGACATATCACATGTCACTCCTGCCTTTCCTATCCAAAGGCATTGAACGAGCAGTCTCCAAACAGGTCTCTGACTTCCTTTCACAAAACAACCTTCTGGATCCAAATCAGTTTGGGTTCAAAAGCGGCCACTCTACCGAAACGGCTCTGCTGTCTGTAACAGAAGCCTTAAAAGAAGCCAGGGCGACTGCTCGGTCATCAGTACTCATTCTGCTTGACTTATCGGCTGCCTTTGACACGGTTAATCACCGTATCCTTCTCTCTATACTCGCTAACATGGGAATCTCCGGTTCTGCTCTCTCCTGGTTTGAATCCTACCTCACAGGACGCTCATTTAACGTATCATGGCTTGGTCAGCTATCTGCACCTCACCATCTCACCACAGGGGTCCCCCAGGGCTCAGTGCTGGGCCCCCTTCTCTTTGCTATCTACACCACCTCCTTGGGACAGATTATCCGTTCGCATGGCTTCTCATACCACTGCTATGCAGACGACACACAGCTCTATCTGTCCTTACCACCTGATGACCCCTTGGTTTTAGCACGGATCTCGGATTGCCTCTCAGACATAGCTACATGGATGAAGGCACACCACCTCCAGCTGAACCTCTTAAAGACTGAACTGCTGGTCCTCCCAGCTAAACCTACCATACACCACGACATCAACATCAAATTTGACTCCCTGTCTGTTTCACCTACCAGTACTGCAAGAAATCTAGGAGTTGTTCTCGACAACCAACTAAACTTCTCAGATCATGTTGCCTCAGTCGCCCGGTCATGCCGTTTCGCACTCTACAACATATGGAAAATCAGGACTTACTTGACTCAAGATGCTACCCAACTTCTGCTTCAGGCAATAGTCATCTCACGACTTCGACTACTGCAACGCCTCCTGACAGGTCTCCCAGCCTGCGCAGTGAAACCACTTCAGATGATCCAGAACGCTGGGCGGCCCTGGTCTACAACCAACCCAAAAGGGGACATGTTACCCGCTGCTCATCCAGCTACACTGGCTACCTATGGCGGCCCGCATCAAATTCAAGGCTCTAACGCTTGCCTACAAAGTAGTCTCCGGTTCTGCTCCCACCTACTTGAATGCCCTCATACAGATTACATACGCTACCTCCAGACTGCTGCAAGCTCCTCAGACGAATCGGCGTCTAGCTCTACCACCCGGTGCGCTCAGGCCAATCAAACTTTTCTCATCTGTTGTTCCTCGTTGGTGGAACACACTGCCAGTTCCTACAAGGGCAGGGACATCCCTCTCCATTTTCAAAAAACTCCTGAAGACCCAGCTCTTTAGAACATCTCTTCTCATAGCAACACTTACAACAAGTCTTGCTGATCCTAGCACTCACCAGCCGTCTTAAACTGACACGTAACTGTTAAAAACAGCACTCACTGATGCACTTATTCTTACTGTACTCTAATGTTTTTTAAATTGTCCTAAAATTGTTGAGAATTGCTCTAAAACTTAAACTGTTTACCATGTTGTTAGTCGCTTTGGCTAAAAATGCGTCAGCCAAATGTAATGTAATGTAATCTACAGATGTTTTACCGGTATGATATTTTGAAACGCCATGTTATTTCCCATAGACAATCGACACCCAGAAGTTGGATGGATACGGAAGTTACGGAGGCGGAGAGGTCTATTAGCCTATTTCACGCCGCCATTTTGAATATCGATAAGCCGTAAACTCACTTCCGGTTAACAATGTCTTATGGAGAAACTAACGTTATCGGATCTACAAGTTTACAAGGAATTTGCGGCATCTGCCAAATATTAATCTGTCACGGGTGGCAGATATTGTATAACATCACACGAAAACTAAGCGATCCAAACTGGATCGGGGATATAAATTGTTCCATGAACAATTTATATATAAATATGAAGGTAAAGTCAGTCAGCTAGCTAGATGGCTAATACCAGATAACTAGATGGATAATACTAGATAAGACACAACAGCTTGTAAATGCACTTCAATAAAGCAGTGTAACAAAATTATCCTGTAGCCTACTTCTACTAAACCATCAGAATTGGATTGTAGATAAAGATTGTTCCATGAACAGTTTATGTTTTGTGAAGGTAATGTTGATGTCAGCTAGCTAGGTGGCTAACGTCAGATCCAAACAGCTTGTAAATGCACTTCAATAAAGCTGTGTAAAGAAATTATCCAGTATTTTATTTTGAATTTATTACGTGCATGTTGTTTTTGTATAGTCTCCAACGTAGTAGGCCTAGATCAGGGGTGGGTAATTAATTTCCCCAAGGGGCCACATGACAAACTGGGACTGTTGAGGAGGGCCGGACCCAAAATACCAAACTCAATTCTGTCCAATTCTATTCTGTTCTTGTATAACATTAAGTAAATCATATGGTTTTGTTTACTACTCGTAAGAACAGATGAAAATGTGAGGGAGACAAAGGAAAAACAGCAATAGGCTATTTAATCTATGTCCTATTTAATCCTCATTCTCGAAAAAGATTTTTTGACAAGACTGATATAAAAAAGTACTACAATATCTATATAATTAGGCTAGGCCATAAAAATGTGAAGGAGTCAGTACAACCATAGGCCTGTGCCACCATTTCATCAACACTCAGCAATATTTCATCATTAAATCATTACCATCATTAAATTAACTCTATGCAGAATTAGACTATGACAATGTGGAGCAGACAATAGTAGGCTGTCATTAGTTAATCAACATGCACAAAGAAAACTTTTAAAAATGTAGGCTATGTTTTTGCTTTAACTTTATGCACAAAACTGTGATTGGTCAACTCGCCCTTTGTGTTGAGCCGGCTGCTTCAAGCAACCTGTGGGTAGTAGCATCATACTACAGTATTTCGCTAACATAAGCTTTGCAAATAAACTCAGACATATTTTGGTTACAATGACGGGGTTATCCGAATGTAAACCATCTATCTGCCAGTAACATTTTGAAATTAACACTTTGTGACCAATCACAGTTTTGTGCATAAAGTTAAAGCAAAAACATAGCCTACATTTTTAAAATAGCTTTCTTTGTGCATGTTGATTAACTAATGACAGCCTACTATTGTCTGCTCCACATTTTCATAGTCTAATTCTGCATAGAGTTAATTTAATGATGGTAATGATTTAATGATGAAATATTGCTGAGTGTTGATGAAATGGTGGCACTGGCCTATGGTTGTACTGACTCCTACACATTCTCATGGCCTAGCCTAATTATATAGATATTGTAGTACTTTTTTATATCAGTCTTTGAAAACTGAAAAAAAAAATGTCAATGTCAAAAAATCTTTTTCGAGAATGAGGATTAAATAGGACATAGATTAAATAGCCTATTGCTGTTTTTCCTTTGTCTCCCTCACATTTTCATCTGTTCTTACGAGTAGTAAACAAAACCATATGATTTACTTAATGTTATACAAGAACAGAATAGAATTGGACAGAATTGAGTTCAGACTTGAGTTCGGTATTTTGGGTCCGGACCTCCTCAACAGTCCCAGTTTGTCATGTGGCCCCTTGGGGAAATTAGTTGCCCACCCCTGTGTTAAGCCAATGGTAGATGCGCACTAAATGCGAATGCGTGATTTGATGTAGGCAAAAGTATTATAAATGTGGCGACGGAATAGGCTAGAACTTGGGTAGGCCTAGCGTTTAGTAGCCTATGCTGTGATATCCAAAACTAATGTGAATCGCAGACTATATCCTACAACCAAAGAAAGTAAAGGACGGGACTGCACCCTTCACAAACCGTAAAAAATAAGTTTATTAGTTTTACAGTTGACTACAGTCGACAGTTCACTATCAGTCCACAAAACAATTCTGGTTTCCTTGAAGGCTACTACTAGCCCTTTTCCTCGTAGCCTATTCTGTCTGTTTGTATAGCCTATTTCTGTAAAGAAACAGTGCCAACTATAGGCCTGGGATATGAAGTAACGTGTTGTGTTGAGATGGATCTGTTCGGACGCAAATATTCTTGATACAGTTCCAGGGAAGATGGAGGAAAAAAAGATCGGTTTGGTACGTGTGGACTAGGCCTAAGACACACAGTCCATGTACCTGCCTACATGGACCATGTAAAACAAGTATGTACAAACATACGTTTGTAGTGCAGATACACTGGAAGAATGGGATATCAGTTAAAATTGCCCAGATAAGGTTGGAGACATGGGGACTTTCATGGCATACAGCGGGGGAAATAAGTATTGAACGTGTCAACATTTTTTTCAATAAAATATACTTCCAGTGAGGATATTTGCATTAAATTTTCACCAGACAGTAGTATTTACTCAGGTAATCCACACATGTAAAAAATCCAAACATTAAAGTCCATAAATAGAGTTAATGTGTATTAAAGTAGAAACAGGTTGTAAGCCCAGTAAAAGTGACAGAGACAGTCATACAGGGGCTTGTGAAGAGTTGACCAACGCCAGTGTTACTTAGAGTCATGCGATTTAAAGTTGAACTGAACCATAAAAATCCTTTTCCACCAGTTTGCCTAAATAAATAAGTCACTGACCAAAAGAGATAGAGAGAGAAAGAGAATGTGTGTGAAAAGGAAAAGGGGCGGGGTAAATTAGATCAGCAGTCACCTCTACGTCATCGTGCACAATGAACAGGGAAAATAACAGGTTGATAGCATAGTCAAAAGGAGACAAAAAGTTTCTCTTTGGCACATAAGGATTGCTTGTTAAAAATAAAGGATATTTAGATACAAAACCAATCACTGAATAGACAGTTGAAAGGTATCAAGTGATAAGATACAGTCTCAGAGTTTATTACCATCAGTGCAAGTAGTTAATTTGATATCTGGAAGCATGATGGTAATGGCATGTCAACGCCTGAGAGGAGGACTGCTTTTTGACTGGTTTAAACAGAATCTGGCCCGATTATGCACTGTGCCCACCCCTAGTTACTAACACACCATAAAATGTATTAAATAGAAACAGGAAGGTTGGAAATTACAGAATCATTATCTGTCCCCCAGTGGAATGAGTTAACTCATAAGTATACTTGTTTTGTCCTGTAATAAATCTGTCCTCTCATTTATCCGGGGTAGTGTGTACACACACACACACACAGTTGGAGCACTGAGCTCAGGAGCACACAATACACACCCGGAGCAGTGGGCAGCCCTTGTTAGGCTAATACAGTGTGTGAAGTTGCTCCACGGTATAAGTGCAGGTGACTCTTCAAGAGTCTGTAACTCGGAGTTTAAGTCACAACAGTCATTCCAACTGGTGCACAAAGACATTCCAGACATGTTCTCTGAAGCTCCCAGGACACACCTTTGTGTCATAGAATTATGATGTGCGCAAAAACACCGGAGTTCTACATTAGGCCTACTGGTATGTGTGAATGGCTAATGTACAGTAAATTAAGATATGGCCTACACTGGCTGCCAGAGAAGTAAAACATGATATTATTATGTCATTAGAATTCACAAAGATAAGTGTTTTAAAGTGCAGTCCACTGGTGAAAGTGTGACTTTGCTCTGTTCTGCATCTGTTTATCACAAAAAGTTTTGGTTTCGTCTTCCCCTCTCGTCACTGATTGGCCTGACATTTGTCTTGTCTGAGGGAAACGGTTATGAACTAGGCTATGGTGTTCCAGACTAGCCTGGAAAATCCAGACCCTGGTAATCTAGAAAGATTAAGGGTCTGGCCACAAATAATGAGAATGGCCGAACTCAAGAGAGGCACCAAGCATGCATTTGGCCGTTGCCTACTGGTTAGAACTTCGGACCTGTAACCGGAGGGTTGCCGGTTCAAACCCCGACCAGTAGGCACGGCTGAAGTGCACTTGAGCAAGGCACCTAACCCCTCACTGCTCCCAGAGCGCCGCTGTTGATGCAGGCAGCTCACTGCGCCGGGATTAGTGTGTGCTTCACCTCGCTGTGTGTGTTTCACTAATTCACTGATTGGGATAAATGCAGAGACCAAATTTCCCTCACGGAATCAAAAGAGTATATACTTATACTTGAAAATCTCACTGCACGCAATTGGATAATACTACGACCAATGTTTACTGACTGATTCCGGACCTCGACACAATTTGACAACACTACAACCAATGTTTACTGACTGATTTGTTGCAGCGGTGCAAGGGGTAAGAGTAACGTGCATCATTACTCATTGCCAGAGTGTCTCGCAGAGACAATTTAAATTGTGCCTTCGCGAGAACTCTGGATTTCCAGGGTAGTTCCAGACTAGATCTCCCTGAAAGAAGATCTAGGTGGGCGGGATCAGGCTACTACTGTCTGCAAACAGAATCCACATACCTAAATAAGATTAGGGCTTTAGCCTATGTGTTTGTGTATGTTAGAGACAGATTTCAATCATGGAAACAGTTTGCATTCTTTGTGAAAACTTATGGTGCTCCATCTCCCTCCCATTTCATGCATTCGTTAGAGCAGATGTCGCCAACAATGTCCAACTTTTTTGATGTTTTGATATTAATTCATTATAGCCTATCCTTGTATAGAATTGCATTATTGAAATTCAAGCATGTTTTCTGTCTGTCAAACTGACAAAACTGTCAAATGCAAATAATCAATACCTGAAGCCTTGATGCATATATCTCTTTACTGAATGATTACAGGAATCACGGAAAGAGATTATTCTTCCATGCATTACCATTACCATCACAGCTGTTAAATCATTCAGTAAAGAGATATATGAGTCATACAATGTCAATGAATGCCTTATTTATAACATAAAACTTATCTTCAACCTTCTATTTCTTTTCTTATTGTCTTTTATTTATGTTTATTAGTAGGCCTACACACTGCACATTTAAAGGGACACCAGGCAACGTTTTCGTGTTAATTAGGCTACTCTTCGTAAGTCGTTATATGGTTAAATGACTCATTACAGGGCGATTGAAGACTCTCTTGCCCGCTCCTACTGCCTGTGGGAAGAATCCCGCTTGCAAGTTCAGTGTATCGTACTCGCCGACCGAAGAAGGATCAGTTTACATCCTGCATCCACAGCACAGAGGCAGGCTAACAAAACGCTAGTGATTGTTGCAAACGTGTGTATAATGGCAGAGCCGGCGAAGAAGCAGCGAAAACCCTTGACGGAAGATGCAAAGAAAAGGAAAAGAGCTTCAGACCGAGCGAGGGGGAGTTTCGTAGAGAAAAAGCATCAGGCTTGTCTGGTGTCCCTTTAAGACAGAAACAAAACATTTCACTATAGCCTATGTGACAAATAAAATGGTTTTATTTGGAATGTCAGCCTTTTATGTAACCTAGCCTGAAGCGGGAAATTCTCTGTTTATGATGAAGGCCTGCTATAGGCCTATCTCTCTCTCACAAGCACACACTCTTTGACTGACATTCCCTCAGCTGCTACTATGGCACAAACTGTCACAGAAACATAGACTGTATAAAATAGCACACAAATCATTGTCAATTATTGTTAATGTGTTGTGATTTTGGTGTGAGTGTAATATGTAGGCTATATGTGTGATAGTAGGCTACATTGTGCACTATTCAGTACCTGAGAACAGGTGCTGTCCGGATGGGAACTCTTTAGCTAAGATTTAGCCCAGGCTACTTACATAGCCTAATGTGTTACTTCCATTTGGAGTCATACAATGTCAATATGTAGCCTTGTTGATTGTTCTCTTCATCGGATGATCTTCTCCATGTTGATAACCTAGCCTACAGTCAGTAGCCTAGCCTATAGGCCTACTGATTGATTCCTGTAATAAACTTGAAAGCGTTTGAGAACACTGTTGTTGTAGGCTACAAAGTTTGTTGCTGTGTCTGGCTTCCCTGGTCTGCCTTCCCAGGTCTGCCTTTAAATATTTTCCTCTCAACAGAGCTACTAAAGCGCCCTCGGCCTACAAGCGCAAAGCATTTCCATAGCCTAGGATGTAAAGCCTAATTACATTATTTTAAGATTAGAACAGCCAACACACACATGCATTACCATCATAACTCAACACTTAGCCTATCTAGCTCATATCTCACGAATGGTAGCCTACATTTCTTTTAACATCAAATACTGTCCATAGGCTGAAGTTGTTGTGATGATTCTGAATGATAAACTCGAAAGTCCTGCCACTGGTTGTCAAGGAGACAGACCTGGGCTTCCTCGAGCTCAAGTGGCTCCCACAGCTCTCACTACATGGCCAGGAGTCAGACGTCTTTCCTGATTGGTTTCTCTTCTCTCACCATATACCGTCATTCACTCACACCATTGAACCACAGAGAGTATCGCGTTAGCTGGTCATGCCTTTGCTTGGTGATGATTGGCGAAAATATTCAGAGGGCGGGCAAAATGTAAACTTCAGAACTTTTCTCCGATGCGATTGGTCGTGAATGGTGCGTTTGGTCAAACAGAGCCCGGCGCACAGGTACAGCGCTCATGAAATATATAAATAGATGCTCACCGTTCTTCTGATTATTATAGATGCCAAGCATTCATTAATCGATAAGCTACATAGGATTTCTTTGAAGTAATCATTTTATCAAGGTGAGTGATGCATATTTCATTATAATTACGATGCAGTCCATTTGCAACATTGTAAAGCTTCTCTGCATATGTGTAGGCTACAATTTATGCCATAATTAACTTATCCTAACTTTTCAAGCAAATCATTAGGGAATCATGACTAAGTCATTGTCAAATGGGACAATGTTTGGGACATAATTCATTTGGTAAAATAAACTATGGCAACCTTTTGCTGCTATTTGATGACTGCTTCAAAAACGTGTAGAACTGATTGATTGAAGCTTCTATCTGGGTAGAGAGCCAACGTTAATGTAAAAAAGATGTATGCTAAATGATAACCGTGCGCATTAACACGGCAACATCGTGTTGCATTACGTGCTTTCAAATAGCAATGCAAAGTGTCTTAATGAGTTGGCGAAGCCACTAAAAACTGCACCGTAAATTTATCAAAACTACAGAGCAAAACAATCGGTACTTCCTATGAGGAATTTGAACGGAAGAGGTACGTCTGCTAATTTGTCCGGCTCCATGGGCGTCATCCGAAATTGACCTTATGATCTCGTAGAAAAGGACTTTCCCTCTGACTGACAGTTACCTAGAACGCTATATGATCGCAAGGTAAGGAGAGGTACCTGGATTCTTTCCAAATCGTAGCACAAATACTTGAGACAAGTAGCAGCTAATTCTATGTTTCAGCGGTATTCACAGATTAACCCGGCTATTTAGCAAGCTAGCAAAGAGGGGATACCTGGTTTAGCCAGCTAACGGTAGCTAATGTGACTAGATTTTTCTGTAGCACACGTTGTTGATCAAACTTCACTTATCAGCGGTGGTTCAAGAAAAGCCCGTTATGCTATAGTAGCAGCTACAGCTGATGGGACCTATCTGTTTTTATAGATGTAGCTGCTAAATGTTTGCTTGTCTTGATTCTTCTCTAACGTTAACGTTATAAACGTTTGGTCCCAACTTGGTTCATGTAAACGTTAACGTCAGTAAATCTGGGAAATTTCAAAATAACTTGGATAGCTCACTGAATAGCTATACAACGAGAAATATTCGCAGAGTGTTGTTGTTGTTGTTGTTGTTAGCTAACGTTGTAAACTCAAGTTCAAGTCTCAACCCATTATTTGCTCGCACGTTATCGTTAATGCCAGCGGGAGGAACCATTAGGGATGACTTGAGTAATTCGACTGTAATATTAGCTTTGTTGATGAGAAGCTAAGGTATGTTGTGCTTCAGCTAGTTAGATAGTTTGGATACCCAGTTAGCTGGTTGAGTTGGATAAAGCTAATGTCACATTCCTTTCCCTTGCTAGTGTGCGGTAACGTTGGCCCGCTTAGCTGGCTAACGGCGTCAGGTGTTTGTGGTCAATAAGGTCACATTCTGTCGGTCAAAATCGTTAACGTTAATCTACCAACCATAATATATATTTTTTAGTTGTGCAAAGACGTGAGATTTCCACTGTAGACTTATTTGCTAACATTTGACTTATTTGCCAACATTTGTCGCTGTTTGCTGAATAAGGTTATAGAGCAACAGTCACCATCTGTACGCCCTTTACCCTATTTACCACATAGATCCTATTATGGGGTAGCAGCGCACTCGTATGTTGAGGAATGGGCATGTGCGGTAGACTGAGTGCTCATGAAACGGATTTCATGGCGCATACGCACAGTAGTCCTGTGAGATCCTTCAGACGCGTCTGTCTGTTCATTGTGCGTCAAGGATCATCTGTCACTCTTTGGTTTTACTTGACTGCATTTTCTTTTCTACTTTGTCTTTCTTTTTGCCATGATATACAGTTCCAGACAGTTAAAGCACCCATTTTCTCAGTTTTGAAATAACCTATTGTCCTGAAAGGTCTAACAGGATGCCTGGATCAGTCCCTGCAAGTGGTGAGGCCACCTGGCCTAAAGATGTGGGTGTCATCGCCCTGGAGGTGTACATGCCCTCGCAATATGTGGAGCAGTCAGAGCTGGAGCAGTTTGACGGAGTCTCCGCGGGAAAGTACACCATCGGCCTTGGCCAGGCGCGGATGGGCTTCTGCTCTGACCGCGAGGATATCAACTCCCTCTGCATGACGGTGGTCCAGAGGCTGATGGAGAGAAACTGCCTGTCCTACGACTGCATAGGCCGCCTCGAGGTGGGCACGGAGACCATCATCGACAAGTCCAAGTCAGTGAAGTCGGTCCTTATGCAGCTGTTCGAGGAGTCTGGAAACACAGACGTGGAGGGCATCGACACCACAAACGCATGCTATGGGGGTACGGCAGCCCTGTTCAACGCTGTCAACTGGGTGGAGTCCAGTTCTTGGGACGGTAAGAGCCTCTTTTGTTGCCCCATCTGGTTTTTGACGGATGATATTGGACCTGTTTGTATTGTAAATTTGTGAAACCACATAAAGTCTCAAATTTGCATAAAGACCGTCAATGTTTACCTTTATTGAAGAAGTGTTGTTAACAACCTCAGTGGTTATTTTGCATATGATGTAATCCGCGAATGTATGACAGAGCAGCTTTCTTTCTCTTGGCAACGTAGGCCGCTATGCTCTGGTCGTGGCAGGAGACATTGCCGTTTATGCCACGGGCGGTGCCAGACCTACAGGTGGTGCCGGAGCAGTCGCCATGCTTGTGGGCCCCAATGCCCCACTGGCATTTGACAGAGGTAAAGGATAAGACTAAATACACATGCTTATGTTTAGACTCTCTTCAAATAAATACTTTCAGCCACTGATGTGTCTTAAAAATTGCAGACATTTTGGTAACATCAATACAAATGTCACTGAACTATCTGTACTGTATTGGCCAACACCACACTGAAGGTAATAGGTGGAATGTATAGCAGAAATAATTCTGCTGTGCACCTTATTGTGCATGAGATGGGATTGATACTAATTCAGCAAAAAAATGCATGCTTGGTGTTTTTTCACTGCAAAATATAAGCTATATAACAGCCAAAAATAAATCTCAAGAAGGCTGACTCACAGATGTCGGCTACTTTCTGCTCCGTGTTTATGATTCCTGGGAGCATTCCAGAGTCGCGTTTTGACTGATAAGGGCACTGTGTATGCCCAAAGCACAGCTGATGTGTCTACACATTGTTTTGACGATGCCTGTACCCATGCAGGTCTGCGGGGGACACATATGCAGCACGCCTATGACTTCTACAAGCCAGATATGGTGTCCGAATACCCGGTGGTGGACGGCAAGCTCTCCATTCAGTGTTACCTGAGTGCGCTGGACCGCTGCTACAGTGTGTACCGCAACAAGATCCACGCCCAGTGGCAGAGAGGTGGGTCACTGTGTCATGGATTATAGACTCTTGGGCATTATTGATCTGTAAGCAGTTGAAGAGGGCTTAGTATGGGATGTATATCCCCACGGTATTAGAATATGGCCACAAAGATTCACTTCACCTTGTGAAAGTGAAAGCTTCCTCAAAGCCCACACCCAACAAGATACAAGGCTCGTGTATAGCGACTGACAAACCAACTAATAAACTATGTGAACTTTTTTTGTGGTTGTTGTTTATTTATTAAATATTTTGTAAATGTTTTTATTTTTAGAGGGTGTCGACAAGCGTTTCAGCCTGGCGGACTTTGACTACATGGTCTTCCACTCCCCCTACTGTAAGCTGGTGCAGAAGTCATTGGCACGTCTCCTCCTCGACGACTTCCTGTCCCACCCTAATCCCAACACTGAAAGTGGCTTATACAGTGGCCTGGAGGCTTTTAGGTCAGTGCATCTGAGTCTGACCGCTAATCCTGTTTTGTGCTTATCAATGCAAAGGGCTCCCAGTTGGGTGCTAATTGATTTACTTTACGTATATGTAGGTTGTAAATGCCTAAATGAACTAAATAAATGAGCATGCAACATTTTACACACAACAAGACTTAATCCCAGACGTTAATAGCACAGCATCTTATGTTGGTGTGTTTGTCTTAAAGGGATGTGAAACCAGAGGACACTTACTTTGACCGGGATGTGGAGAAAGCTTTCCTGAAAGCGAGTGGGGAGATGTTCGAGCAGAAGACTAAGGACTCTTTGCTGGTGTCCAACCAGAATGGCAACATGTACACCCCATCTGTGTACGGCTGCCTAGCCTCTGTCATTGCTCAGTAAGTCTTGCTGCACCTGCGGCTGTATCAGATTGAACTTTGCTATTGGGCAGAGTATAGGAACTAGAAACCAGTGAAGTGTCCATTTTTGTGTCAGCACAGTATCGACTGAATCCTAATAATGTCATGATGGTTCACTTGCACTTTCTTTGTTCTTGAGTGGCATGGTATTTGCAAAGATTTCGGTTCTTTATCGTTCCTTTCCTCTCGTCTCATCAGGAGGACGCCTCAGCAGCTGGCTGGCCAAAGGATTGGGGTTTTCTCGTATGGCTCTGGGTTCGCTGCCACGCTCTACTCCATTCGAGTCACACAGGACGCCACACCTGGTATGCACACACGCACACACACACACACACACACACAAAAAACACAAACACCAACACCAACAGATTTAGTTGATTATCTGTAAATAAACTTTGAAACATTTCACATGTGACTTTCTGCACATTTCCAATACATTTCTTATAGCAAAAGTAAGATTGGCATTTAATCCTTTACTTTGTTACTTCTGAGTTTCCCTGCTGTTCTGCCTGAGTGTGCAACCATGCCAAGCTTAACTCTTGCTCTCCATTTCTTAACCCCAGGGTCAGCACTGGATAAGCTGGTGGCCAGCTTGAGTGATCTCCAGGCCAGGCTGGACTCCAGGAAAAAAGTGTCTCCCGCTGTCTTTGCTGAGAACATGAAACTGAGGGAGGAGACTCACCACTTAGGTGCTTATCTCCGATTGTTTATTTAGCAAGCAGATTTGGCTGAAATCAATTTCTATAATACATAGTTTAGTCATACGTTGTTCACATGAAAGAAAGTGTGTGCATGAAACTGTACCATTACTGTTGCAATTTCACAGACTGTTGTCTGATTTTGACCGTCGTCTTTTCTCCTTACTCACCTCAGCAAGCTACACACCCCAGGGTTCGGTGGATGAGCTGTTTCCTGGCACCTGGTACTTGACACACGTGGACGAGAAGCACCGCAGGCAGTACTCCAGACGCTCACAGAGCGACGACACGCCTCTGGAAGCAGGCCTGGTCAACTCCACAACAAAAACAGAGGTAGCCTCTCTAGACTGCATCCCAGTTGGTAGAGCTTGTTGACCACAGTACTGCAGCACCAGCACAGACCAGAGAGACTGATAAAAATTTGTGCCAGCATTGTGTGTAATTAGTGTAAACTAATTTGTAGATATAAGTTGTAATCTGCTTCCTGTTAGAATTTGATAAACAGCAAGTTATCTGTGTATTTTCATATAAGATAGATATTGTAAATATATGTCCCTCTTTTTGAGGTGAACTAGCTGTGTTTGTACACACCAGGGGAAGAATAATTTTAATAATTTCATCCTTTTTAATCCTTCCTCTCTCTTTTTTCTTTTCAGCATATCCCCAGCCCGGCGAAAAAGGTGCCCCGGATCCCTGCCTCCAATGCTGGCCCTGGCCTCGTCACCATTAGCAACGGGGATCACTGATTTGACCTCTAAGAGGTATCAAAATGGCAATGGTTATGGAAGAGGGAAACATAAAAGGACGGAAAGCAACTGTTTCTGACCAAATCCTCGCCGTATCAATAACTACTGTGTACCACATGACTTATTTTTTCATCCCAGCTTGATCACTCAAAATTTATTTTGCCATCATCATTACTATGCTTTATGTTTTTGTCTATTATATTTGATTTTTGTTTTTGTTTGTTTGTTTGTTTTATTTGTTTTCTGTTTATGTCTGTTTTTAAAAAAATAACACTCATAGGACTGGTCTGAGTATATTATGGACATGGGGGAACTTGCAGTCCCCACCACCCATTACATGTAGGTGTGTGTCTAACCTGACTCTAGTAGGCATAGCAATGTTTTCACAAACCCAGAGCTGCATAGTTCTCCCGGCGTCCATGCTTGCATTACGCTCACTATCTTACCGTGGGCATGACTTTAGGGGCAGGGATTTCCCTCCTTAGGCCCAAACAGGAAGTAGAGCCTCCTGAATTAAGGACTGAGGGTTTTTACAGGGAGCGGGAAGGGACAAAAAGGGATGCCGGTCTTGTCCATTTATGTTTATTTCACAGGTATGAAATGCTGCTGCTTCCTCCTCCTCCTCCTCCACATGTTGGAACCACTTAGTGGCCGGACAACCTTAACACACCTGCATAGTTGATGGTTTTCCCAAATACCTCGTTTAGCAAAGGAATGGGTAGTTAGAGTGACTGTGCGTGTTGTTGTCTGTTGCAACCACTGTGACCAGCGGAATAAGAGACCTATGCAGACTGTTCAGTCAATGGCACTTAACAGAAATTCAAGTTTGAGAATGTTGGTCTGCGTACGTGGTCCAATTAAGGAATGGTGCAGTTAGTATGTGTAAGCAGTTGACACATTATTTGAATGAGTTAATATTTAATGCATTTGAATATTCCTCCGAAGGAGAGGATGAACATCTTTTTTCCTTAATCTGGAACTGTATTAATTATTTAACTATATTAACTAAAAAAAGAATTCCAGCAATTTTGCTGGCATTGAACCAATATAAGACATTTTATAATGAAAAAGTAATGAAAGAATGGAAAAATTGTATATTATGAAATACAATAGTTTTGTTGGATTGCATAGGGAGTAAATAAACTTGCCTCCCACTGATGCTGTGTAGTAGTCATGGTCTGTATATGATTATATGATTCGAAGATTTACTTTTTACAACTTTGCAAAAGTAACATGTCATTGAGAGAGGGAAAGAAATCCTTAACTGTGTGTCTAGTGTTCAACTTTCCTTTTGTTGTGCCAAACTAAGAGGAAGTGGAACACACTAACACAAGCATGCAGGCGTGCATGCAGACAGACACCCTCAGTGTTTGTTCATGTTCGCACCTGCAGTTAGTTTTGAGAGACTTCACAGAACACTTCACAGTTCTTTTCAAAATGTTGCTGCAGTTTTTACACACACACACACACACACACGAGTTGCCTTTTGGTGTTAGTTGGGAAGTAGCAGTAGAAGTAACCAAGCTATTTGTCTGTGAAATAAATCAATACTTAGGGCCTTATTTTACAAGGGCTAGCAGAAGGGGAAACTATGTGTGTGTGTGTAACTGCATAAATGAAGGCAGGTTAGCTGTATGTTAGTGTTGAGTTTGTGAAAGGTTCCATACCATGGGGAAACCCTGTGTAGACAATGCTGTGGACTCGCTGGTCCTATTATTGACAGTTATTGCATTTCCTCAATGAAATATCTTATGCATAAATGTACATTTTGGGTTTAACCTAGAGGACACGTGTGGACAATGATGCAGAATGTTCAAGTTTCATGAAGCCTTATTCAAAAGTATGTTCACAGCTTCAAAGAGTTATATTCTGCATAATGATAAAAAGATTTATTTTATTTTTTTTGGTTACCAGGTAGTCGCCTCAGAGGCTTCAACTTAAAATGGCAAATGTTTACAAGATGTTTATCTCAGATCAGTTCATTTTTGAGTGATGTACAGGACTAACTGTAAAATTATTTATATTTTGTAGATAATAAAATAAATGAATTGTCAGATCAAGTATAACTTTTTTAGAAAATTAAACATGTACACCATTGTATGTAGGAATGTACAATGAACAGATGAAATTGAAAAATAAATTTCTGTCCATTTAAATATTGTCATTGAGCTTGTGTGTGTGTGTGTGTGTGTTCATTGGTAGCCATGACTGCAAAACCACCAGTAGGTGGAGCAATGACTACACGCGCTTGATAATCTGCGCTTTCATGGCCTACTAAATGAAAGCGCACGCAACATTAAAACAAAGTAAGAAACCTCTGCTCAGAAAATATAACATAGAAGGTTTAATATGTAGACCTCACAAGATTAGAATTGTATCCATCTTGAAGTAGACTAGAGTGCCTTGAATTGCCTTTGCGTGTTGTCTTAATGATAACACGGGCGTGTTGCCAAATTAGTCCTAGTTATGAGAAACGTTTCGTGAGTGTATCGGAAAGGGTCGATGATAGTTCTCAACTTAAAGACATTTCCTCATAAAACAGGACATTCATATCACCACCATTTTATTCAGGTAGTCGAAGATGTCATTCCAGTCTAATGCCAAAAGATGGCAGCTTTTGAGAGCACAGCCTACTGTCACAAGAAATAAACGTAACTGTCCATGCACAGTGCACACTCTTACCAGGCTGAAATCTTACCAGAATATCTCAGTTTCTGTATTCCAATACTATTATTACCTCAAAATGATACTTCTGCATATAGACAAAGTCTTTGTATGCCTAAAATCTCTTATACAGACTAGTCCCTTGTGCAAAATAAAATGCCTGTAGGCTATAGAAATAACTTTTCTTCAATGATGATGAATTTGATCAATTAATCTCTACGTAAATGTACAGACACTGACACTGACTGACTTGTGGAAAATAAAATCTATAACTAGTTGCCTACATTCCCCCTCCCTACGCCCCGCGCCGCATCATAGTTCAGTGGGCTCTGACTCGGAAGGGTGGAGTTTCAACACCGCCTCGGAGGACCGGAGCAGGGAGGGAGCAAAGAAGTCAGAATTTGACATTTACCAGCCATTCGGAACATAATTTTCAGCTGGGGGAAAGGGATTGTAAACTCCGAAAACTGTTCTCCGAAAACGGCCAGGAACTGTAGGTAGAGGACGGACGAGGTAAGCAAAATGTTCATTTGTTTGCGCACTCAGTCGTACGCTACCCCTCATAAGAAAACTTTGCTGGTAAGGGCGTTCTGCTCGAGGCATTGACTCTGACTCCGCCGTTCTAACAACTTTAGGTGGGGAAAAACGTCAAATAGATTAAATATTCGAAATGAGTGCGGATGCAACATTACTTGTTTGAGGAACTGCTGTGGGCGAAGTATCCTCTGGAGTCTTCTGTCTTAGCGGCTGTGAGTTCCTCATCTAGTCAACTTTTTCCACATAGTAAATCCTGCCTGATAAAGTCAGTAAATCACATATTTCTGTAAAAACCTGTTATAATTAGAAGTAACCTACGGTATATTTAATGTGGTTGGATAGTTTGCTTTGCTGAAGCTGTTAACGGTGTCAGTATTTTTTGCTGAAAACTACAGCATGGCCTACAATTTCGTGACTGGTAGGTAGGCTCTGCGTCAGAGAAAACGTAGCATAGTTCAGTGCGACTACGTGAGCAATGTGAGTGTCTCAACTTCCTCTGAAAAGTTTTAGGTGAGTCCTTTATGGTTCTCTTCCAATTTAGCCAGCAGCCTAGGTGTGTTTATCTACATGTCCGAGATTTATCGTGGAGTTATGGGTAGGGAGGAGAATCGTTATCAACGTAACTCAACCGTCTATTTCTATGTAAATCGAACATGCATTAGCCTACTTCCTTTACTCAACAGTAGCCTAAGCTGTATTAAGAAGAGCTGCAACAATTGTAACCATGTAAAGAGAAACGTCTAACATTTTAGCGTCACACGTTTCGACTTTTTCTGTGTTTTTTGTCACATAGTGTAACATGACTTGCATCATTTTTTGGGGGGGTGAAGCTAAACCATGTACGTCCACACTTAGATATCATACTTTTTATTCGTTCTAGCTCTATCTCTCATATAACTGTAACCTAGCCTACTAAATGTTTCTTTACATTGTGTGGGTCACCTCCAGTTAGCCAACATGTTATGCCAGTGAAACGGGCCCTCAGGGTGTGAATTGCAACACTAGAATGGCCCGGGGTGTGGTGCCCATCCCTCTCCGAGGCATTAAGAAGCTATAAGTTGTGTTTTGTCGCCGCAGGCGATATGTATTTGTAGGTCAAATAAAAGTTACTCATTAAACACTGCAGAACAGTGACTTTGCATGATGAGTGCTCGCTTTAACGAAGTAGCCTACAAAATGCTTAGAGGTCTGTTTTATAGTTGCATTTAGACTTAGGAGTCACCTGAGTGTTGCATATTGCATTAATATTTCCTTAATTTGGGGGATGGTAGTGTGGTGGTTAAGGACCTGGGATACCTGGGATTTAATTATATTCTTTGTATTACTTGTTGTTGTGAGTGGTGACAGTATGTTCACATGTGACAAGCGTCTGAACACACATCCATTACCTGAATAAAACACACATTGCCTGAATAGGTAATAGGATATGTTTGCAAGTTCTATGATTAAGGTACACATTGCTACTCTGTTTGTACTGTCATTCAACACATATCATGATACAGCAATTACACACACAGACACACACCACATACAGTACCGAGTTGGAGTAGCTCACTTATGGCCGTGTTTTTTGGGTCTCATCCCGCCTGAGGGCTTTTTTCGAGGGTGCTTGGAAGACTATTCAGTTCAATTATGTCTTGTCTGGCATTGGAAATCACATCCATGCAGACTGTTCACTGCTCAGTTGTCATAGACTTTGCTAAGGCTCAGGAGGAGTCACTGCCATGGAATATGCGAGTCTAGTCATGGTGGGCAGTACTCTATCGACCTGTTATTGTAAAAAAGGTTGATGCTAACGGGTAAATATCATTTGATAGTTGGTATGCTCTCCTGTTTGTTGCTATCGTAGGATGGATGCAGAGAATTGCAGGGAATTGCATTTTTCTCTTACCAGCTGACTTGTAGAGCACTTCATACTTTAGATGAGAAATTATATAACAGTGTAGGCTATCTTTGCGATGTTCTATCTTCTGTGTTATGTGGATCATGGTCTGGTGCATTTCCATCCTGTGATGTAGCACATCATATCTGTAGTAGTATTGATTATTGCTGATGCCCCATATGCCATTAGTCATTACTGCTGGGAGAGTACACTTCCAATAATATCTCTTTTCCCTGCAGTCATGTCATGTACCACACAATGCCCGCCATCATAATAAACAACAAAACAACAATATCAACAACCAAAACATAGCACTAATTACCAGTTTTGTTAATAGTGTTGAATTACATTTGCAGCGAAAACTTTCATGCCGAAGCACCATCATTGATGCAATTAGACAAAACCATACTAATGCTGTTTTACATCTCTGTTACTGAACTAATAATTTGGCAATTACTTCACTACTGCTGCAGTGTGTGTGTGTGTGTGTGTGTGTGTGTGTGTGTGTGTACAAGCTGATAGTGTTGCATAATATTTTGTTATGGGTTTATATGGATGGTGTGAAAGCACTTGGCGTGAAAGACCTTGACTTGGCTACAAGGAGTAACTACTGAGAGACACTACTGCGCTATTATGATGGTGCCCAGTCAAGCTGGAGAACAGCAGGGCACCAGCCTTTTGCACCAACCCACCCCCCACCCCATACTACCCTCCTTCTTCAGTCGCCCTTGTCTGGTGCAACAAGGTTGCCATTGATAGCACACTGTGTTGTATTGTAGTGGGCTGGGAGGTGAATGAAGGCCTCCTTTGTCTGAGAGTGAGTCTGGGTGCTGCTACCGCAGGACCCGGCCGACTCCTTTTGAGACGAGAGGTAAAGGGCAGGAGGCGCTGGTGATTTACTGCCCTCACTGAGGGTGGTGGTGGTGGAGGGGGGTATCAGGGTTGAGGTCGGGGAGTCGAGATTCACTGACCTTGCAGTGTGGCATAATCATTGCAATAGCTTTATGGAGTTTGTAATTTCATGTGTACATTGACATTGTCCACTAGATATGTGGTGTGTGCATATGTAAACATAAGAGACAGGGATGTTGTCGTTGCTGTCAGGTGGAACAATGACAAAGAGGAAAGGTGATGGAACTTTCTTGACATGCAATGCATTTGTGACCTCAAGTTTTCTCTGAGGGGTACTGTAGATGACCCATACTGTCCTTGTGACACCCAGGAAAGTGTTCACAATCTTTTTTTCTTTCCCTTCAGTACTCAAGACAGCCAGCATCAAACAAATTCTTGATCTTCCTCCTGTCCCGATGGCATGCAAGAGCATAAATGATGATTGGTGAGGGTCATACTTGTTGCCAGTGTCCCGACCTAGACATGGCATGAATATATGGCACTAGGATTGCCTAATCTAAAATCTGACATAGTGTCCATCGTGAAAGGCAAAAATATTGTGTAGTCTGATCCCAGCCTCTCCTTCCCTCTCTCTCCAACTCACACACACACACACACACACACACACACACACACTCTAATGTATGCTAATGGTCTGATGGTCTACCTGTGTTTGCTCTAAAGGTTTTAGGCTGCCCCTTCCCATGGAAAGGCCGTTAGGATTGGAGACATGACTCTGGCCTTTGAAGTATTTCCAGCAGCTGGAAGCTAATGCCAGTCATAATATTTTGCACTTTTACTTTTTGAAGTTGACCTTTCCCGATGGGTCTGCCAGTTGAGACTAGTCGTACTGCAGTTTTTGCACGTTGATGTTTTCATGAAAAACAAAAGACGCGCTAAAGGAACAAAACGGGAAGAAAAGGATATTTCCCAAATGTGATTTCTTACAATCCGAGCCTTTGTTGTTTTTGAAAATTCGTTTAACGTTTCAGGTGCGGGATACGAGTCCTTTGAGTAACTGCTAGCACTAACTCATGTGAGGTTGTCTCTTTGGCTAGAGGCTGCAAAAAAAAACTTAACAGAGCTGGATCTTTCATTGCAATCAAACAAAGCTTTTTTAATGCTAGAAGCCAAAGTCTTGGAGACAGAACTGAAGGACAGCAAGGAAAGAGGATGTTCTGTATGATGTCTAGAGGATGGGCTTTTTTTGAAACTGGAAACTTATTGCTTTCTCACTGACTCCTGACTTGTATGGTTCCCTTTCTGCGGATGTTCTGTTGTCACAGTAACACTGTGTCCCAGCCACCTCCCTGTCGTTCCACTGTGATCACTAGTGGTCATTTTTACAGATGAGTAATCTCCATTAACCACATGTTACAAGTGGTACATTTCATGTACTTTTTTCTTCCAAAAGTTTCTCTCGTATTTCTCAACTGTGAGGTCATGGCTTCGTTTCCCCTGCATTTTTGCACTAGAGGAATTCTTCTTTTTTCTGCTCCATCACATGTATCGCCTACATGAAAGCACCAATCATGTGAAAGCCATCTTATTTTCCAGCCAGTCGGCTGGCCTTATCATTTGATGTGAGCTTCGAACACATGATGCTGTTTTCCATGATCTACAATGCTGCATTACTACAGCACTGTTGTTTCACTCGAACAACAGTGGAACAGCTGATCATATTGTACCTCCTCCATCACCTGGAGGACTGATATAGTCAGGCTAATCAGGGTACTCTCTTGTGTGGCAGAGACTGTGTCTGTGTGTGTCTGTGTGTGTCTGTGTGTGTCTGTGTGTGTCTGTGTGTGTCTGTGTGTGTGTGTAGTGGTTTGTTTGTTAATGTAATATGGATGGATGAATGGAAATGGATGGATGACTAACCTAAAGTTCTGCATGGCTCACCAGTTATACAAATATAAACTTCTGTCCTCATCGGTGCCTTAGTCACAGTTCATTCAGACAGTTAATTGAAAAAGGGTGTATTCAGTCCTAATTTAGCCACCATCATTCCTTCAGTTGTTGACTCAGCAGCACCCTGTCTTTCATCCATATGCAAACCTTATCAGACCTTTTTCGTATGTGTTTGGGCAGAGTGTGTTATTAAACTATATATGGCCCGAATGTTAACTGTTGAGAATATGAATGGGGATAGGTTTCACCGTGTTCTACAGTAAGTAGTGGTGGCGACCCGCATGTATTTATACACGGTAAGTACACAGTGGGTCTGGCGTAAAGTGTTTTTGGATGTATGAAGAGAGGAAAAAAGAAAGACACAGAAGGGAAGAGTGAAAAGAGACGGAAAGAGACAGCCACAGGATGTTTTCTTTGGACAGGGGTTATGGATGCCCCATAAGGGAGGTCACTGGGTGTGTCACTGACCCCAACAATGGTGAGAAACTATAAGGAGCATCTTGTGTACAACAGAAGACTCAATTATCTCGGTAGACCTCTCTCTAGTCTCTGTCCCCATAACAAACTGCCACAACTGTGCCCGTTGCATTCAGTATTGATAAACAGAGGTCAAGTTGCAGCACATGCATCATTCTGAATCAGCAGATTAATTTCAATACAAACCATATCAATCGTCAATTTATCTGCTGTTTGCCAGGACCACATTGCCAGCATTTGCAGTTGGTGTGCTCTCATCTCACGTACTCTCTCGCCCTAGTATGGTAGAAGCGGTTTGAGCTGAGAGAAAGGCTGGAAGCCCCTGCAGTGGTTGGATTTATGCGAGCACTGTGCATGCCCTGGCCCAGCCGCATTCCCATTTAGGAGATCTGGACGTGTGGTTTGTCTCAAGGTGCAGCAGGCCGCCCTCTTCCCAGTGTGTTTGCGAGCCAGCCATATTTGGTCAAAGCGCCACGCCAATGTTATTACTGTGGCGCAAGAAATCATTTGTTTTGGGAGTGCGGGCGGATTCCCTTGCCATGTAATAGGCTCAAAATGTGTAAAAGCTAATCAAGGTCAGTTGGCTTTAGATCATCCGTGTGATACTACAACCGGACTTGCTGTTGTAGAGGGATCTAATGTGATTCACATCAGTGAGTGGAAGCATGTTTGATATTTTATATATGAACAGGATGGGTGTGTGTGTGTATGTTAACTACATGGAGCTCAGTAGTTTATTTTCAGGAGCGTTGTCTGCACTCTGTACTTTTTATTTCAAGCTCCAAAATGGAGAAGTGTGGAGAACATGCCTAACAAAATAAGCATTTTCCTCTCATTTAGTTCAAACTTATAGCATTTACTTTAAATGCCATGATGAAGGTTTCATAGATTGGATTGTAGACTCTATTAGTTTTTCAGAAATGTAATAGTTCCCAATGTAATAAGAGTAAGACATCTGCTAAACACCATAAGCATAAATGTTGTGGTGGTAGGAAAGAGATTTTTATTTGATATAAATAAATTCTCCAAAGCAATAAGCAGCCAGTTTTTCCTCTAGTAATAGAGTTATGGCCATGAACTCCCTCACCACCTCATTTGCTATATGCTAATGCTTCTGCCTTGGTTTGTGTCATCCTTGCCTTTTCACATATGCCCTGAGAGCGTCATCCACTGCCCTACCTCATCTCTCTCCAAGTGATGGTTTACACGAAGCAACACTACCAAAGATACACAAAAGACATTCCTCTCCTGTGTTTGGCCAGGAGCTTATGGCCCATGTAGGATTTCTGGCATTGCTGGGCAGTTGTGTCATTGCTACAGTTGGAATCAAGCCGCACTGACTCAGTCTAAGCACTGCCCCCCTGAAACATTTGAGACCCAAGTATGAACAGAGTTGCTGGCCAAACCCAATATTTTTAGCAATTCTAGTAGTTCAGTTTAGCGTTTAAAAGGGAAAAACATGACCTGGTCACCACAGTATTTGGAAAGAATGAGTTGGATATTACTGCAAAGTATTGAAGAACAACACAGGTTATAGTCTTTGTAAATATCACCCTTCTAGTCATAATCCTCTGACTCATTGCTGTCTACTCCTAGTAAATGTCAGTTATATCTGTTTGTCTGTTCTTAATATGGTAGCAACTTGTCAAGCACTGGCATGATGGAGCTCGTAGTACAAACCAAGCCCATTCTACCAAAAAAGATCTGCTTCAACCCTCTTTGGTACCAACACACCAGTGTTTGAGTCGTTTCCCTCACCAAACTTATTTTGCCTTACAAGGAGCTGTCCTTTCAAGAGAGATGAATTCCAAAAAAGTTTTGAGTGAAAGTGAAATATTATGGCCCAGTCTAAGATAAGCCATTTTGTTTGCAAGCAGTGTTCTGAAAAACTGAAGGGCCGCAACAACAGATATATTCACTTTGAAATACTCCCCTGGAATTGTTTATAATGGGGAGAGCTTTTATTTTTTTGATTGCTCTTTTTCAGTGTAAGGGAAGTAATTGAACCGCAGGTTTTGCCTTCACTCTGGCTTATTTCTGCTGTCACTAAATGGCGTTCTGTTTATACACAGCCCAGCTTTGAATAGATTTTCTGTGCACCAATGGTAGTTCTTGTTCTTGTCCTTGACCCACATTTAGCGAGAGCAAGCAACACGCATTTACTGGTGGTGTCACGGACGATAATTGTGCTCACTTTAATTTGAGGTATTTGGTCTGTGAAGAAGCAGCTGCTCATCAAGTGTTGTAGGCTGTAATTTTGAAAGCTGTTTTGATGATGTGAAAATATCGGAACTCTCCACTTCCTCTTTTGAGATGGGTATGAACAAACAGGGATCCTTTCGCCCCCTCCTCTCATTCTTCTGGTCTCTTCTAATCTCTCTCTCCCAGTCCGTCTCTCTTCCCCCTCTGTCCATCTGTTGTGGCATGTATATCCTGCCATTATTCATGCAGCCCTCAATTGCTTTGCACTTTTCTTTTCTCACTATCAAGCAGATACTTCCTCAAAGAAGTACTGCAAAAAGCAGGTATCAGTGTGAGCGGAAAAATGGTGGACCGTAAATTATCTTCAGTAAGGCTCTTCCCTTATATATTGCTGGCATTTGCCATCAGGATTTGAGCACTGCAGTGTTACACCGTCTCTACAACACCAGCCCTGTCAGCACAAGACTGCTGCCACTTACTGTCACTGAGCTGCCACTTTTTGCGAAAGACGCTGTACAAGGTCTTAACAAGGCAGATTCAGGTCTGATGATCGTTTGTTTTTCTGCCCTACAGGCTCAGAAAAGAGCTCTTGTTAAAACTGGTATTTTGCGGTGTCCGCAAACTTCATTGTCACGGTAGATGTTCTGCAGGGTCCTCCTCATTCAGGATTCTTGTTTATTTTCTCTGTGATTCAGGACATGGTTCAATTCCAGCCAGTTTACATTCAGACCAATCACATCTACACCATGGACTAGTGTCAGCATTTTAGGGTTTGGAATGTGCTGTGATCATTAGAACTGACCTCAAAATAGAAGTGTTTTATATCATTCAAGTTTATAGCTCTCACTGCACAGTAAGTAAGCAGAAGTGAATGTAGTTTGTAATATGTCAGTCATTATTATCTCTCTTTTCTCCATTTCGCCATGGAGTTAGCATGTGTGTTTTTTTACCACCTTATTAATGAACTTCACAGAGGTTGGAGACAGCCCTTGTGTGTGGGCTACAAAGGTGAACTCGATTTGTTTAGTGCCATGACTCTCTTTTTGCACATGGAGGCCAAGGAAGAATGACAACATGTCACAGTGTAATTGGATTAATGGCTAAGTAGCTAGTGCTATTCATGCTATAGCGCGAGGCTTCCTTCTGACTGGTCATTCTCAGCGTGTGGTAAAAGAGCCCCATTGTTGCAGCTGACCATGGCTTTGTTTGCGATGAAATGAACCAATTTGCCCATAGGGAGCCATCATTTTTAATCTCTGTCAGTGTGGTCTGTTTGGCTAGTCTCTTATTATAACTAATACTAGAAAAATGAGTGGGCTTTCTCTGCCTAATCACATTAGGATGCATTTTGTGAGGTGAAATGAAAAGCTCATCCAAATATTCTAGATTAATAATTGTCAAATATTACATAAAAAAGATTCTTTTGTGTTTAACATCAAATAGATGTATTTAAGTGTTTGTTATAGACACCTTTTAGGCAAAGTTGCACACATGTTGTTCCCAGCACAATTACTTGGGTGGGTTTTACTCTTTAGTAATTCTTTGAATTCTTCAGAGGCCCGGTCACTCTCTACCCAAGCATGCCAGATCTGTAACTCCGGGGCCCGAGGCCCACAATGTAAACACTTTGCTGCTTGGCTGGCATCCTATCAGTTTGGCTCCACCATTTCAAAAATAAACTTTTTGGATACTCCTCCCCAGCAAGGAAACCTACACCCAAAGCTTCAGACTTATGTAAAAGTTTGATTTCCTTTATATAAAAACATATCATATACAGATGCATGCATACGTAAATGGTGTATGTTATTTATACTCTAATTAATTGAATTACTTTAATTAATGCTCATCTACCGTGCCTCTTGTCCTATATGGAACAACAACTGATGCAACTGGTTTCTTGATGGTCCATGTCACATCCTCCCTCTGTAGTTCTAATTAAAGTTCCCAGTTTCCTACTGAGGTCCCTCTGGCCCTAGGCCTTTAGGGAGTGTGAGATGAGTGTATTCCTCTGGGTCGTCCCCTACGGCCCTGTGAAGGAGACACGGCGGCCCTCCCTCTCAACCTCACTGGCCAAAGGTCCATGGAGAATCACTGGAGGAATTCTGAAAGAATGCGGGACGGAATTCCACCAAGGAGCTGCAGCTTGGGAAGGAGTGTGTGTGTGTGTGTGTGTTTGTGTGTGTGTGTGTTTACTTCCTTGCTATACATTTTCACTCCAGCAGATTCAACAGACCTGGGTCTGTTTCAAGGGCCTGGCTGGCCTTTGAAGTTTACTGAATTTTTTAAGGTGTTGGTGATTTTAATGCCAGGTTGATTTGTGGAAATTAAACTTCAAATTACTGGAAATTTCAGAGCAGGGAACCTTCTGCTGAAACTCAAAGGATTTAGCTCATTACATTTTATGAATTGGACCAGAGCAGTAGCACAGTGACTCACCACAAGCAGTTATCTAGACACGAAACTGTCTTTGTTAAACAGATGGCTATTCAGTTGAAACTTTTTGCAAAGCTTAATTGTTGGTGCACTGCACTGCCAACTGAAGAGATGGTGAAGCTCAGTTTTGCGTATCTGCTTGAAAATGCAGAGTATGCGTCAAAGACATCACTCTTGTCAACAGCCTTTCCTGAGTTGAACTGGACTGCCTCCCTTTTTTAAACATAGACAAGCCCACTTTTCTTTGCTTTTCAGCCGATTACTGTGCTATGCACGGCAGATACCCTGCATTCTACATTTGAATGTGTACAGAGAGAAAGAGATTAAAGCCACGGATTTATCTGACCGATCAAGCAGATGTTCGAGGACTATTGCTTACATTCCCCCCGTGTTAAAGCCATCAAAGCCCCTGCAGATCCGCTGTCAGCAGGAGACTGAGGGAGCAGACTGGAGTGGCCTTGGTGGGCTTCACACTGGAGTGGCGAAAGTCACAGTTTAATGGTGCTGGGGCTCGAGCTGGGAACAACATATGGGTCTGGTGTGTGCACCAGGAGACCGGAAAAACCCCCTTTACCCAGATATCGCTCGCAGTCATGCACCGCAGCTGGGTTTGTGGAGTGAATGTGGTAAAGTTGTGGAGGGAAATTAAATGCATGACTCTTCTTTGTAGTGGCACTTTTATGGTGCGTGTATGCATAGAGAATGTACTAATGATTCTTGTGTAGACTTCCTACTGTGAATTGGATCGCTGAAAATGTGAGATAAATGCTATGAAGTTTAACAGTTTGGATTTTGGTCCAAATCCAGAACTCTAACAGATGTGAAATGCCCAGATGTTTGCTCGAGGTAAACCTTGAGATACCTGTCCATATCCACTGTTTGTGTTGCGTTAACCAAGTAGGACCTCCCCTGCCCATCCCATATTTTCAATGTGCACATTTGTTACAACAGATAGGACAGACCAAAAGACGCCAGCCTTGTGTGTTTTGTAAATATACACGGAAATTAGCCCCATGACTTCCATGTGGTGGAGCCCGATGAATGAATGGTGGTGCTTCTCCTGATGTGATGGCAACATTCTGCTCCTCTGGCCTGCAGAGATAAAGTCATATTATTAATAATCGCATTGTCCGCCGTCCTGCCTTGGTGAGCTGATTGCCATGAAGTTCGGTTAGATAGGCTCCCTGGGAGACATGCGATGACACAGCCTGTGGTCAGAGATAGGCGAGGGCGGGAGGTCAAGTGATGCAAACCAGCTCTCCCTCGAACGCTGTCCTTTAGTGACCAGTAGGTCAAGGAAATGACTAGACTGAGTGGGGAAAGCAAAGAGGGCAGATTACGACTGGCTGATTGTCAAGTGGACTGCCTGCTTAGGCATCATCAGGACTATGGTTGTAATTACAGTGACTGGCAGGGTGTCTATGCTTGTGTCTAGTTATGTAGGTAGACAGAGAAGGCTGTGTTGCTTACCTTACAGAAAAATGTTACACTGTTGCCACATGTGTATTAGGGACCATACAGGATAGCAACACAAAAGGTGATGGATAAATGGTGGTGGGTAGGTTTTGTAGCTTTAGCTAGAAACCATGGTGAACTCAAATGCATTTACTGGTTAATGTGAATAATAATATGGGACCCTTTAGAAGATATCTGGTTTCAGTGAATCTATCCAGATAAAGCAGAATCATACTAGACACAGATGTTCACAGGAAAAGAAAGATTTTAAGTGTTACTGGACACCATCCCCTCATCATAGTCATATTGACTTGGCCTTACTGTTGTGTCTGAAGATGGATTTTAGTGTTTCCCACATATTTTAGGTGTTTGCAGTTGAGCCAAAGTAAACCGACCACAGTGTTATGGTACCGTTTCAAACATTGTCACCAGAACACAATTAACACACAACTTGGACGCACAGCTGTTGGAAGAAATATGTTGTGTCATTTTATATCTACAAGCTGCAAATTCAAAGGAAAAGTACTTTCCCATTATAACAGCAGAAAATCATCCAAGCAAATGACCAGGATCTCTTGCACTTTCACACTTCACATCCAGCTAATGGATTGGCCCAGGATCAGCACTGCATTATCACGATTCATTATTTCTTTGGAGGAGATTTTCTGGAGACACACATGCAGTCAGAAACACAGATTTTAATTAGTCTCCGGATTTGGCCTCATACCGATGTTCTCCATCCTTCTCTCCCCAGACTGAGAGCTAAGCCACCCGTTTCTCAACCGCATGGCCAACATTGTTTACAAGGATTTGCGTAATCTCTGGCAGAAAGCACAGACATGTACTGGCAGCTTGCATGCAAGAGTCTCACTGTCAAGAGGTTTCTCTGTCTGCAACCGTGCAACTTCCATACATCATCCATCAAAACACCCATACTCCCTGCTTTGAAACACAATGCTCTATATGCTGCGTGCTGACCTTGGCCATTGAAATCATACAGGTCATGGAATACAGCTCACGCTGTCATTATATGAAGGCCCATATTGATTGGTTGATCCGCTGAGGCGAAATGTTGTAAAGCAGAGCAGAGCAGCTCCAGACTTGTTTCCCTGGGTGATTGTGTAACTTGACAATTGTTGTAACTTGAAACTGTCAGTACAGTTTCTTTTGAACAGTATTTTTCTCATTTTAAGCAATAGACCCTGGTTTAGGATCTGCGTAGCTATATTAAAGAAACACAATGTAATTATTTTACATTAAACATAATGGCTTCAAACTCATGCTACTCTGGAGAATGAAGTCTCTGACATTGCTAATGTGTGCCTGGAACACCTGGAATTGAACTCGTAATGTTGGTGTCAAGGGTAGGAGCATGATCCTTTTTGTCAGTTTTTGATGAATTGGGCACATGTGCATGGGCACATGTGCATGTGTTTTGCAATATGCTTGACTTGTTTCTGAAGGTAAAATATGCACTTGACCACGTCGCATTGTTTACTAGGACACACTCGCATATTTCACATTGCAGCTTGACCTTGTGGTATCTTTCTCTTTTTTTTGTCAATTCCTTTTCGCTCTTGGACTTTGCTGTGGGAGAGCAGAACTTGTTTTGGGGAGGAGTGCCTGACTGACTGTAGTTCAGTTCAGGCTGTGAGACTCTGGCTGCATTGGGCTGTGTCAGGCATGGGCTATTTATGATCCACTGGCAGAGAGCCTGTTGTCCACTCGGGGAGTGGCGGCCGCTGTCATAGGTTCCTCTTAGCGACCGTACAAAAACACACCATCTTCTCTGCCCCGGATGAGTTATTTGAACACTCGCATGGTGCCTCTGGATTGCAAGAAATCTGACAAATGAGTCATTTTTCCACGACTCGAAGAATCATGAGCGGAAAACCTTGACACTCCCTTTCTGCTGACTGCAGTCAGATGTGGGAACACCGGACGGCGGAGATGGTAAACCGGCCTAATTAAGTGCGCAGGCAGCTTGATTGAGATGTACAGCATCTCGGTGTCATGGCTGCCATGGGGTAGTGCACTGGTGAGTCATCATGGTGTGACCTGAAACCTCGAGAGAACAACGTTCTGGTCTGGCTATTCTGACCGCTGCCAATCCATAAAATGTGTAATGACTTTTAAAATGACTTTTTAAAGACAAATATATGACCTTTTCAGCTACTGATCTCCGTCTGGCCCCTTCATAATTTTTTCCATCTGCATTTGGAATGAATACCCTGTCTTGACATTAATGTTTTTTTCCCCCAATTTTTCCTTCAATATTTGCTTTAAAGATGAATGTTTCTCATCAGCCGGCTTGAGCAGCTGGAATCATACTTTAGTTCCATGGTGAAGGTCATTCATTAACTTCTGCTCAACAATATTGCAGCAATATATAAAGAAAACACTCAGGGAGACCGTGTCCTTAAAGGGAGACAGGTGCACAGTGAAAACGTCACCATATTAAATGAGGGCCGATACACCAGCATGTTTTGGTGTGTGTGTGTGTGTTTGGGATGGGGGGCGGTGTGATGTCTATCTAATGACCCCAGAATGACCCTTTGTAAGCGGAATGTGGCTGCCTTCCGTGAAGTGATTTAAAGCGGTGCTGAATTTAGCAGCTGGTTGGCCGTCCGTCCAGCCAGGCAGGAGATCCGAGTGAAGGAAATAAGTCATCCAGCCCTCCCTCCCTGTGTATCATATCAGGGAAGACTTGGCCACCCTCCCGCTCACGTCAGGTTAAACCTTACAACGGTTGAATGGTGGCCAAGACTGTTTACCTACTTTCTGTGTCGTCATGGAACTTTTTATATCTTAAACTAGCCAAGGCAGTATTTGGCTAATGTTGGCATTTGATGTTCTACTGGTAGGCAAGGCAAGAGAAGGCAAGTTTATTTATATAGTGCATTTCTTACACATGGGTTATATAATGTGCATTACATAAACAAAAGCAAAGAATAGTAAATAATTGTAAATAAATTCATAGATCTGTTCAGACGGTGTGTAGACATAGCCACATCAAAGAGCACACAGAAATGATCAGATAAGTCCTTAATAGTTGTAGAGACATTGAAACCCTTTGTGATGAAATAGTCAAACTCTATGCAAATGGCTGACAACAGTTCACCTACTCTTCAACCAAAGATCCTTGATTACTGACCGCTCCGCTTCAACCCTCTCTGCCTCAACTATTCAAGAAACTTTAGCCAAATGTTTTGGAGGTCTGTAAATAGTCAGTAGCAAAACCTGCGGAGAACACTTAATAAGTACTCAATGAATGGAAGCGAGGCAAAAAGGAAATAGTTTTTCTTGCAGATTCAGTACTGTTGCCACGAGCTCCAGAAGTGGCAGAGCGTCCTGCTTGGCCCGTTGGAAGTGAAAAGTAGGGTTCAGCTCCTCACATTAGGCCCAGGCGTCTTCAGAGGCCCCATACTAATGGGGGCTAATGCGCCTGCTGGCCCCCTCAGGGGCTTGGCGTACAGTGCTGTGCATGTTGATTACAGCATCAGCTCCCCTCTTCCTGCCTAATTAGCCGCTCGCATGCTGCGAAAGGACGGGCGGACGTCCCTCCTGTCCTGGCTGCCGCCCTGCTCACACCCTGGCGCCTGCTTAGATACAGTTACCGGGGTGTGAAAAGAGAGGGGGGTGGGGGCGTCTCGCCTTTCGCCCGCTGTATTTTCATATCGTCACTGATAGGAGCGGTCAGGAATAAAAACATAAACACCCGACCCTGCCTGACCAGCAGTCTGTCTGCAGCCACTGCTGCTGGAGTCAGTCTGTCAGACCCCTCTCAGGTTTTTGTACCCAAAAAAAAATTGGTTGTTGGGGGGGTTGCTGCATGTAGACCGTAGTGTCTGTACCGCAATCAGGTCCAAGTGTCCAAGGGAATAACACTATATAAATGAAATGAAAGCAAAACTATTATGCAATTCTATATTGCCCATGGTTCTTTATGATGTCTAGCACTAAAGAATTTGTCAATCATTGTTCATGCTCATGTAAAGTAACAATTGCTTTATTCATAGTAGTGCATCCTGTCTCAGACCCAACCCTCTTTAACCTCCCACCCCCACCATTAGTTTCCACCCAAAAGAGTATGAGCGGCACCCAACACAGGACATGCTGGACTGGTCAGAGAATGAGTGCCCTGTTTTGTCCATTAATGCTTTTGTGGGCTGTTTGGTTCTTGGAAGACCAACCCCTACCCAAGCCAAGCCCCCACCCCCCACCAGCCCCCAGATTGTTTGTGTGGAAGCTGGGAGGTTATGAGGAGCCCAGTTCGGACTTCCTCTCCTCTCACTCAGGATGGGCTGAGTGCAGCTCGAGGAAGGGTCCGCAGTGTGGTCTTTCACTTCTGCTGTACAACACAACAGGGAACTACTAGGGATATGTGGTTGTGGTAAATGGCAGTTGGATTTTGATAGTGGGAATTCCTTTTCACAGAGTTGGACATTCTTGTGAGGAAAACATTCCAGACAGTTGTAATCTTGCTCTTAATACGTTTGAAGAAAGTCATGTGTATAGATTTTCTTTTATCATTGTCATAACAAACATTGTGGACATGCATTAACATTACACCGTTCAACTTGATCTCCTTTTGTGATGAACTACTCTCTGTCTTTCCCTCTTTCTGTCTACAACTATGCACATGTTTTGCCTTAGACAGCTTCCATGTTTTATTTTCCTTGTTTTTTTTTTTTTCTGGAGCTAAACAAACACTCCTGTCCCTCTACTGAGTCTAATTGCACCGGATGCAGAGCTCCCAGCTGTGGGAGAGCCAGCTGGTTGCGCTGCACTCTGTGCTCCGTGTGCTTCTCCAGATAGCTAAAATTCCCTTTTATGGCATTGCAGAGGCTTTCGAGACAGGAAATGACATCATGACTCACTGAGGTAGTGAGTGAACGAGCGAGCGAGCGAGAGATACAGAGAGAGAGAGAGAGAGAGAGCTTCTGCCACTACTGTGAAAGCATTCCGTATGGCCTGAGAGACTGTCTGCCCAGAATTTGAATCCTGACACTTCACCTAGACGGGAGCAGAAAATAGCTGCAGCCGCGGCGGCAGCAGTGACATCACCAGGCTCGAGATGTTATTTCATGGGCAATGGAATGAGTGATAACGCAGGGCCAAAATAAAATTCACAGGCGCTTTTACTGCTCGGGGACTGTGTTGATTGACAACAAGTGACCAGAAAAGAATTCGGTTCACGCGGGGAGAAGTGAAAAGGAGAGTGAGGTTTTAGGTGTTGACATCAGTTAAGGGGAAGGCTGCAGAGGACATGCAAGATGCAACAGTGCTTTTGAAACCCTGTACGTGTGTGGTGTGAATATGTATGTGTGCATGTGCATGTGAAAGAGAGGGTGTACTTTTATTTACGAGACAGAGAATGAGACCAAGAGCTTATGATTTAACTACACATATTATATTCTGTATTTTTATGTTTTGAGGCTTGCTATATTTCTGTACATTCTATTCCTTGGCAATACTATTTGTTATTAAATGGTCATACCAATAAAGTATATGAATTGAGTGCATTTTTCACTCAAATAGTGAGTGAATGAGCGTGTGTCTGTGTGTGTGTGTGTGTGTGTGTGTGTGTGTGTGTGTGTGTGTGTGTGTGTGTGTGTGTGTGTGAGTGTGGACTGTATGTGTCGGTAATGGGAGAGGCTCTACGTTCTCTTACACAGTAGTGACGTTCTAGGCTGCCCCTCCCTCCAGGAAGTGAGTGCGAGAGTGAGTAAGTGAGCTGCAGCAGGTCTGCAGCATTACCGGAGTGGGACGTGCCCAGCGTTACACACAGCTCAGCTGAACATTACTCACACTCATCCCCAGCTCTTCAGTCTCGCCGCTCTCCATAAAAGAAATAACAAAACTGACCGGTGTATGCATCATTTGCTTTGGGTGGGGGAATCCCGTGCAACGCTACCAGCCCCTTGAGACCACTCTGATTGTTTTTTTTGTTGTTTTTTTTTTAAAACATGGCTTCGAAAAGTTTGGACTGCATTGCAGATGGATATTAAAGAAAGAATAAGCTTTGCCTCTTACCCTTTTAAGTAGGTGTTTACCCATTTCTGCATGTAGGTGTTTTAGTGATGACTGATGTTGTGGATTTAAGTTTTGCATGGGAGGGCAAAGATTTGTTTTTGGCGCTAAACATGTAAGTCTAGAGACCAGGGAGATCTTATCTGACCCTCCAGGAGATGTGGCATTGCCTACTCTGGTGTAAGTTTTATGACTGCACTCTGCATGTAATCCCTATCAGCTTTTCACCCCTTATTCTTGGTGTGCATACCAACTCTCCCCTTACTGCTTGTCATTTATCAGCAGTACTTCGGCACTGGGGGAAGCTTTCAGTTATCTCGATCAAGACAGACAGTGCAGACTGAATTTTCATCGAGCTGTCTGCTGAGGTTTTGATCTGTTAATAGATATCACCATGATAAATTATTGCTTCTAGACTTGATTAGTTTCCGTACATGAAGGAAAGACGTTCATACACTCTGTATTGTAAGCTGTGTTAAACACAATATCACTTTTACATTTTTCTCTCTCTCTTTCTCTCTGCAGTGAAACGAGGAGACCCCAGACTGCCATTTTCAAACGGGAGGACCTCTCCCATAACCACAAGTTTCTATCAGGTAACATATTACACTCTAATGAGAACCCCCATTGCAGAGGTCTGTACTCAAATGTGTTTATTGATCATCTCTACTACTGTGGATGATCAGTAAATGCTTGACTGTGTTTTAATTTGGTTTAGAATGTTGGTAAGGATTTATCAGAAATGTATTTTTTATCAGAAATATATTATTGGAACTTCTAAGATTTAAACTGGCAGGTCCTCCAGGTTACAGCTTTTCTCTCAAGAAAGGCCCTTTGTGACTGCTTAGGTTTCCACTGACTAGTTCATACACGTAAGTTATGACAAAATAGGTTATCCAATCACATCTTTCCCCATCTTTAGCTGTAGCTGTAACTGTTGTTTCAATTTCAATTTGGAATTTCAATTGTCATTACTTCCTTTTGGCTATGATCTAGCTGTCACTAATTGAACTAACAGAAAATCCACCAAGCCACACTCCTCTTTATTGAAGGTTTCCACAGTAGAGTCCCGTGGAAACCTGTGCTGCCAGTGATAGACATACAATGCTTGCATGTAGTACCTTTAAAAACTTCCTGTCAGTTTATTACGGTGAGGACTTGTCCTTACCGAGAAAGCACCCAAGTGTGTCATTTGAGCTATATGTGTGAACACGTAATTGATGCTGTCAGGGGCCCCCTTTTTGCAAGCTGAGGCCAACAGCTGTCTCAAGATACACCCTGGGGCCACCACTTAGCACAGCGTTCTAATTTGCATGCCTTGTTGGTGAGACCACTGTACACTTGCATGTTTTAAGAAGAGTCCAATGTTCTGCCCCATTTCCTCTCATCCCAAGTCTGTACATATTCCATTATTTAGCCTTAGCACACACTGGAAGTGTGTTTATGTTGTTAGACGTGCCGTGATTGGCAGGGTGGATATTAGTCACGGGCGTCTCAGTATTTCAACCTCTGACCCTTTCTTTCAGTACCAGATGCCAGAGGTATGAGTGAATGTTGCTCACTTTCTAATAGTGGAAATAGTGGCTTATTCTATGAGTAGCGCACAAGCCACTGATTAAGATTTTACCAGAAAGACTCATCAGGGCTCTCTGCTGTATGTGCAGTTAATTGGGTTTGTAAATACTATCAGACTTTGGTATTTACTCTGAAAATGACACAACTGTCTGGATTAGCTGTTGTTTTAAGCTTTTGTTTAGTCTGTGACCTCAGTGTGACTATAAACAACAGAGGTTTGTTGTCTGAGGACAGGAGGTGAAATTTAAACAACCTGCCAAGTCTTCTGTCTGACGTGTCAATTCTTGGGCAGTGAAAATCTGGTCATTGTGTACCTGGTCAGTGAATTGAATTTACGGGAATTCTTAAAGAAGCTTCTTCAGCTTCTCACCTCATTAGGGATGTCCCGATCCAGCTTTTTGCGATTCCGATCCGATACCGATATTGTAGCTTTTAGCATCGGCCGATACCGATACTGGCCGGTCCAAGCATGTATTAAAGATTAAAGATATGTACTTATTTTGTTGTTTTTGGTGCTGGCTGCAGTCTGAGCATGATGTGGAGATTCTTCTTCACAAAGGTGATCATTTCAACATGCTCAGGTGTCAGCCTGCTCCTGTGCTCATCAATGATAAGTGAGACTGCGCTAAAAGCCTCTCACTGTTGCGTTTTAAAAGCTTAAACTGATGCCACAACTGGTCTGGGTTTGCTGAAGTAACCTAGGCTACAGGCTGCATTTATTACAGAAAATCAAGCAACATAGCAAGTAGGCCTATCTACACTATTTAGAGACAGGAGCTTAGGTTTACCGCGACAACAGCTGTCACTAATTCACATCGTCGTAGGGCTGCGCCCGATGCACAGACTAAACGGTAAAAAAGTTATGATAGCCTACTGGAAGCTTCTACCCTTTTGGATGTGTAGAGTTGTAGGCCTAGGTGCACTTAGTTGTTAGTTTTGAAATTAAATCGCTTTGTTAGGCTAGGCGATTGAAAAATAGGGAAATTAAAGTGCGTGCTGTGCCTATACATTACACAAAAATCTTAAATCGCGGAGATAACATTAGTTAGACAGGCAAAGCTGTCAGCAGCAACATGCATAAGAGCCATAGTAAGAGGGTCTCATGGACACTTTCGGGTCGCGGTTAACATTAGGCTATATTAATTCAACTGTGACATGAAATGTTTGCTCGATAACTTTAAATTCTTAGTGGGACATGCACAGACAAGTGGGATGCTGGACAGGTCGCTAGGTGTGCTGAAAAACGCGGACCGGATTTGGGGGGGAAAGCTGAAAAAAACTGGAATGGATTACCTACATCGGTGCGCTGGAAAACACGGACCGGAGTTTTGAAAACAAACTGGATCGGGAGACCGGATCGGGATTTGCCCGTGCAGGCCGATCCCATATTTTTTGCTAATATCGGCGGCCGATCCGATCCAAATATCGGATCGGGACATCCCTACACCTCATATTTAGTCTTTGTGTTATTATCTTAAAATGTCTTGGGTTCAAATAAACTGCACTGTTGATTAAGAGTGATTTAGTAACAATGAAGATGTCATGACTTAAGTAATAATCTTGGCTTGAGCTGCGATCGACATGGGTATCTGCATCTTATTGTATTATTACTGCTCAGTGCAATGGTTTGGCCTCAAACAGAGGAACTTGAGGCACGTCTTTCAATCAGAAACCGAAATGTGACATGCTCAAGTCCTCTTCTCACCTATAGTCAGCCGAAACTGTGTCGAGAGGTCTGGAGACAGAAGAGAAACCACGCAAAAAATTTTTTTTCTCTCTTTCTTTCAATAACTTTTTTGTGCATCTATTTTCAGAGTTGCTGGGCAGTAGGGCTTAGGCCGTTGACCCCAGAAACTGATCCTTTCTGGGCCCACACGGGGCCAAAGAGTAAGAGCTCTATTTATACCACTGGCCCCGGCCTCCCCCTCCAAACGGCTCATTGTTTTAAAAAAGGGAAGTATGAGAGACCAGCCCACTGCAGCTGCACAGCCCGGACAGTTCAAGAACGTTATCATGTACAAGTCTTTCTGAATAGCAAGTGCACATTATCTGCAGCTTGATGCATGTGGTGCGCTGACTACAGCTTGAAGCAATACTGTAAAACTATTTGCTGGTTTTTAGCATAATTTGGTTTTTAATAAGCAATACTTTTTAGTATAATCATTTGAATTAGTTTTGATGAAATGTGGTGATGTGAAGGACAGGAGTACACACCTGGCATTTCCACTGGCTATCCAGGCTGTGCGTTATGTTGTTCTGTGGTATGGGTCAGAACACCTCAGGAAAATGTGAGGGAAGCCATCACAGCATGACATCACCAACAATATCAGCAAAAGACGCCAGTTAGCATGTTGGCAGGCTTTTATCAGTGTAAACAAGGCAGTCTGTGGTGTTTACAAGGTTTCTGTGCACTTTTTAACCAGGCAGCACGCTATTTTTAGACCAAAACTCCATGATGTTTTCTTTAATATGTTGTATTTTATTGTGTCCACACATACTTTCCTCATTGTTGTTGAAGACTGTGAGGTACATAACACCATACCATAGACTACTACTCACTTACACACGTACATTGCACAAGACTATAGATGGTCTTTTGTTGAGCACTGAATTTGGGACGTAACCATGAACAACCATAAACTCCTGGGAAAAAAATACTTCAAGCAAAGAAGTTTGCACAGTGCTGTATTCCCACAGTATGCTCCTCACCTGAAGACAGACGGAGGGGGTACGCCATTTGGAGAGACAGACATTAAAACGTCATCCACAAATAATTAATGGGCCGGCTAGCTCCACTTTAGTCCACATTCGTAGTGCACTGCAACCATGCAGCTACACACATAATGCCATTATAAGACCAGCTTCAGTTGTAGTCATACTAGCTTAATCATTCTGGTGCTGTGTAAATCATCGTTTCAGTCGAGCCCTCATCTCTTCCCCACACGCAGCTGTGTGCTGTCATTCCTAGCTTGGAGAGAGAGGTCTGTGGTTTATAGGGGTCCCTCGGGCCGCTGGCCTTTTGAATTCACTCACTGGCTAATCTTCAGAAGCAGATGTGTGACTTCTTTTACCCTCTCTCAGATTTCTGCCGACGGGGGGATTTTTAGGGTGACAGTCATTACTTTTATCTCATATCTCAAGTCATTAAAGCTGAATTATTCTACTTGTAAGTAATCTCAGTCATATTAGGTTTGGATGTAGATGTTCATAGATGTTTGTCTCTCTTTTGAGAAATATTGTCTTCCTTGACAATGTGTCTTTTGTCATGAAGTTGGTTATCAAGCATGTTTTAAGTTTGGGACTTTATTGAGGTCTTGGTTTGGTAATTTCTTGAGGCTTTCATGATGGGGTCATGAAACACAGCACCCCATTAACTTGACCTCAGAGCTGACCTTCCATACAGCATGTCTCCTCCTATAAAATTACTGGCATACCAACAAGCTTGGTGATAAAGCCACATTATCCATTAACTATCAAAAAGCCTGTGGTGTTTTTTTCTGCCACGTTGGGGGTGGTTGTGTTGAAATGTGATAGATAGACATTTTTATTAGTTCATTGTTTTGAGGCAAGGGATCTGCACATTCCTCAGATCTCTGGCAAAGTTTGGGAACAAGTCAGAGCAAGAGTCAAACTCTTTCAGATGAGGCATCAAAGCCTCGTCCTATACTTTGAATTTCTGTCGCATTCGACCACAAACAGCTGAGGGAGGACTTTGACATGCAAAACAAAAAAAACGTCTGTGACTGAACTGGGGAAAGGAGTCGGGGAGCTTAAGTTTAAAAATGTGGAAGAGCATTTTTTGCTTTGCATCACGTGTGTTTCTGGTTAACCAGACAAAAGGCACTCTGGCCACGATTTATATTAAGTATCCTGTAGTTATTTGTACTTAACAACACCGATAATATGAATAGATGAAAACAGTGTAGTTTTTATATAGTACATGTTGTACTTGGGGTTTAGGCAAGGGCTACTTTGAAGTTTAGGGTCTGTGACGTGTAAGAACATGTACGCGCACATGAGAAGTGCACAGTAATATTTATTCAATTCAATTTGTTCACTTCAAAACATGGGACGGATCTTTTGAGTGTACGCTGTAGAAGAACTGCTGCACTGTGACCGATTGCTAGTTGACTCTTCCTGAGTGACCGCTCTGGGCTTTGTGGTAGGTGTCTTGTTTTATTTTCATCCACAGCTCGACCTTGTTTTTTCCGACCGGGGATGCCTCCCTCTCTATCTTTCTTTCTTTCTTTCTCTTTCTCTCACATGCTGCTGGGGCCTCTTTAACTCTGCAGCCAAAAAGACGACGTCAAAAGCCCGCCATTAAAGCACTGCACCACCCCCCCCCCCCCCCTCCCTCGCCCCCAAACTCTCCTAAATTTGGAGTGATGATCAGGGGGTCTGGAATGCTGCCAGGAACCCCCACACCTTCCCCTCAGGCCATGTGAGAACCAGGCCAAATGCCCAGCAGGGACCACACCAGTAGTCAATGAGCGTGAGGAAAGATCCCCACGGGCTTGTGAAGGATCCGGCTGCTGGAGGCATCCACTCCTGAACAAACGCAGCCTCGGAATCTGGATAAACTCTGTTCCTGTGTGTGAGGCACATGATCTTTTATTTTTAAAAATTGTATTTTTTAAGGCCTAATCCATTTAAAACCAATTGTTCCTCTGAGAGAACATTACCTGTTGCACAAGCCTTGAATCATCACATTTTAGGCATGCCCAGACTACATCGTGTGTGTGTGTGTGTGTGTGTGTGTGTGGATCGATGCTCCTATCATGTGTCCACAATTCCACTGGATCTGGAGGATGCTAAACGCACTGGTTAACCACATCACCCTTTAAGACCCTTGCATCATTTCAAGTAAACCCTGAACTGGTGGGCTGTTCCACATGTTGTGGCAGCTTTTGGCTGGACAAAATAAATGTGTTTTCAAGCACTTGTTTTATTTCCCACCCTTTATGCAGACATGTTTTATGGGAAATGCCTTTGGTTTTAAATCCAGACATTTTCATTCAAATAGGAAGTTACCAAAACATCGTAAAAGTCCTCATTCACACCAGCAGGTTGGCCTGTGTTGAAATATTTAGGATGTTTTTCCGTTGTTGAATAGCAGAATGTGAATGCAGTTGTATCGCCTCTCAGTTCATAAGCTTTGCAGCACGCAGCTGTAGTCATGCATAGTCATGGACACCCATACACACCCTTGATCTATATACAGAATATAAATAACTCCCCAGCATTGCAGGTCAGTTATTGTTTGCACCTCACTGCAGAGCACAGGTCATTTTAGTGGTAACCGCTGCATTTAGTCTACAGTGGTCATGGTAGGGAGACGTTAGTGCTGTGTAACGTTCCGTTGCAGATCTGAGTAAGTGCTTAGGGCTAAGTAAGGGTTTCATGTCAAAAGGCAAATTAATTATGCACTCTAGTGTAAAGCTGCAGTGGCCAAACTCGTAGGTGTTGCATCTCTGCAACTTTGCAGATGGAACGTGAGTAGTTCGTATTATCGTTTTTTTGAACTCACTTGCGTCACAACTTTAGACTCTAGACTGTTTCTGATTCTGCGCTTGAAAGTGGCTGCTACATACACCAGTGACTACATCCCCCCAAGTCTACACAGAACTACTGTACACCCACATGTTTCTGCTGACTGGGTGAAATCTCAGTGATCGCTGCATACTGAAGAGGGTTGAGAGTGATTGCATGTGGGCCAGAGACTACAGACCGAGGCTAAGGCTGTATTTTATGCACTCCAAGTGGTAGGCCAGAGTCATTGTTTGTTTCTCATCCAGGAGCCCATCCCTGACTGTTGTGTTTGTGCCTTGGCCAGCATTCTTTCGCCTGACTTCAGGCCACATCCTGTAGACTATGGGTGATTTACGTGTGTGTGTGTCTGTGTGTGTGTCTGTGTCTGTGTGTGTGTCTGTGTGTGTGTCTGTGTGCTTGCATGTGTGCATGTGAAGGCAGAGTGTGATCTCTGTTAATAAATTAACTTGAGAGGGAGTCTGAAGTGTAACAGAGGTCTTGGTCAGAGGCAGTTGAACGCCCCCTCCTCTCTCTATTCCACCCAAAAGCGTGAGATGAGGAGGGATGTGCCAGGCTACATTCTGTAAAGGAAGTTTGTCTTTGTCTCTCTCTCTCTCTCTCTCTCTCTCTCTCCTCTGAAAGTGATCCAGTTGGGATGCCATGTTGGCAGGCCAGTCTCTCTTCCGCTCTCTCTCTCTCTCTCTCTCTCCTCTCCCCTACTCTCTCTCTCTGTATCAACCCAGGTCCCAATGCATGAGTACGTGTTGCCAAACCAACCTGAGTGGAGTCGTTCCGGAACTCACCGTAGAATGTCTGGAACATGCTTCACTTGCTTTGCTGCTAATGACATATTTGTTTTTAGCAGAGCCCCATTAAAGTTGGCTTAGCAACAACAAACCATGTGGCTCATGTGAAAACCATTGCAGTTGAATTCTGATGATATTGATATTACGATCCGTTCTGCGGTGTACTCTTTCCCTAATTTTTACACGGCCGACATTGCCAGACTGTTGTCGTACTCCTGGACACAATTGATGTCCTTGGAAATATTTGTAGTTATTTTAAGCAACCATGAATGTGCAGTTGTGCCCACATAAAGCCTGACTGTCAGGTTTTACACACAGCAATGTTTCTGTTCCTTCCTTTTTCAGGCTTCAGCATCCCTCCTGTAAAAATCCCCTCAGATTTGGGGAAGTAGACACAGTTGTGGCTTTACATGCTGACCTACTGAAACTAAAAGCACTCTTTCTCAGTAAAAAAAACACACACTTACTCACATCCTCATCACAAAAGGGCTAAAAAAAACTTAATTGTTTAATGTCTTCTTCAAACACAATTTTATGGTATGTTAACCAGAATGGTGGTGACTTATTTCCTGCTGTTTACACACCTCATCTGACTAATAATGATGATATGTTGGCTTTAAAGTGTGTGGACAAACACAGTCATAGTCAGTGTTTGGCAACCTTTGGAATAGGTAATTTGAACACACCGATAATCTCTCAGGGCATTTTGTTTCTTATGTCAATCAACCTTTGCTTGTGTGTGTGTGTGTGTTGTGTTTTTTTCTCAGGTGAAGTAGCGGCAAAGACACAGCGGCAGCCATGGTGGCCTTGTCACTGAAGATCAGCGTGGGGAACGTGGTGAAGACCATGCAGTTCGAGCCCTCCACTATGGTGTACGACGCCTGTCGCATCATACGGGAGAGAGTCCCCGAAGCACAGCTCGGCCAGCGTGAGTCTCTCCTCTCTCTCTCTCTCTCTCTCACACTCACACTCACACAGAGTTCCAACACCTTCACATACACACATACAAAGAACACCCCCCCACACACACACACACACACACACACACACACACACACACACACACACACACACACACACACACACACACACAGTTCCAACACCTTCTTCACATACACACATACATAGGTGCTCCCATACACACTGATCCAACTATGTTTGTCCTAACGAAAAAAAAACCACCCAACCAAATACACACACATCCCTCCTTACCAACAAGAGCAAACCTGTAATCAATGATGGTGTAGTCCCTGCCTTGGCATTAACCTGGATTTCAGGGTGGGCATTGACACTTCTACTTGGGCAGCAGTGTTAACCTCGCTGCTCCACTTGTTTTATCATCCAGGCAAAGCGCTGCTTCGTCAGCATGCTTTCAGAGGGTCACTGGCCAACTATGCTGCATGCTAGAGGTGTAGAACTTGACATTATTGATATGATGTCATGGTTCATGGAGTTAGGCAGATGGATTGATTTAACAGTCTCGGAGATTTACTACATGCATAACTACTCAATTTTGAGAATTAGCAGTTATGCAACTTTGGGTGCCAAAAGTTTAATTCTGTGAATTATTTGACTCAGGAGCCCATTTATGCCGTGTAGTAGGTCTGAGAATGCAAGCGAGACCATAACGGGACTCCTAAACGTGAATATGGTGCATTCGCACGAAACGAGGCACCAGACTGACCCATGTCGGAATTTTCCTTTTTTCCCTCTGAACCCCACCAAAATGAAATCATTCCCAAGCTCATGATGCCTTTTTTCTCTCCCTTTGCACATGAGGCTGCCTTAGGTAGCGTGCCGCCAAGATATTGGAGAAGCAAGTGATTTCACCCCTCCACACCCTCGTGTCACTGAGTGTGGAATGTCTTGCGCGTGATGTGTCTTACAGCAGGCCCGCCCGCCCTAGCCCTTAGTGGGTCATATTCACCATGAGTCCGGCTCTTCCTGCGGTCAGAGGGGACACACTGCTACAGAGGGTCCCTTGCGGCCTGCCAGCTGGCTGGCCGGCCCTGTGGCGTCAGGGATTTGGGCTTTTAACGCGGCACTGACAAAAACAAACAGCCTGCTCAACTCACCATATGGCTTCATTATTTGGCCTACTTCAGGCAAAATGTTGAAAGATATTATAACACACACACACACACACACACACACACACACACACACACACACACACACACTCAGATGGACACATTTGTGTGTTGTTTGATTGGCTCTTGATAGTCATTTCTGGGCAGAATATCAGCAATGCTTGGATTAATCCTGGAAAATCCTATTCTACTCAGATGTCTCTGGTTTTGCCAACAACTTTTGCTCCGCAATCTAATACACAAAGCATGTCTGGACCCCCCCCCCATATAAATTCATTCCCATTTGTAGATATCTGTGTCATTATTTACTCTTCTCTGTGGAGTCTTTTTGACTCTTGTGGAATATTCTGTCATGACAGATTCTGGATTAGGTATCCACCGATAGTCAGTGCAATTCATTTAGTTATGCTTTCCAGCAGCTTGTCTCCACTGTGGAGTGTGGGTGGGGGTTGGAGGCGGGGGCGGGCCTGTGCACGGCAGGTCCCCCGGTGTTGCATAAGCATTTCGCGTTTCTCATCGCTTGCGTTTCTTACTGCTTGCGGGGGCTGGTGGGCCAGCCCAGGCTCCATGCCTGTCCTAACCTGTGAGCAATTTTCCACTTTTATGAGAGGGGGAATGGGGGGTGGGGGAGACAGCCCCATGGCCAACAGCAACAGCTAATGTGGAATGTTCAGCATCTTAAATGGCAGGATCCACTCAGCTTTGGCAAGCCATTGGAGTGGAGGAAAGCACACAACCCAAGGCCCTGTGAGGACTGAATTAAAGCTAAAGTGCTGATGTGCCACAGAGAAGTGGGGAGATGGTGGTGAGAGCAGGGGCCCTTGTGGTGTGACCGGGGCTTCATGTGCAGGAAGTGTCAAGTGTTCCCTAACAGCCAAATGATGGGTTCTCCTCAGACTGTGTTTTTGAAATTGACATTGATGACATATAAGCTTGTATGTGTCTGTCTAAAAGTTTTTTTCCCCAACAACAACCAAAAAAAACATTACTATGTACCCATTCATTGACGTCATGCTATCCAACCCAAGGCATTAAACCCACTAGAGCAAACATGCCCAATTTTAGAGGTTTGGGGATTCCAATTTCTCAAATGTCAGATTCCACTCGTACGGTGGAATGACTGTATGAGTGCAGGATTTGCTGTAGTGGAATGAATGCTGTAATGATGGCTGCCTGTGACTGGGGAACCGCGGTGACCAGTGCGGGGAATCTAATCTCACCCACTCACTATGCTGCTCTATTCTGTTCACCGCCAGCCAACGACTACGGCCTGTTCCTGTCTGACGAGGATCCCAAGAAGGGCATCTGGCTGGAGGCGGGGAAAGCCCTGGACTACTACATGCTGAGGAATGGGGTGAGTGAATCAAGGAGGTGTGTGTGTGTGTGTGGAGAGGGTGGAAATGTGTGTTCTGTGAGTTACTGTGTGTGACTTGAGTGCGTGAAAGTGAGGTGTAGGTTTCATGGTAGTGTTCTGTCTGATGTCTGTGTGTGTGTGTGTCTGCGTGTTTGTCTTTGTGATGGCGTAATATCGCAGCATGTGTTGCCCCTGACCACTCTCGACCTTGTTGGGTCACACAATGACCGTTGGCCACAGTGACCAAGCGCGTCATCACACGACTTAGTCCCACAAGCCATCGAGTGTCACCCACTCCAGATGAATAACATTCTCCCCGTGCCATCACCACCTTCACTCAAGCTGTAACATGAGACACCCATGACGCCTCAGGAGTATGACGGAACTCCGTAATGGTCGAGGTGACCTGGGCTTGTGGGAAAAAGAACGCTTGATAACAGAATAGGGCTACAGTAAGCCATGCAAACCCAGGCGATATGAGTAAGCTGTTACCTGAGATGCTCCCACCAGATCTGATTCAGTTCTCTTTCGTAAGGACTAAATGGAAGCTAATACCTGACATGTCATATTACCGCCATCCCATAACGTGTTCCAAATATACATGACTCATCACAGGATGTGTTATGTCATGACGCACTCAAGTAGCCTGACAAGTTAATTACTGAATTGGGTTCACTCCGAGTGTATTTTTACCACACACATACAGTACACTATGATATGATTAAGAGACACATTGCTAGCAGAAAAGCTTTTGGCTCGTCTGTTTCATTCTACTGGTTGTAGAGAAAGTAAAAGCAACGCTATGCAAAAATGAACCTCTTTTTGAGGGATGGTTTTTTTTTAATAACCAACTGTTTTTGTATGTGGTATTTGGTAACTTCATTTTGACATGTCGTTCCACTACCACCTACCACCTGTCTGTGGTACAGAGCAGAACATCACCTTCACCAACAACATCACCATTCACCAAAAGACACTAATAAACATCCAAGAAAACTTTTATCAGTGCCTTTATAAGAACTCCATGATGCTGCGGCCTTAATAGTAACCAAGCTAACGTGTTGTTAACAGGACACCCTGGAGTACAAGAAGAAACAGAGACCCCTGAAGATTCGCATGCTGGATGGGACAGTGAAAACAGTCATGGTGGACGACTCTAAAATCGTCAGCGACATGCTCATGACCATCTGCGCAAGGATAGGTGAGTCTAGAGTTGATTTTCTAGCTTTCTGAACAACATGCCTTGAAATGCTTCCTCCGCCTTTGTTCCATCTTTCCTGTTCAGCATGCCTGTCTGAACCCGACAATGCTCTCTTCATTAGCCAAAACAAACCTGATTTTCGTTCCATGACTCTCTAAATTACGTTGACGATTGTAATTTAATACACTTTTTGTTGAATTCAGCAAATTGCTACTCAAAGGCCTCTAGCTGCCCTTTCTGTGTGTGTGCGTGTATAGTCCTGGCTCTCTAAATGGAGAACAAGCTTAGTGGCTTAGAATGAGCCATTAACAGTTCTAGCCAATCAACACATTGCTTCAGGAGTATGGAAACAAGGGGTTTGGTTCGAATGGTTCGTCAGTGCTAATATCAACTTTTTGCTAGCAGTGCTTGGATCATCAATAGTTCCTCTGTTCAGGGGAACTACAGGAACAGGTCTGAGAACTTCTCAGTCTTTTTGAGACGACAAAATCCCTGTAGAAACCACTGCTTACAGTTGGTGTTTTGCTGCTGTTCCCCAGGCATCACAAACTATGACGAGTACTCGCTGGTGCGTGACATCCTGGAGGAGAAGAAGGAGGAGACCACGGGGACGCTGAAGAGGGACAAGACACTCCTGAGGGACGACAAGAAGATGGAGAAGCTCAAGCAGAAGCTCCACACAGACGATGAGTGTGAGTAGTGTTCCGCAGTGGGTTCCCATGTACTCACATTACATTACATTTGGCTGACGCATTTTTAACCATGTACTCACATTACATTACATTTGGCTGACACATTTTTAACTATGTACTCGCATTACATTTGGCTGACATTTTAACATTACATTTGGCATTTGACTGACATTTTAACCATGGACTCACATTACATTACATTACATTACATTTGGCTGACGCATTTTTAACCATGTACTCACATTACATTACATTTGGCTGACGCATTTTTAACCAAAGCGACTAATAACATGGTAAACAGTTTAAGCTTTTTAAAGCAATCCTCTCAACAATTCCAGGACAATTTAAAAAAAAAGGTAGAGTACAATAAGAATAAGTGCATCAGTGAGTGTTGTTTTTAAACAGTCGAGTGTCGGTTCTAGTCAGGTGGTAAGTGCTAGGATCAGCAAGACTAGTTGCAAGTAGTGCTACGAGAGAAGTGCAAGGGTCAGGTCACATTGTGAAGACAAAAAAAAAAAAAAAAATTTAATCTGTCGCCAAATTCAAAACAATATGTTCTACCCTTTGATTATTGTAAAGGCACTGCTGGATATCTGTTTTTATCCTGAAAAGCAGTTTTGCATGTGCACTTCAAAGTACATTGTATCAACATAGTGCATGTCTGTTTTGGTTATTGGTTTGGTTATGAAAATTAAATGAAAATTAAATGTGTTGGGAAAGCACAGTAAACCTAAGAGCTGTTTTAGCTAAATATATTGTTGTTTATGAGAGTAATGGCTTTATTGTCTTGGCAAAGCTTGTCTCTGAATTTGTGTGTCTGTGTGTGTGTGTGTGTGTGTGTGTGTGTGTGTGTGTGTGTGTGTGTGTGTGTGTCCACAGTGAACTGGCTGGACCACGGGCGGACGCTGCGTGAGCAGGGCATTGAGGAGACAGAGATGCTGCTCCTTAGGAGAAAGTTCTTCTACTCAGACCAGAACGTGGACTCCAGAGACCCTGTGCAGCTCAATCTGCTCTATGTGCAGGTAATGTTCCTCTCTCTCTCTCTCTCTCTCTCTCTCTCTCTCCCCTCTCTCTCCCCTATTTACACATGTATGACAACCCCCCTCTCTCTCACACACACACTCTCTCTCTCTCTCTCTCTCTCCCCAGGGTCTTTGGGTCCTACACACACACAGTGGCCCCTGAACATTAATTATGCATCTGCAGTGATGTACTAGCATATCGCCGTGGCAGCCGCTAATGAGAAGAGTGTACACTGGGAGGGGTGTGAGCATACTCACGTTACTGAGCAGTGTGAGAAGGGAAGATTGATCCTAGCCTTTGATAGCCTGCCCGTGCTCTGTCTCCACAGCATCAAGGTGCATGTACATGTGTGTGACCTCTCCCATGAAGGGAGAAATGGATTCTTCCTGTGAGAAAAGTCACTGCTCCTTACCAGAGGAAATGGGGCAGGTAATATTAGAGAAGTGACTTCCAGCCCAGCTCGAAAATGCCACAATCATCTGAAATTGTTGACCCTTTCTCTAGCGGTGATGTACTGTACTTGGGGAAATTAATTATTGATGTAGTGTAAATTAATATAAAGTAAGACTTTAATATAGTTCCTATGGTATTCGAATCCAACCCCAGTGCGACTGGCACAGTGCTTCTCGGAAATTCGTTGCTCGTCCTGCCCCAGTTCTGCCCGTGTGGTCCCGCCCGCTCGTCTGGGGGCAGCTCTATTGTTCCGGCCCGGCTGATCCCTCCAGCACAAACACAGCTGGAGCAGGATCGCGCACGCCAGTCGGCAGGCCAACACAAGCAGCGCAGCCTTCGACTCACACTGGCCCTGTTTATATCTCGCCAGTCTCCACAGAAGAGGCAGTAGCTAGCCCGACAGGAGGCCAGGGGGAGGGAGATTACATTTCAGGGCCTCAGTGCTTACACTGGACGCAGTCGACTGCTGATTTCTCAATATTTGAATATATCATTATGGGAATAACTGGTATTGATATGTGTGAGCCATGTTTATACTTGTCCCTCCATATTTCTGGAAGGAATAGTTTGGATGATAGTGTGGTACTCAGTAGCTGTTTATTTGACTCTAATCATCTCATGTGCATATCAGTTAAACAATCAATCACATGATTTTGATAAGCAGTTTATTGTATCAGCATATTATTTTAATGATGTTGTATATTTTTATGGTGTTGTTTATAATTTGGGCTTTGGATTGTAAAATGTTAAACTCTTTTTCACATTTTGCCCATGACCATCACAGTTGGAGAGTGGCACAGGGGTGTAGATTGAATTCTGTTTAATCTCAGTTAAATCGAAGAGCGAGAAATGGGAAATAAAAAGACACTAATTTGTCCATTCTCTGCTTTGCCTCTTCTCTCCAGGCCCGTGATGACATCCTGAACGGCTCGCATCCTGTCTCCTTCGACAAGGCCTGCGATTTCGCCGGCTTCCAGTGCCAGATCCAGTTTGGAGACCACAACGAGACCAAGCACAAGCCAGGATTCCTGGAGTACGGAGAGCTTCTGTCTTTCATTTGCCTCACCCTTTCCTGCACTTTCTTTCTTTCTCTCTTTCTTTTTTCTCTCTTTCCATGTTTCTTTCTTTCTTTCTTTCTTTCTTTCTTTCTTTCTTTGTCTGGTCTTTCCTCCCTTTGCTTTTTCTGTCTCTCTCCACCTGTCTTTCTTTCTTTCTGTCTTTCTTTCTTTCTTTCTTTCTTTCTTTCTTTCTCTCCACTTCTAACTTTCTGTCGTTCTCTCTCTCCACCTCTAACTTTGATTGTCTTTGTCTTCTCTTAAATGTACTTGAAATATTATGACTTGATCTTGTGCCAAACCTTTAGTGAGTATAGTATGAGACGGAGTCGGGCCAAGTCTAACAATAGATGTAGTGAGTTCATGTTCTGTTCACGGGGCCACAGTATTGTTTTTTAGCACCACTGAAACGATCCAGTTCGCCACTCAGGGCAAAAGCACATGTGAATGTGGCCTCACTGATCCCTGGTCTCTGCGGAGTCATGTGAAGGCGTCTCTGAGTTCACTCTGTTCTACATCTGCTTTACAGTATGAAAGAGTTCCTTCCAAAAGAATACATCAAGAACAAAGGCGAGAGGAAGATCTTCCAGGTAATGGACTTGTGTGTGTATGTGCGCGTGTGTGTGTGTGTTTGAGACTGTGAACGTGTAGAGTCTGTTTCCCACCGAGGTCGCTCTCAGTTGATCAGTATTGTGCGCTGTGCCGCTCCTCAGCGGTTGTGGCGAGGACTCTTTATTTTATTATTTAGCTCCTGGGGGGGATGAAAACCCAGACTAAAAACACATGACCCAGCACACAGGCAAATCTGAACCATTTGCAGCTCAGTGTGTGCTGGTCCCCACTGCGTGTCCTATCCTAAGGTCAGCGCCAGTTTAGAAGTGGTGAATCAAAAGGGAACTATGCCTTGGCTATATAACAATGACCCCGCTGAAACTCAATAGTTGTATATGTTTGAAAATATGACCAGGTCTGTGTATGTTTGCATTGCTTATTTACTGTTAAACCCGCACATCGGTCATCACAGCGCTGTGTGAGTTGGAACAGCTGTATGTAAATATGACCATATTCCAACAGGCCCACAAGAACTACCAAAACATGACTGAGATTGAGGCCAAAGTCAGCTATGTCAAACTGGCCCGCTCTCTCAAAACCTACGGAGTGTCTTTCTTCCTGGTCAAGGTAAGGGCATCATAAACATTACAGAATCCAAAAACTACACTTCCCTATAGTATCACCGTGGGCCTAATAATCTAAATCATGGGCAAAGTGCAAAGTCAGACAACAAGCAAGTGTTTAGTTGGTATTGGATTAACAAATAGATTTTGCCAAGATATTGAATTATATTAGCTTTGCTTAGATTTTGCCCGTTATTTGAATTAGGGCCCTTTGACTCATTGCGGTGTTTTACTGAACTAATTTCAGGGTGTTTGTCAGGTATATTGTACCTGTTGTTTTGATAATAATGATAGAAATAGTGCTGACTTCGGTGGGCCATGTCATTGTGCTGTTGTCCGTTTGCCATCTGCAGGAGAAAATGAAGGGGAAGAACAAGCTGGTCCCGCGTCTGCTGGGCATCACCAAGGAGAGCGTGATGCGTGTGGACGAGAAGACCAAGGAGGTGATGCAGGAGTGGAGCCTGACCAACATCAAACGCTGGGCCGCCTCCCCCAAGAGCTTCACGCTGGTCAGTCAGCATTTCAGTTCAATCCTAACCTCTCGGCCTGACACTTCCTTGTTTACCCATATCAGGATGTGGCGATGTCTCTTTCCGCCTTGCTCACAAACCCTTTAATGTGCATGAAATGTGAAGATGGAGAAGCCAAGTATGATGAGTGCACATGCATGTAGGCTGTAGCCTTGGACCTCTTACTGTGATTGTGCCACACTTCTGTGAACAGCTTTGTGGACTTGAATTTAATAGTTATTATTTAATAGTCTCCCTGCCACACCTGCTCTTATGAAACAAGCCCAATAACTGGTAATAATAATAATATTATGGGATGCTTCACAAGAGTTCCCAAAATGAAAGGCAGAAGAGCCCAGTTGATGTGCAGGATAATAACAGGGTTCATTTCTGTCATCGCGGGCTCAGCATTGTGGCGGGTGTCTCTTGAGTGGCCCCTGTGATACTTCAGCCAGCGGATCAGACGCTGGTCACGGGCCATTAGAGAGAGAAGGGAAGCAGAACCTGCGATAGTGGCCAACGCTCCTCCATAACGAACGCGCTTCATTGTCTTTGCTCGTCTTTCTTCTTTCAAATATTGAAGACCATTGAATCAACAAACTGGGGTTTTTTTTTTGGAACCTTCTCCATCCACCCATCCACTTCCCCTTTTTCCTTGTTCCGGAGGCCCCCTTTCTTTTATTTCTCTGCGGCTCCCGAGATCGAAAGTGCGTGCGTCCGTATTTATTTTTATTTTTAGGTCTGGGGAAATACTCAGGCAAGTATTTCCTGGCAAATCACCAGAGGATTAGCAGCTGGCTCCGCTAGCTCTTATTTTTTGTGTTTTGGGGAGGACAAGGAGGCACTGAAAGAGATGGCTTTTTGATTGTAGATCTAAGGTTAGCCCGTGAGCTTTCATCTAAAGCATGCCGCCAGCCAGCCAGCCGCACTGAGTCAGTCGGTGATTTGAGCACACTCATCTCAGTTAATGCCAGACGGTATTTTTCACCAGAGAGCCAGTCACGGGTAGCTGCAGCCAGATCAGGACTGGCTGCCTTCTGCTGACATCTGGGCTAAAGATGACTTTGGGTCCCACTTCCTCACAGGCTGTTTCTTATCTAGTGTATTGTCTCTGTGCTGGTCCCCTGTCGTTTATGGGCTAGAAGCCTTTCCACTCATTCTAGATTGATGAAGGCATGGTGATAGAATGTAGCGTTAAAATGGAACCTTTGGGAAATTGACCCTATCTAGACAGCTAAGGCAGTGAGCACATATGTTTTTTAGTGCCAAAATAAAGTTATGTGCACTCATGAGAAATAAGGATGGTTGTCAAAGAACAACTTCATGGACACCTGTAGACACACACACACACACACACACACTCAGTGTTGATTCCTTGATATGTCAAACCAATGTGTAGAAAAAGATTGGGATACCAATTACAGGCACGGCTTAGGACATTCTTGTTTACTAATATGTGCTGTTAATCCCCTAAACCCTGTTTTCTCAGGACTTTGGAGACTACCAAGATGGATACTACTCCGTGCAGACCACAGAAGGAGAGCAGATCGCGCAGCTGATTGCTGGATACATTGACATCATTCTGAAAAAGGTATGTCCTACCATCAGATTGTGGTAATGTGGTGGCCTGTAGTTCTTTTAAGCAGATAAATATATCCCTGGTTAACCTGGATGCCATAAATATCTTGCGGTAAAAAAACAGTAGTTGTTGTGTTGTTTGTCATGTGAACCAAACATATTTTGTGTCTTATGTTCTCCATAGTGTGGGGGGTAAGAGTAACATTATGATGATTATTATTCTGTTCATAGCTACCCTGGACTGCAGTTTCTGTGTGCTCGTGTGTTTTGAAAGGCTACTATGAACTCCTGAAGTGTCAGGTTGCGTTATCAATCCTGTAAGCCGTTGATGAATCCACGGCAGCAGGCCCGTGATGGAAGCCAGCTGTGTTGGGTCGAGCTCCTGAGCACGTCTTCATCTGTGAGATTTAGGGTCTTTCTCCGCGCTCAGCCCCAAAGCTCAGCTCCGCACTGCTCTGCTCTGCACCTCCACTGTGAAGGCGCTTGCAGCCATTCACCGTGGTGCGAGGAATTCCACAACAAACCTTCGCCGCTGACCTGAAGGGGCTCAAGGGGGAAGGAGAGGGTGGGGGGGCTCAGGCAGCAACAGAGCACTTCATTCAGGCCCTCCGCTGTCTGAAGTACTGTAACACTCCGACCTCTACTCTTAACCTCGCTTTCTTTCCTCTCTTCTCGTTTCTCTCTTCTCTCTCTCTCTCTTCCCCCTCTCTTCCCCTCCTCATCCTCCTCTGCGCTTCACTCCCAACAGAAAAAGAGCAAAGACCACTTTGGCTTAGAGGGCGATGAAGAATCCACCATGCTCGAGGACTCTGTGTCACCCAAAAAGTGAGCTGAAAGAGTTATGGCTGAAAGTGTTTTTTAACACAGCCAACCTCTCGCCCTTTAAAGTCTACAAGGACTCATTGGGTTATATAAAACATAAATGGAATATTTACACTTTTATTACAGTATTAGTCACTGTGTATATTACAAGATCCACTTGTATAGCTTTGTGTAAATATTAGGATGATTTATATCTCTGTGTGTGTATAGAAAGGCCACTGTAGTATGGTTTGTATACGGTACAGTACAGTGGAATACTTTGACACTGTATTGATGATGCATTGATGCCACCATGGTGGCATATCTATGTTGTCTGACTGTGTGGGCCCTGTCCTGTCCCAGGTCCACAGTGCTCCAGCAGCAGTTCAATAAGATGGGGAAGGTGGAGACGGGTTCCGTGGCCCTGCCGGCCATCATGCGCTCAGGGGCCGGGGGACCGGAGAGCTTCCAGATGGGCTCCATGCCTCAGGCCAAGCAGCACATCACCAGCGGGCAGATGCACCGCGGACACATGCCCCCTCTGGTACTACACACACACACACACACACACACACAAATGTACTTACAGATCAATAAGTGCCAATATTCCTACTGTTCAATACACATTCCAAACACTGCCGTAACACTCACATTGACTCATATTTGGGGGGGGTATATTTATGTGAGCACACTATCTGCACTCTCCCTCTTATGAGTTGTGTGTGTGTCTCACATATTTATTCTCCCTCTCATGCTATGTTTGTGTACATGTACGTGTGTATTTACACATGTATGACAACCCCCCCCCCCCTCTGACACACACACTCTCTCTCTCTCTCTCTCTCTCTCTCCTCACCCTTTCTCCCCCTCTCTCAGACGGCAGCTCAGCAGGCCCTGACTGGCACCATCAACTCCAGTATGCAAGCGGTGCAGGCTGCCCAGGCCTCTCTGGGCGAGGTGTCGGAGCTGCCTCCCCTGGGAACCGACGCGGTCAGAACCCACTTTTCTCCATTTCAGCCACATTCCCATGCAATTCCCAGCTATTGCTTAACAGTGCTAGTCATAGTTCTGATGCTGCATGTTTCAGCATTTACTGGCGGAATCTATAGTAGGCGTAACATACCGGTCTCTGTAGAATAACACACTGCTTCCTGTGGTCACTGTCCAAAGTTCTCTTTCAAATGTATTCATCCTACTCTGTTTACAGCTGGGATGTCGGGCTACCATATTCTAGTCTAGACTTCCGTTATGTTTCTCATTATGGTGGCCCCACTGTAAATTCTCTCTGTGGCAATAATAGAGTTTGTCTTTCATCTCAGCTCTCCAAGACCAAAAAAAAATGTGATGTGGAAATATGATTTTGCTTGTTGTTAGGTGGTGAACGTGATTATGCCTCTTAAAGTCATTAAGGGATATTTTGTGACCAATGCACAATGACTTGGAATAAAATATTATCATGTTTATAGGCATGAATCCAAGACTAAAGACCATTATAAAACACTTTTCTGTGTGGATAATGTCTTCCATTTCTTTTCTTGCTTGCCTGTCAGGCCTCACAAGCATGGCGTAAGAACAAAATGGACGAGTCCAAGCATGAGATCCACTCCCAAGTGGATGCCATCACTGCTGGAACTGCCTCAATGGTCAACCTTACAGCAGGTGAGCATTTGATCTTCTAATCTAATCCTTTGATTTTCTAATCTTTATCCAGAACTTGGATAGATGTCATAGACGCATCACCTTTTTTTTCTTTATAAGTAGCTCCTTCATTTCTGTTAAAGGCTAATTATGAAGTACTTAGTATGAAGTATGAAGTAGTTTTTTGTAGATGTAAGATGTTTTGCTGTTGTTTTATCAATTAGTGTGTCTGAATATTTTGTTACATTGTTTGTTATATTTCTCAAACTATCAATGTTTGAAGATAACATTAGCATTATGATTTATATATGACTGTGTGGCTATTGAGATGAATTGTTGAAAGGATCCGTGATGACCAGTTGGATGAGGGTGGGGTGAGGGGGGGGTGGGGATAATGCAGTTAAATGCAGATAAAGATCCACTGCATAGACATTCAGACAGGTGGTCCTTGCCCTACTTTCAGCATCTATTCATGCACCATACGTCTGCACTGCTCCACATTTATTCAGGTGATCCTGCCGAGACAGACTACACGGCAGTGGGCTGCGCGGTGACCACCATCTCCTCCAACCTCACGGAGATGTCCAAGGGCGTGAAGCTGCTGGCCGCTCTCATGGAGGACGAGGGCGCCAACGGGCAGCAGCTGCTTGGCGCCGCCAAGAACCTGGCCTGCGCCGTGTCCGACATGCTCAAGACTGCCCAGCCCGCCAGCACCGAGGTAGGTCGTGCCACCATGGGGGGGTCGCATGAGAGGTGTTTGGGGTTGTGTGGTGTGTGTGTGTGTGTGTGTGGGGGGGAGAGATGGATGGGTGCACCTTCCTTTTTAGGTCAGAGGGTGAAGCATGTGGTCAAGCAGTTCCAGGGTCAGGGGTTCAATTCCTTAAGGAGATGATGGGAAGGTGTTTTAAGATGCAAACTTAGAGTGAAGTAAAGTGAGTAGGGATTTAGCAGCTTTAACCCAAGGTGACAGAGACTCCACAAACTGGAGCTTACTGTTTCTTAGTCAGCAGTGCTGCTGCTGCTCCACCACACTCCAGATACACAACACACAGCTGCAGATATACAGCTGACAACCAGTTGTAGACGTCTTAAAGCAGGATGTTATCCATCTTGTGCAAAAGCCCAAGTTTGTGTGGTGAAAGGTAGCTACTGCAGGTTTAACACCAGTCAAGGCCGCTAACTGTTGCCCAAGGTCAAGGATTTATTTGCAAAGCAACACCAACAGAGATAAATTTCTCTCCTTTATGGTACCGTGCCTCAAGTCAGAGTGGTGGTAAATGATACGTGTTAGATGTCTGCCCATCATCCTTAGTCCATTCTCCAGAGAAGCATGCTCCCCCTGGTTTCAGATCCAACCAGAAATGTCCATCTGAATTGAGTTAATAGCTAAGTTCACATTTTATACTAAGGAAGGCTATGCCACAAGGTATCAAGTGGTGTGTGCAGTGTGGTTGAACTGCATGTCAGCTGGATACTGTTTGGAGCCCTGGAGGGCCCCTGCTGAGACTGTGGTATTCCGAATGTTTTTACACGTTTTATGAATTTTAATGTTCAGACCCAGTTGCAGAAGGATACCACCATACATGAGATCATCGGAAAAGCATTTAGTAATGATAATAGAAAATAGCGCAGGACCTCTTGCTGATGTGGGGATGTTGGGGTCTATCTGTGTCTGAACTCATAAACTGCCAGACCACAAGAAGATCCACAAGCCACTGCCTCTTTCAAAATAATGGGATGTTATGACTGTGTTTTGATGAATCTTGGCTGAGTAACCAAACTGGTGCTCTTGTTGAAATGGTTACCAGTGATTCATTTTGAAATCAAATCTTTGAAGGAATGTCAGTGTCAGCCTGTAGTTTTGCTGATGTTGTTTTTGTTTTGGTCCTATCAGCCTCGGCAGAACCTCCTGCAGGCGGCCGGCAACGTTGGCCAGGCCAGTGGAGAGCTGCTGCAGCACATCGGCGAGAGTGACACGGACCCACGATTCCAGGTGGATTACACACACACACACACACACACACACACACCACGAAATTTAATATACAGTAGCTACTGGTAATGCATGGATTACTATCCTCTCCCTATCTATTTGTTGGTTAATATATTATGCTACAGGATATCGTAAACTGGTCCACTAGTGTGTGAAATAAGTAACAACATGTCATGTTCCTATAACTTATTCTTTCCCCTGTGACTGCATCACTCAGTCTCTAGGTAACGGAGCTTTCAGGGGTTCCAGGCGGAAGACCCTCAGTAGTGGTCAAATGCTGGTAACAAAACTAAACTAAACAAACAAAACAAAACAAATAAACAACCGTCAAAGAAGTGCAAATCTCTTTGAATGGACAATCAAACTAATGGCTGTCAGATCAATTACAACAATTTCCCTATACTGTAGGTATAGACATTTTGTTTTGGTGCTCTCTTCCTGTGTGAGTTTATGTGCAAAACAGTGAACTGCAACTTTTTAATCTATTCCCAATTAAGATCATAGAAGTATTGAGTTTAATTTGTTAGTAAGATTTGCACCTAAACAATTTCTCAGGAATTGAAGCACTTTTTAAAATCTTTCTTTTAATATTGGGAGTAACCATGGGTAAATCGCAGGGCAAACAGTAGTCCGTCTTAGTAATTATCCACTCCTAGACTACCCTATAGCCTCTGGGCCTCTTGATTGACAGGTCCTGAGGTTTAGGCCGTAGTTGGATCTCTCTGGGATTGTTCACCTCTATACTGTACATCCACAGGCAGTCTGTATCCATGAAAGAGTCAGAAAAAAAGTTTCTCCAGAAAAGAAAACAAACAGACCAAAAACAGTTAAATGTTGCCCTGGCCATAAAATGGCTATCTGTTGGAAAAAAAAATAACCTCAGACTGATTGAATGAAATATTATGTGTTTGAAACGACCTCATTTGGGATAATTTGATCAGACAACTGTGTGTACAGGCATACCTGTGGATGTCCATTGAATGCTGATAAAGGTCTCTTAATTTCCTAAAGTGAGTTAATTCAATACTTGGTACGAGACTTCTAAGAACTCATATTTGTAATAATTCATTGATCTAACATCAGACTCCTGAGACATATAAAAACAAATATGGCCATGTCTTTATAACGGGGTTTGGCCGGAGTTGTGGAACAGTGGAATGAAAGGGCCAGTGGAGAGGGGGGGGAAAGACGCCCACAGGTTAAGAGACGCTGGCTCAGCTCCAAAGAAACTGTTTTTGAAAACGAGCGACTGAGCAAAGAACATCTCCTGCAGGCATGAAAGGGCTGCTTACCTTCCATTCTGAAGCACATGCTGGAATGTGGCCTGACCGCAGCGGCCGCAAATTACGTAACGCTTCTGCGTGCCTCTCGTCTTCACACATTCTCCGCTCATGAACACCCTGAAAGTAGCAGCATGGCTGCTATCTGTGTCTGAGAGGTGTCCAGACCGCTGGAACCCCCAGTTAACCGGCATGCTAAGAATCCCTGGAATTGAGGAGACTGCAAGGGGGTCGGTTAATGTGTGTTAATCAATGTTGTGCAGCTTTTCGCTATACACATGTACTTGACACATGTACTTGACAGCCTGTACATTTCTAGATATGACGTCTTGGATAGCAAGACTATATAGTGTGGCATGTCAAAGGATGAAAAGACGAAAATAGACACATTTCTGCCCAGAATTTTGGAAGTCTAGAAGAAACACTGCACAAAGCCTGCACTTGTCAACTAAAAGAGTCATTATCTTTCCCGCCAGAAGTCACCCGGATATCAAATTCCCTGAACTTGCCTCATTATCCTGCATGCCTCAGAAACCGCTGTGGCATTTTAAATATAGCATAGTGCGCAACAGAAGTACTCTGAAATGTTAATGGTGGTAGATAACATGATTTTCTGTCTACATTCTCTTCATTCACCATAGTCAAAGGTGACTATACAAACTCACTGCTAATTTAATTGTCCTGGAGAATAGTTCCATGAGTTAGTCATTATAAATGACTCTTGTTCAAAGCCCAGTGAAGCTGACTACTTCAGCGTCCATTAGGAAAATTGCGAATAATGCTGATGGAGTCTATGCTCTTGAATCATGATTATTTAAAAGAAACGAATCATATATAGATTCACATCATAATTAATAATTATAATGCACAAATCCACAAACATCAGAAATGTATGATTACACAGGACTAATCTTTCCTTTCACCTTCATCTAATCCTCCCCTTAAAGTCCTGCTGCATTAGAAGACGTATGTAGATGATGTGTTGGTGTGAACTGTTGTTCTTTGCTGGTGCGGCATTTCCCCCTGCAGGATATGCTGATGCAGCTGGCCAAGGCTGTGGCTAACGCGGCCGCCGCCCTGGTGCTGAAGGCCAAGAACGTGGCGCAAAAGACCGAGGACTCCGCCCAGCAGAACCGAGTCATCGCCGCTGCCACCCAGTGCGCCCTGTCCACCTCACAGCTGGTGGCCTGCACCCGGGTAAGAGCCGACACACAGACGACATGCTGTTAATTTCTGTGGCTTTGGTGGCCATTAAAATGTCTGCCAGTGTCCATTGATCACTCAGCTTGCCAACATAGGATGATGACTCTGCAGAAAGCTCTAGATTTGTCTCATAAATACATGATTGAGGGTGGTGGTCAGCACCATAAAGACTACTATTTGTCATGGCTATCATGGGTCCACATTTTTTTAGGATCACGGTCAGAACTGTAACTCGGTAAGTGCTAACAGGTGGAACAAAATCCAAAAAAAAATGGGCTGAAGCCTCTAGATCTATGTAAGTGTACCCAGCCAGAGGTCTGTTCAGTGTCCAGTCAGCTGTAGATAATGTGAACAGACAAACTTGCGCAGGCCGGCCAGATGCTCATCCATATCCCATCCCTCTCCCTCCCTCCCTCCCTCCCTCCCTCTCTCCCTCCCTCTCTCTCTCTGAATCCCCCCTCCACCCTATAACCCCCACCCTTGTTGCTCTTCCATCCTTCACCTCATCCCCCTCTGGTGCCCTTACCTAAACCTTCCACTCCCTCCCTGCTCCCCCCTTTATCCAACACCCATCTCCTATATCTCCTATCCTTCTCTCCCTCCTCCTACATATCCATCTCCTCCACCATGTATTTATTATGTTAATGTGTTTTGGATGTAGATGTGAGGCTCAGTATAGTGTAGTGTGTGGAAACAAATCTCCTTGAAGATGGACAATGATCTATCTGTCTGTCTTCTCCAACTCTATACCTCGGGTCCTCCTCTTCCTCCTCCCCTCCTCCATCAGGTGGTTGCCCCCACCATCAGCTCGCCGGTGTGCCAGGAGCAGCTGATCGAGGCGGGCAAGTTGGTGGCCAAGTCGGTGGAGGGCTGCGTGGAGGCCTCCCAGGGAGCCACGCATGACGAGCAGCTGCTCAGGCAGGTGGGCGCCGCGGCCACCGGTGTCACGCAGGCGCTCAACGAGCTGCTGCAGCATATCAAGCAGTACGCCAGCGGCGGGCAGCCCATCGGACGCCACGGCGAGGCCACCGACCGCATCCTGGACGTCACCGAGAACATCTTCAGCTCCATGGGAGATGCAGGTACCACAAGGCGCTACCGCAGGGTGTGTTTTTGTATTCAACATGTGCCACTAGACCTGTCACAGTAGCTGCATTTTGGTGGGTGAGATATTGTCCTAGAAACAATTGCGACAAACAATGTTATTGTCACTTTAAGCCATTTTACAATGTACTCCATGTCATGGAAAACAAACAACAACAAAAAATTACCTTCTAGAGATGAATAAAAATGCTGTTCTCTCACAGAGATACTTTCATGTCATAAGCTTCAGTACTATAGCATGCAGCTCTAACAGAGTGGGTCAGACACAACAAGTTAAGTCTAGTTCATTCTCTAAAATATATTGTCAGCAGGAAATGTCATAGGAAAAGTCACAGCAGTTCCGCTTTGTTTGTAACTTCTGGTTATACAGCCGCCCCAGATTGTGTGAATGATTCTTCAGACTCACAATGACTCCGCTAAGTTCGTCAATATAGAAACTTTAGTTTATTTCATAAAGGCTGAAATATATAAAAATGGCAAAACTTTAGGTCTCAGATGAACATTCACACCATGTGTGTGTGCGTGTGCGCGTGCGTGTGCACTTGTGTGAAAAATGGCCCTGTTTGGATGTGATGAGTCTGAATAGGGTGAACCACATCGTTGATTCCCTCTGCCAAATTCTTCAGCGCTGTGTGAGTGTGATGCATCTGACAGATGAGGCTCAAGCCGGAGGATTTCAAAAATCTTAATTATGTAACCTGTTTTGAAATGACTCTCAAGTGCTACCCCCCCCCCCTCTCTCTCCTTGAACTCTGTTTCCAATAAAAATGCATTCTGAAGATCCCAGTTTATGAAGTGTGCCGTGTCACAAAATGTCTATATGGAGTTTCTGAACAAGAGCACAAGGATTTGAAATGGCCCCCCAGCTGATGAGTCTAGACAGATCCAAAAATCGACAACCCCATGCAGCCTTGACCCATATGACTCCTTTACAAACTCTTCATCTCTCTCTCTCTCTCTCTCTCTCTCTCTCTCTCTCCTTACAGCACAGTAACTCATGGCTTCCCTTTTTCTTGTCTCCCAACAGGAGAGATGGTGCGTCAGGCCCGCATCCTGGCCCAGGCGACCTCCGACCTGGTCAACGCCATCAAAGCGGACGCGGAGGGCGAGACCGACCTGGAGAACTCCCGCAAGCTGCTGTCGGCCGCCAAGCTCTTGGCCGATGCCACCGCCAAGATGGTGGAGGCTGCCAAGGTACTGTGGGACAGACGTGAACTATTGGCGGGGGTGGGGGTGTCTGGCTGCTGATGGCTCCCCCTCCTGTCTCCCCCACCTGTCTCCCCCACCCCCCTACCTTCGGCAGCTCAATTTATTGCTGCAGCCTATGGAGGTTGGGGGTGCATTAAAGGATGTTGGGGGGGTTGTCAAAGACACTGTATTGAGGGTTGGAACCAGCATTGGGGTTATGTGGGGGGTTGTTTTTTTAAGTGGTTCTGCTTTAAAGGCTGCCAAGACGAAAATAAAGAGAACGGCAGGGGGGAAGCGTTTGAATAGTTGAAAAAGCTTTCTGTCAAGATTTTTTAAGACAGGCTGTGCTAGCCAGCACTTTTAGGTCCACTGACGCACTTGGGTGATTTGAACAGTACATCATTGCAAACCCTTTTAAAGTACTCCTCATTGCTTTACCTGTTCTTGATTGCATTGAGGTTGAGTCTTTCTCAAAGTAATGGATATTTAATATCGGTCAACTGATGAACATTTTGGTGTGTGTGTGTGTGTGTGTGTGTGTGTGTGTGGACAGGGAGCTGCAGCTAACCCTGACAGTGAGGAGCAGCAGCAGAAGCTGCGTGAGGCTGCGGAGGGTCTTCGCATGGCCACCAACGCTGCCGCCCAGAACGCCATCAAGAAGAGACTCATCAACAAGCTGGAGGTATACAGGCCTTTCTTTTTCATGCACTCTCTCTCTATCTCTATCTCTATCTCATTCTATCTCTATATATATATATATATATATATATATATATATATATCTCTATCTCTATCTCATTCACGCAAACACTGAAGCACAAACAAATGCACGGTGATGTATGCAGACCCTCCCAGTCTTATATACATATCATTTCCTGTATGCTGCAAACCTCTTGTTGGGTGTTTTCAGCTATTAAATTAAAAGTTGTCTTCATATGGTCTCTGACTCCTGTGAAGGTTGTAATTAACCTAAATATCCACAGGGGTCTCTCCGATACCCTGGATGTTTAGCTCTTCCATACATGGGCATTGTTGGAGCCTGTCAGCATGGAGTAAATGTCATTGGTTATCATGAGTGTGTGTTCCATCAGATGTCATGAAGGCAGATTTAGGGCCTTTAAGCGATACAAAAAAGACCTGGAGAGCGGAGGAGGTTGAACCCATGCAACTGTTCTTGTGAGTGCTGTGGATAGCCTTAGGGGGAAGTTACAAAATGCTGAACAACTGGCCACAACATGTTGCCTGTGTGTACAGGGATGGGGGTGGGTGTGTGTGTGTTTGGGGGGGTGGGGGGGGTTGCTGATCAGCAAAAAATGGCTGCTTTTTCTCTGAACTGGCGACGTTCGGATGAGAGGCGTGTCTCGACTTTTTTAGCGGTGCTTGCGTGGGAGGAAGCTGCGTTTCAGAGGCCGAGGTAGATGGTCTGTGAATACAGTCCCTTCTCCTTTACTCGAGATAAGATGAGATCTAGCATTTCTATTGTGGACAACTCTCGAGGTATTTCATTGTAAAGGTTGATTTGAAATAGCCCTGAATTGCAGAGCATTTAGGGCTTTGTAGTGGAGCAGTCTGCACACACTGTACACACACCCTCTTAAATACGCCTTCACACACACACACACACACACACACAAACACACTCTCTCTCTCTTGAGACAAAGTGGAATGAGGAAGCAATCACCTTTAAACGGTTGTGACCATTGAAATCTTGATATGCATCGCGGAAAACACTGTTTACTCTGTTGTAATTGCAGGAAAATGTGGGGCAAGTAAAGTGTTCTATTTTTTACCTCTAACGACCACGATGGTATTCAATGAAGAAATTAACATGGAATTCCAGAATTCCAACTGTCTTGAAACTGCATTGAAATTGCAATTTAAATTTTAGATCTTATAGTAAACTTGGTTGGTGTGGACAAATACTTGAGCACATTGGCACTATAAAGATGCACATGTGTGAAAGAAAGCGTTGTGAGTTGTATTTTGAGTGAGTTTGCGAGTTTGATTGTAATCTGCCGCTCTTGTTTTTGCAGAACGCAACAAAGCAGGCAGCCGCCGCCGCTACTCAAACAATTGCCGCCGCCCAACATGCTGCCTCGTCCAATAAGAACCCTGCGGCCCAGCAGCAGCTTGTGCAGAGCTGCAAGGTGAGTGTTGTGGCAGCCGCGACTTCCTGCCCTCTTGAGGTGAACATGAGGACACATATCATGCTGCCTCCCCCTCACTGCCTAGCTGTGGGAAAATGGATGGTCACACAATAACACTTTTAAACAAATGTGGTTGTTAGCTTGCTAAAGTAAGCTAAAATGGTTCTGCCAAGAAGCCACAAAAATATTTGTAAGAACATGTTGTTACCAGAACATAGTGTTGGCAGATACTCATTTTAGGTTAGAAGTGTACAGACATAGTGTTGGTAAAATAAACTATAGGTCAGAAAAAGATGCTAATGCACTAGATTTGAGGGCATTGTTTTATTGTTTTGAATCCAAAGGTGCACAACAATGGCATTCACAGGTCTCCATCCCTCTACTGAAAGTCACTTCAAATAAATACCTCTGAAAGGTAAACAAACCCAAGGCTGGGTCTGTGTAATTCATCTAAATGTCAACTCTCCTCTCCTCTCCCATCACAGGGGGTAGCTGAGCAGATCCCCATGCTGGTCCAGGGAGTGAGGGGCAGCCAGTCCCAACCCGACAGCCCCAGCGCTCAGCTCGCCCTCATCGCAGCCAGCCAGAACTTCCTCCAGGTAACACTGCCCACCTACAGCACTGTCACTGATCAGTCACCATCACCGACCGTGATCATAGCTGTGTTTGTTGGTTTGTTAGGGTGCTAGGTCAATCGGACAATTCTTAGGCAGTTGTTACTTGTGTAGTTTCTTTAATTGCTAACAACACACATTTTCTTTGTTTAAGTTCAGCACTCTCTTCAAAGTTAGAATATGGACAGAAATAGAATATATTACAGATAGGAAAGAACATACAATCAATTGGCAGTGCTACAAACTCTTTTTATTAGTGAAACAACAGTGTCGTTTCAAAGGCATCCAGCGGCATTTGGAAGTGACTAACTGCTTAGAATAACATTGAATCTCGGTGTGCGTGTTATGTAGGGAGGCCCTGTTCTTGACATGGTCTGTTCAGCATGCCTACCATTTCAAGCACCAAGCCAACATCTGCAAGTGGAGTTTAGCATGAGAGAAATGTTAAGTGCTACTCCGCGACATAAAACTCCATATGGAGAAGAAAGAACATGCTCTGAATTGGCAGTATGACAAACTCCAGTGTATGAGGAAAAGAAAACCCTGTTAGATATCAACCTGCCAGTGCAGCGGGTTAAGTCATTCTCTTGTACACGGTGAAAAAAACATTAAGTAGCTAATTGCCTTCAGATGAAGAAGCAAATGTATGGTACGTGATCCTTCTAGTCCTGTGGTTGTCGATATATACATTTAGTGCCTACATGCATTTCTGGGTGGATATAGGCATTAATGCATGCATGAATGTTTGAATCCTGAGACGTTAACAAGGGGCATCTGAAATAACTACCCCTGCTGCTGTTGCCTCCAGCCTGGTGCCAAGATGGTGACCGCTGCCAAGGCCACCGTGCCCACCATTGGCGACCAGGCCTCTGCCATGCAGCTCAGCCAGTGTGCCAAGAACCTGGCCAGTGCCCTCGCCGAGCTTCGTACCGCCGCTCAGAAGGTAATGTAATGGGCAGAGAGAGTGACCTAGAGGAAGGGGGAGGGGAGGGGAGGGGGTGATGGATTATGTCCAGGGGGCATGGAGTAGTAATTAAGAAAAGCTAGTGGTTTATTAATCAATGGTGGGTAATAATCTTAATTTGTTGTAGCAATCTCCTTAATTCAAGGCATTAATCATGAACTTGACTTGACTGGAAAGTATAAAAAGGGGAAAAAATATACACATGGAGGCTCAAGGTTTCCAGCTGTCTCCATTCCAGACCTTAAATGGAGTTAAATAGAGTTCTTAGATTCCAAGAGATGTTTGAACACTCAAGTCAGCTTTTCTGACACTAAAAAAGATGCAGTGTTTTTGAAATGTTATAAATGTCAAAATATTGCTAAATGATGAGCAGTGTTCCTCGTGAGTGACCCATGAGTGTGACTGTTTCTTGGAACTGTTTGAGTCTCATGGTCCCATGTTGTCCTAACTTGTTTGTGTCTCTACCCCCCACACACACACACAAACACACCCTTGCTCTCTGTCTGTCCATCCTTCCTCCTCTCTCTTCCTGTTGGGTTGCGTGCGGTGGCCATGGGGGCGCAGGCTCAGGAAGCGTGCGGGCCACTGGAGATTGATAACGCGCTGGCCGTTGTGCGCAGCCTGGAGAAGGACATGCAGGAGGCCAAGGCCTCAGCGGCCGAGGGCAAACTCAGGCCTCTGCCCGGGGAGACGGTGAGTGGTGGCCACTAAATGCACATACACTCACACACACACACACACACACACACTCACACACACACACACACACACACACACACACACACACACACACACACACACACACATACATCACACACACACACACACACACACACACACACACACACACACACACACTCACACACACACACACACACACACACACTCACACACACACACACAGACACAGACACAGACACAGACACAGACACAGACACAGACACAGACACAGACACAGACACAGACACAGACACAGACACATCATTCATATATATATATATATATATATATATATATATATATATATATATATGTATAGATCATTCATATATATATATTTTAACGAATCGCACACACACATGGACGCATGCACATGCAGACACACAAAGTTCTAAATACAAAGGTAAATTCTGAATACAAAATGTACATCCAGTCCTTCCTCTTTTCACACGGAAGACACAGACACTTCTGATGCAAGACACCAGTTTTCTGAAGTATAGGGTTCACACACCCAGTCTTGAATATTTTACTTAATTATATAGCTATTTTAATTCACTTCAACTCAATTACAAACATTTAAGAGATAACTTCAGATAATTACGCAAAATCCTGTTGAAGTAAATCAGTAAATTGTTTATCTATGTGACCTTTGTCATAGTTAGGTAGTTCCAAATAGGCCTTGTCAGCTTTATGGTTCTGCTTTCAAACCTCCCCTCCACACACACACAGTTCCTTGTGTTGGTGCGTGTACACACACATACAAACATGGCCATGTTCCCATCCAGCCCCCACTCAGGAAAACGCACTACTTCCTGTCACATGACCCTGTGCAGCCGTTTGTGGCTTCCCCCCTTACCCACAGCGAGCAGCGAGAGTGCTTACGTCCTCAGTTTTAAATAACGCCATGTGAAATGGCTCAGGCCTAACACTTCTAACCTGTATTTTCTCTTAATATTCACAGCACAAAAACATTATAGTGAACATTTCAACTTCTGTTCTACAGTAGGAGTGTTAATGCTTTATATTTATTTATTGCTGCATTTGTACAACAGTGCAAACAGTCAACTTTCATGTCTGTGCCTTACGACTAAAGTCTCCAAACAGTTCACTTGATGGTGCATGATGGTAGTGAATAAGTAGTTATGAGTTGTGCTGTAGGCTTCTGCTGATGTGGGAGGTCCCCAGAGTACTGTCAATCATAATTTATACAATGTGTCTACTACAAGCCATTACTGTGCAGTAATGAGTGAGCAGATATATAAACAGTAAGTATGCAGAGCTGAGAGTAAACATTTTGTTGTTGTTGTTGTTGTTGTCCTAAGCTGGAGAAGTGCTCACAGGACCTGGGCAACAGCACCAAGGCTGTGAGCTCGGCCATTGCCCAGCTGCTCAGCGAGGCCACCCAGGGCAACGAGAACTACGCCGGTAAGGGACAGGACTGGACATGGGTCTGAGGGGGGGAATGAGTGAGCAAATAAACGAATGAGTTGATGAAGAGAGAGTGAAGGGAAGGGAAGGGTGGGGAGCATACCTGTCAACATTTAGCTTTCCAAAAACGGGAGATTTTTTTTCAGGGGGTCAGTGTTTATACCGGATCTGTGTTTGCATATTTAATACGTTTCATACACGTGTTTCAACACTGCATTTCAGTCGTTGCTTTTAACTTACCATTACCTTACGCATGCCAGTTATGTATCCACCAGCTGCCTGTCTGCAGCCTACTTCCAAAGCTGCTTGCTGTCAGATTTGGTTCCGAGGGCACAAGTTCAGTGTATCAACAACACTCAATAACAGTTTATGTGATGGGTTAATCAATTAAATTCCCAACAATTTCATAACAGGTAGTTTTGGAGTAGGCCATTCATCTAGCCCGCTTGCTTACGATGAGACTCAGGCTGCGCAGTCGGCACCCGCTTCCTTATTTGGGTTTTAGGTTGCCAGGTTTTAGCCTATGACAAAACGGTAGAAATTGAAACTAAGTGATCGTGTATGTGTAGGGTGTATTTCATACACAATCTGGCAACCTGAATGGATGATGATGATTTTAAAATGAAGTTTGATGGCCATGCAAATTACAGGAATTTTCCGTGAGAAATAACAAACCGGGAGGGTGCTGGGAGATGACCTTGAAATACGGGAGAAACCCGGGAAAAACGGTTACGTTAACAGGTATGGCGGGGAGGCTCTGGAGGAGATTACATAGGGGGAGCAGGAGCGATGGGGGGATTCATGAGGAGAGAGAGAGAGAGAGAACATGGGAGGATGGGTGAGAGTTGAGCAGGTGTGAAAGAGAAAGTGAATGTTGGAATGCTTTAGAAAAGATGTGGTCAAACTGTACAAGTGTAAGACAGAAGTGACTAAGATGGTGTAGTATATGCAGGACATGGACTTTAAGTGAAACTGTGTAGGTGTAAGTGTGAGAGAAATCCAGTGAGAAGCTTTTCACAGCAGTGAGTGCGTTAAAGGCATAAATCAAAAGGACGAGCAAGAGAGAGAGAGAGAGAGAGAGAGTGATTGATGAGTGTGGGGATGTTGCAGGAGGACAGCACAGGCCTCCATATGCATGTACAGTGTTCCTGAAATACACCCAGAACATATATCATGGTGGGACAGAAACCTAAACAGTTTTAAGTAAGTCCAGTATGTGTGTACTGCTGACCTACAGTTATGTATGCGCTGAGGGGACATACTGACCCAGAAAAGTTTACTGCTCGCTGTCCGTTAGCTTGACCTTGAGGCTGATAAGGTGAGCGTCCATGTGCGTCTGTGAACAGCTGGGCAGAATTAAGATGTCAATTGTTGCAGATGTAGCTGTCTAGTTTTGGATTGTTTTGTATAGAAGTAGATGTGCTGTTGCAGTGTCCTACAGCGCCCCCTGTCTGTCATTCATGTTATAGCATGCCTTGTGTATATATCTCTTTTTATGTCACCCGTGTTCTCTCTCTCTCTTTCTTTCTATCTCTCTCTCTCTCACTCATTCACACACACACACATACATATATATACAAACACATACACATATGTGTATATATAATCATTGTGTCTGTCTTTCTTTCTAATGCTCCATCTCTTTCTTTCTTTCTCTCATTCACACACACACACATACACACAGGCCAAGCTGCCAGAGATGTTGCCCAGGCTCTACGCGCCCTGGCTTCGGCCGCTCGTGGTGTGGCAGCCAACACGGATGACCCACAGGCCCGCAACGCCATGCTGGACTGTGCCAGCGACACCATGGACAAGTCTGCCAACCTCATCGAGGAGACCAAGAGAGCCATCGCCAAACCTGGAGACCCGGACAGCCAGCAGAGACTGGCCCAGGTTGGTTGTTAACTAATATCAACCCTACTGGCCGCCAATTCCTGAAAGTATCCTTGAGTGACCACTGTGACCGCTTAGGCTATAATTTTGAGCACTCACTTTTAAGCATTTAATGATGGTTGTTGTTCAGCAGTATTCCTGCTTAGTGAGTTACTGCTTCATATGCTAACCCAGAATGGTAAGTTAGCCTATAAAAATCATAGACTCTCATTGCTTAAAGCAGGCAGGTGAAATACAGTACTGCAAACTGTAGCAAGAGATTGGTCCTTGGGTAGTGCCTTACTCTAGCACACACTGACCCTGGAAAGTGAGTCATTTTTCATTCTGTTTGTTACTACTGTTCATCCACTCAGAAATACAGCACAGAACCAGACATAGGAAAGATGTCAAGGCACAGCTGGGTCTGCAGTAATGTTTTCTATGGTACACTATACTGGCCTTGACTGAGTTGGAGTGATGAATGCACAGTGTTATGGGTAAATTGGCATTAGAGAGGAGATGTTAGTTTGGTGAAATACTTGAGAAGGTTGCAAGAAGCTGAGATAATCCATGATGGGTCATTTAATGCAGTGAGAAAAGGAGGAACTTGCACGGTGCTTTTTTATGTGTCACTTTAGTGCGTGTGCTTGCATGTGGAATACTGTCTGAGCTTAATTTTTTTGTGTGTGTGTCAGGTGGCGAAGGCCGTGTCCCAGGCACTCAACAGGAGCGTGAACTGCCTGCCTGGACAGAGAGATGTGGACAACGCCATCAGGACTGTCGGAGAGGCCAGCAAGAAACTCCTGGCTGATTCAGTGAGTGCACTGGTGATGTAGGAAGTCCTCCCCTGACCTGCAGTGATTCTGCACAGTTTTTTAATTTTCTATTTAACTCCATTTACACTCTATTTAACTATATTATTTAAACAGAACAGAACATTTAATTTTTTACTACTGTTATATAGTATAAGTATATATATACTCTTTTAATCCCGTGAGGGAAATTTGGTCTCTGCATTTATCCCAATCCGTGAATTAGTGAAACACACTCAGTACACAGTGAACACACAGTGAGGTGAAGCACACACTAATCCCGGCGCGAAGTGAGCTGCCTGCAACAACAGCTGGCTCGAGGGGAGCAGTGAGTGGTTAGGTGCCTTGCTCAAGGGCACTTCAGCCATGCCTACTGGTCGGGGTTCGAACCGGCAACCCTCCGGTTACAAGTCCGAAGCGCTAACCAGTAGGCAACGGCTGCTAACAGACTGTTAAGAGAGTTATAAGCTTCACAGCTCACAAGCTTTTTCAAAGTTATTAACTTTGAGTGACAATAACAGACTTGTATGTAAACAGAGCATTCAGCCTCTTGTCCCACTCTCACAGTTTCATTGTTCAAGAAAAAACATGCCCTAAAACATGATGCTACATGTCCAACCCGAGTAATGCTCCTTTATTCTCACACTTTCTCCTCCTCCTCCTCCTCCTCCTCCTCTTCCCCTCACTCACTCACTCACTCTCTCTCCTCCTCCTCCTCCTCTCCTCCTCCTCCTCCTCTTCCCCTCACTCACTCACTCACTCACTCACTCACTCACCCCCCTCTCTCCTCCTCCTCTTCCCCTCACTCACTCACTCACTCCCCCCCTCTCTCCTCCACCTTCCCACAGTTCCCACCGAGCAACAAGAGCTTCCAGGAGGCGCAGTCCAACCTGAACCAGGCTGCCGCTGGGCTCAACCAGTCGGCCAACGAGCTGGTGCAGGCCTCGCGCGGCACCACCCAGGACCTGGCCAAGGCCTCGGGCAAGTTCGGCAATAACTTCAACGATTTCCTGGAGGCCGGAGTGGACATGGCTGGACAGTCCCAGGTACTGCTGCAATGTGGACCCACTTCTTACTGAACCCTCATTGGCTTTAGACCTACTGAGAAACTTGGTTTGAATGATCACATATTACATTTGATTGTATATTTGACTGTCTTTAAATTAAGTTCAAAGTTTAGTTCAAATGTCAAAATGTAAAAGCATCAATTAGTGCTGCACATAGGCCTCTGCTTTGAATTAATTACGAAACTGCAGAATTTTGTCAGTTCTTGAATTAGTCATTGAATGAGTCATCTTGTTGAATTATTTGAGCTAAAGGTCACCTCTGCTCTTCTTCTGCAGTCTAAGGAGGATCAGACACAGGTGGTCACCAACCTGAAGACCATCTCCATGTCCTCCAGCAAGCTGCTGTTGTCTGCCAAAGCGCTCGCCACTGACCCCAACTCCCCCAACCTTAAGAACCAGCTGGCCGCTGCCGCTCGGTAAAGACCCCCCTCTTCAATCAGGCCAGAGATTCCTCTGACTGTCTCTCGTCTCCTCTTCTCTCCTCTTGTCTTTCATTTCTCCTGTCAGGCTGTCAGTGAGTCTCATCACCATAGCAACTCCACTCACTGACTCCACAGATGCACAGATTTGATTGGCTGAGTAGCAGCAAGTGAGATGATGGTTCTTGTAGCTACTGAAGTTATACGGAACATTTCTGTTTTTATCATCACAAAAATTTAATGAAAATGAATCTTGGTAATTTAGGTTACTTTTAGGTTTGGTTTGGAGTCCGAATGGGATGGCATCGGGGGTCCAGACCAAGACTAGTCTGCTAATTAGTGCCATAGGAAAACCACTACATTTTTACTACATTTTTTTACTAATGTACTGAACAAGCGGGTGTACTCGGTAGTTTAATCCTCTGGTTCAAAAGCTGTGTGCAATCTGCAAACACAGGTTGAAAAACTGGGCAAGGAAGTGGGAATTTCCATCTGTTTTATCCATAGCTGTCTGTTGTAAGCAGACCACAGAAAACGAAAACAATTTGATATCTTTCACTAAGGTAGCGTATAATAATGACATGATGTTTTAAGACACGGTGACTTTGCAGTCTTCTCATTGAGACTGTGAATATGTGTAGTGCTTTTGCATCTTGTAGTCTTCTTGAATTGTCTTGATACGCCTATTGGAGAGAGAGAGAGAGAGAGTGAGAGAGAGGAGGTGTTACACAAGCAACACTGTGAAGATAAACAGCAGTTTCCAGTTTTCAAAACACACCCACACCCTAAGCGTGCAGACCTACCCACACACTCGCTCTTCACACATACATGGTCAAGACAAAGTTGCAAAGCAACAGTGAGGGGGTGTTTCTGATCTAATGTGTTTACAGATCCCACCCCATCACCCCCCACACACACACACACACACACACACACACACACTGGCCCATATTATTCCAGCCTTTATGATCATAGATTATGTAAGTCTATTCGTCTTTCTTCTTCACACATTGGTATGGGATTGGGTAGGGTTGCATAATGACGACCTGATTGGGTGGTGGAGAAGGGGGCTTTTTTTTTTTATTTGCCAGCGTCTCCGGTGGCCGTTCCGGCAGCCGTGGGAGGAAGCACCGGTGTTGGTGTGTTCGTGCCGGGGATCTCGCTGTATCCCACTTCACTACAGCTGACGGAACACTATGACAACTGATGGGACCTTCTCTCTCTCTCTCTCTCTCTCTCTCTCTCTCTCTCTCTCTCTCTCTCTCTCTCTCTCTCTCTCTCAAAGTCTGGCCACCACAAACAAAGCAGCTGGGGCTTTGGAGTAGCTCAAGAGAGTCAGGAGGACCGATAGAAACTGGCAGAGAGGGAAAGAGAGAGGCAATGATTCCTGCTTATGGCATTTATGATTCCTGCAGGCAGAGAAGAGAGTGAGAGAGAGGAGAGAGAGAGAGAGACCAGCATGGGAGATGAGCAGGCTCTCGTGTGGGGGCGAGCCCGCCCACGATGAACACCATCTCTCTATCTAGCTGTCTCGTTCTCTTTCTCTCTCTCTGTTCTCTCCATCCCCCTGCCTCCTGCTCTCCCTCTCATTTTCTTTCGCCCTCGTTCCCTCTGTATTATCAACTCCGCTCTCTATGACTAACACCCGTTCCCCTCTATCTCTCTCTCTCTCTCCCTCCCTCCTTCTCTTCTCTTCCTCTCTGACTCTGTTCACACACACAGAGCCGTCACAGACAGCATCAACCAGCTCATCACCATGTGCACCCAGCAGGCCCCGGGCCAGAAGGAGTGTGACAACGCGCTGAGGGAACTCGAGGTACCGCTCATCTCTCTCTTTTCTCTTCTTCTTTGGGTTTTTCTTTTTTTTCTTTTCCCTCCCCAACACCCCCCACCCCTCCGTCCCTTAATCTTTTTTCCACGAACAGTTTGAAGTCAGAATGAGTCAGATTTTTTATTGTTATTATTTTTTACTTCAGAAGTGCAGAAGTATCCTGCATGTGGCATAGTCTGTTTCCTAGAGTCTTCAGTATTTATATGGAAAGCAAATGTTGTTTATGCACTCTCTCTTTTTTCTAAGTAGATTATATTTTACTTTGTATGGCACATGCTGTGTGATGGGTAGCAGAAGGGGACACAAGGCTGGAAGCTAAAGCAAAGTCTACAAAACATATGCCCTGATGTTGTCATTGTCTTGTTGGCATATTGCATCCAAAATATGAGCTGATGTTTGGGAAAGCAGTATGATATTTTATGCATATTTTCTTTGTAGTCAAATTGTTTAGTCATTGATTTAATTACAATATACATATGCATGCTTGAGTAATTTCTCCCTTACATACTGCCATCTCTCTCTCTCTCTCTCTCTCTCTCTCTCTCTCTCTCTCTCTCTCTCTCTCTCTAACTGTGTGTGTGTGTGTGTGTGTGTGTGTGTGTGTGTGTGTGTGTGTGTGTTGCCCCATCTCAGACGGTGAGGGGTATGTTGGAGAACCCAACTGAAGCTGTTAACGACATGGGCTACTTTGACTGCATTGATAGTGTCATGGAGAACTCCAAGGTAGGAGTCTCATCTTCCCCCCTGAAAACTACTTATATAGCAAGATGCTAGGCCTATTACATTTAATGGGGATGTGTAATGCTGTGTTATGCTTACTATGCTAATGCTGTATTATGTGGATTACGCCATTTCAGTGCCTTCAGCACCGTAGCAGCATATGTGATGTAGCAGACTTAATGTAATGTTTTCTTCATAATTGTCATAATATGTGCGAGTATTGGAATGAACTGCCTATTTACGTTGACTTTCTACAGTCAAAAATATAGCATTTTCCTAAAGACACAGACTGCATTCATTAATTTCATTTAATTAAAAGTGGGCATTATTACTAATACAACACTGTTAGATGACTTACATTTATAGTGTTTTCTTGACTGTTCCATCATAGGTTCTGGGTGAAGCCATGGCTGGAATCTCCCACAACGCCAAGAACAGCAACCTGCCCGAGTTTGGAGACTCCGTCAGCTCGGGCTCTAAGGCCCTGTGTGGACTGACCGAGGCTGCCGCCCAGGTACGCCCCACCGAGCTTCCCCTTCCTCTCCACAAACCACACTGCACTGCGCCGCACTGTCCATCTGCCTCCTCCATCCTCTGTTTCTCTCTGCGTTACGCAATCTCCTGTCACTGTGTAAAGAATCAGACAGCACCTTAGTATCGCAACCGGTAACAGTCATCCTGTTTTGAGGTGCGAAGCTAACGGGGACAGAAGATCACAAGTGTTTTGTCAGCTGGTGTTCCCACACTGTGGAGAACCCCAGCATGCATCACTAGAGTGTTTTCGTTACGTGTAATGGGATATGTGTGGGAAAACATTCAGTTCATGACGAGCAGACAGGAGTCGGCGTGATTTCCACTCCACTTGTGCTACATAATTAGCCTGCTTCTCTAACCATGCATGCTCTGGACACACTACTGAAAACAACATCTGGACTTACTAGTGCATCACAAATGAACACAAATGGGATTTGTCTGATGGGGCTTGTTACATACATACATTCACTCACACACACACACACATGCTCTCTTGCTGCCTCACTCACTGTTTCACTCACTCACGCATTCACTCATTCACTCACCCACCCACTCACTCACTGTTTCACTCACTCACTGTTTCACTCACTCACTCACCCACCCAGTTTCATTCTCTTTATTATTTCTCTCAAGCTTCTCTCAGTGTGTCTTTCTCTTTTCCTCTATGCCTATTATTTACCCATCATTCATTAGTTCACTCATCCTCTACTGACTGCGGTCTCTCCTTCGCTCCCTCCATCCTCCTTCTGTCTCTCAAGCTGTCCGCTCTGCCTCCTCTCCTCACCTCTGCTGTTCTCTCGTTCTCGTCCCCTCACTGTTTTCCAACTTGCCCGTCACGAGTGAGGAATGAGTCATCTTTAAATGCTCCGCGTTCTGGCTTCTCTAAAAGCTTTCGCGCCGATCTTTTTGTGTGCTCCCCACTTTTACAGCATTTAGAACGTCTCATTATACAGCAACACACCGTTATGATTCAGAAGTCTCAGTCAGCAGTGTTTGTTCACATGCACATGCAGGCGTGTGTGTGTGTGTGTGTTCGTGTCTTCGTGTCTGTGGGGCTAGGAGTGGTGGGGGTGCTTATTAGTGATTGTGAAGTCCAGTTGGTGTTGCCATGGCAGATAGCCAGAAAAAACTTGGTGGGTGAGCGACTCTGATAAGAAGTTGGAGGATGTGGAAAAGCAAAAAGAACAACGTCCTTATGTCTCTTGCAGCCTGGAATGCTTTACAACTGTTGAAACCTAACAAACACACATTTGCAGCTCTGAAACCTGCCATCACCATCACATGGTTATTATTTTACCACACACCACACCACTTCTATTTCTAATCACCAGGGTTTCTAGTGTATAGTTCCTATGTATAGTCTTCTCCCTGCAACAGGTCTTCAACCATACTAATTTTCCTCTCGTCACCTTCCTCATCTTCCTCTTCCTCCCCTGACCTCCTTGAGCCCTCTGGCTTTCACTGCTCTGTCTGCGTAACCGCTGACGGTTGTTTGTGTTGAGTGAGTGAGTGACTGTGTGTTTGTGCCGACTCGGTGAACTGTTTGCTTCTTTGTGCCCTACCCGACTGGACTAACCGATGGCTGTGTTTGTTTGTGTTTGTTTGTGTTTGTTTGTGCTTCAGGGCGCCTACCTGGTGGGCGTCTCTGACCCCAACAGCCACGCTGGACAGAAGGGCCTGGTGGACCCAGCCCAGTTTGCCCGGGCCAGGCAGTCTATCCAGATGGCCTGCCAGAACCTGGTGGACCCCGCCTGCACGCAGTCCCAGGTAGGGGCAACTGAACCGAAACTCTGTTAGGGCTCAAAGCACTTTCTCCCACGCCTTTAAACTCTGTATTTAAAAGTATTTGAGGTGGATTCATTTATTCTGCAAGTTGCTCTGGAGATTTTCTATTTACATTTATTTAGCAGATGCCTAAAGTGAGTCATCTGAAGTGACTCACAATACAGTGTAGAAAATACAGTATACTTATTAGAGGATTGTAATTAAAGCATACTCTACTAGATACGGTCTTACTTTGCTACACTTCCTGTGCATCAACCCTTCTTAGGTTTTTGGCTTAGTTACCTGCCTGGTTGGGGGAGAGATAGTGATTGTTAGACTCCACAGCTGATTTAAGTGTTCAACATCAGTGGTTCACTTTCACTGACAAGGTGGCATGTTGATGGAGTGTCATTGTCCCAAAACTAGGTCTTGTCCTCTATTGCCATAATGTCTATGGTCATTTCTGTTGTGTTTAATTGTTCTCTGGAATCCCAAGGTCCTCTCCGCCGCCACCATTGTTGCCAAACACACGTCTGCGCTCTGCAACGCCTGCCGCCTCGCCTCCTCCAAAACATCCAACCCTGTTGCTAAGCGACAGTTCGTCCAGTCAGCCAAGGAGGTTGCGAACAGCACCGCCAACCTCGTCAAGTCCATCAAAGTGAGTGGAGAGCGGGGGAGGGTTGGGCAGGGGGGCTGGTGTCATTATTGTCAGGCCTGTGGTGGGATGTGAACGCAAGTCGAGAGAGAACTTGCAAAGAGACTGATAATGATAATGAGATGCTCTTGTTGATCTGATAATGAGGGGTTAGGATGACAAAACAAAACAGGACATTTCACAGGGAGAGTGTGTGTGTGTGTGTGTGTGTGTGTGTGTGTGTGTGTGTGTGTGTGTGTGTGTGTGTGTGTGTGTGTGTGTGTGTGTGTGGGGGGGTCATATGAAAGAGAGAGAGTAAACACCGTAAATAGATCTGTATATACAGTAAAGTTTGTCTGTAGATGTTTATACATTGGTTCTTATGGGAATGTGCAGTATGAATGTGCTCCATTTGATTAGGAGAGTGCACTTATGTTTGTTTGTGTGGCCGTAAGATAACATGTAAACAGTTTTGTGTGGGTGTGTTTATTGTCCATGAGCGAATGTATGTGAATATATCGTGGGCATGTATTTGCTGGAGCGTGATTCAAGGAGGAGTGTGTTTGTATGTGTGTGTATGTGTGGTGTATGTTGGTGAGTTGAACAAGTTGAGCTGGAATGTGTGAGTCAAGTGAGATTGGGTGTGTGGATGGGAACATTATGTAACATAAAAGTCTGAAGGTCATCTTGGAAAAGTCAGTACACAGATGGAAATACAAAGTAATCCTGGTGAGCTAAAAGGTTCAGTTAGCACATTTTAAGAATACTTGAAATTGTGAAACAAATGTGCAGTTGATAACACTTATTAGAACAGTCTGATGAAGTACTGTGTGGTTCTAGGTTCTAGATGAACAGTGTACAGCTCAAAACCATCCTCTGTAGCTCTGGTAGTGTTTCAAAGGGTGCAGGCTCTGCACTGTAATGACCACACACTACAGAAATTGCATTCAGAGAGAGCTTTGTGTGTGGGCGAACACTGACTCTGATAACCCCCTCACCAGGCCCTGGACGGAGCCTTTAATGAGGAGAACCGTGCAAAGTGCAAAGACGCCACTGTCCCGCTGATTGAGGCCGTGGACAACCTGACTGCCTTCGCCTCCAACCCGGAGTTTGCCAGCATGCCTGCCCAGATCAGCCCAGAGGTAACGTTTACAGCAGCGTGGCCATCTGTCTGTGCAAAACACAGCGCAGCTCTTAAAACCACCCAGCTCATCTTGATCAGTTCTAGACTCCTGGGGTGAGTGTATTAGATAAAGTCGTTATGTTACTGGAATAAAACACCCATTTGAGTGTTTGAGTAAGTTCCCATTTTGCCTTAATGTTAGCAAAATAAAAAACATAATAAACAAATGCTTTATACTGTTTATAGTTGTTTATAATAGTTCATTATCTTATAATTATTGGCTCTACTTTTATAGACAACAACATGGCACATTAGATGCATTCTGTTTAATTGAAACAGCAGTCATGCTCTGTGCTTGTGCCTTATCTGCCTGTGGGTGTTTCTGTTTAGGGTATGGCTGCCATGGAGCCCATTGTTGCCGCGGCAAAGGCCATGCTTGAGAGTTCTACTGGCCTGATCCAGACGGCCCGCTCCCTGGCCGTCAACCCCAAGGACCCACCCAAGTGGTCAGTGCTTGCAGGCCACTCTAGAACTGTCTCCGACTCCATCAAGAAGCTCATCACCAACATGAGGTACAGTGAGTGCAGAACAGTTAGTTCTTTAAAATAGGGCAAAATGACCAATTACCGTTATATAGCAATGCCTAAAACATCACTATAACACTACTAACCTCTGGACTAGACCAGTACTCTAACAATATCACTATTTAGGGTTACACACTACTGCAGCTGCTTAACCTTAACTACTGTGATTAAACATGTAGCAGTGATAGATTCTTACACTGTAGGCTTTTGGCCTGGTGGTTGTTATAACATGTTTTCTGTGTGTGTGTGTGTGTGTTTGTGTGCGTGCAGAGATAAGGCTCCTGGCCAGAGAGAGTGTGACGAGGCCATCGAGGTGCTCAACAACTGCATCCGTGACGTGGACCAGGCCTCTCTGGCTGCTATCAGCCAGCAGCTCACCCCACGGGAGGGCATCTCCCACGAGGTACGGCTGGACATTGGTCTCACTCACAGATGTCCTCTAAAGACATGTGGACACATGCACAGACACCCATTTAAAATTATAAACTCAATTCATCCTAGATTCATATACTCACAATTAACCTCTGCGACCCGTATAAACAAGTGTTTGCATACAGACTCGCATATTACATGTAGGCCAATTTAGGTAGTCATTACCAAGTTGGTCACTCTGGTCAGCCTGATAAAGAGAATTTAGCACAAGTGACTGACTGTGTGTGTGTGTGTGTGTGTCGGCTCTAGGCTCTTCATGGGCAGATGGCCGCCTCGGTGCAGGAGATCAGCAACCTGATCGAGCCAGTGGCCATCGCCGCCCGCTCGGACGCCTCTCAGCTCGGACACAAGGTGAGACGCTCCTCCCTCTCCTCCAGCTCCTTCTCTATTGGCCCCAGTCATCTCCATAATCTGGGCTATGCTTACCGTGACTGCCTTCAGTCCATCACTCTCTCTTTTTCTTCTTTTATGCTCTAGTTTTCAAGTCTTCATTCATTTACTACTTACTGTATGTTGACCTCCTGTAATTTTCTGGGTCATGGCAGTATGCCCAGTTTACTTTTATACTTCTTTGTCTTCTTACAGTTTAATGCAATGAAGCAAGCTCAGTGCTTTTAAGACGTGCAGTTAGTCTAATGAAACTGTTATTTTGGGTTGGTTGGAGTCGTTTTGTGTTTGTCTACCGGTGAGACCTTCCTCTCTGACTCGTTTTGTCTTGTTTGTGTCCTGTCCTCAGGTGTCTCAGATGGTCAGCTACTTTGAGCCTCTCATCATGGCTTCCATTGGCACCGCCTCCAAGATCCTCAACAGCCAGCAGCAGATGAACGTGCTGGACCAGACCAAGACCCTGACTGAGTCAGCCCTCCAGATGCTCTACACGGCCAAAGAGGCCGGAGGCAACCCCAAGGTGACCGCACCTGAAAAACAAACAAACAAAAATCAAGCAATTCGTAACTGAGATTATAACGAGCACTTTTAAATGTGATTTGCATACAAAGAAATGGGTTTGACGCAGTGAAATTGTCATTTATATACTAACAGATATAGTTATTGCAATGTACTTTGGAAAATGTTGCGGTTTTGCATCATTATTTATTTCACACCATGTAGGACTGTTTGTGTGTCTATGTGTGCCCACATACTGTATGTCTACATTCATATATCAGTGTTAGTGTAGTTTTGTTTATGTTTACATCTTTGTGTTTTCCTGTCTATACTTAACTGTTTACACTATTTCTTCGCTCTCCCAGGCGGCTCACACTCAGGAGGCCCTGGAGGAGTCCGTGCAGATGATGAAGGAGGCCGTGGACGACCTGGCCGCTACCCTGAACGAGGCCGCCAGCGCCGCCGGAGCCGTGGGAGGCATGGTGGACTCCATCACCGGGGCCATCAACACCATGGAGGACGGCCGGAGTGTGGAGCCCGAGGGCACCTTCGTGGACTACCAGACCACCATGGTCAAGACGGCCAAGGCCATCGCAGTCACTGTGCAGGAGATGGTAAGGGAGTACCAACTAGTCAAAGACCGATTTCAATTCAAGTGATATTGTGCTACTACACATGAGAGCCTCTACTGGGAAAGGGAACACGGTATAACTGCTAAAAACAGCTTGAAATAAATTCACAGTACATCAGAAGATAAAATCAGCAGTACATCAAAAGGAATAAAAAAACTCCATGCCACCTCTTCTCCTTAGAAATCTACACAGGCAACCATGTATATAAATGAATGATATTTTGATGAAATATGTATGACTTCTCCCTAATGACTAATGTAACACCTCTCTCTTTTATTTCAGGTCACCAAATCAAACACCAACCCTGATGAGCTTGGTGGCCTGGCCAATCAGCTGACCACTGAGTTTGGACAGTTGGCCTCTGAAGCCAAGGGTGCCGCCGTCACTGCAGAGAATGATGAGGTAAAATGACATACAAATAATTTCCTTACCATCAACACAATATTTAAATTAGGTTAGAAGTGTCTGCTAAATCTAATGTAATATATTCTTGCTCCATTTTATGGTACCCATCTTTCTGTCAGCACATAGATTTAGCCTTGCTCAGATTGACTTAGTTAACCTTAAGCCTACACACTGGTAAATAACCTCTGTATGTAGTTAACAGGCATTCTCAGCAGCTACACTCTTGAGGTCAAAAGCAGCAAGGCACAACAGTGCTATTTTAAATCTGAAGATGAGATTATTTTGTGACTTGGGTGCATATGACGTACTCCAACAGGTACCCTCTGTCTAAAACCAAAACAAGACTGAAGGTGAAAAAGTAAAATAGCTTGCCACCAAAAAAAGCTATCAGGAAGCTTGTCTACAGACACACCATTTAAAAAATAGCCTTGACTGAAATCAAAAACGCCCTCTGTGTATATTGCATGTTGCATATGAGTATGATGTTGAGGATGGGTCAGTGAGTGCTGATGTTTTGTTCCCATGGCCCTCTGCAGATTGGCTCCCACATTAAGAAGCAGGTTGGGGAGCTGGGCTACAGCTGCACAGGGCTGGTCACTAAGGCCGGAGCGCTCCAGTGCAGCCCCAACGACAGCTTCACCAAGAAGGAGCTCATCGACAGCGCCCGCAAGGTCTCCGAGAAGGTGAGCACAGTCTCCGGGACCTCACAGGGGGACAGGGTCAAAGTGATGACCGTTTGCGGGATGTGGTCATTTTGTGTGTGTGTGTGTGTCATAGGTAAGATGTAACCTTAACTATGTTTGATTAGATACATCTGAAATTACACAAAACATTCTGTGAAATAATCTACTAGTTAAACAAATCACTAAATGTATTGATTACTATTAGTTTTAATGAACGTGCTCTGCAAGGGCGCGGGAAGGGGGGTGCTGAGGGTGCTGCAGCACCCCCTGCTGGCAGGAGATGGATTTTTAAAAAATATTATATAAAAAATATTATATATTTTTTTAAATAATTACTAATTCGCTTGTCTGACATTATTTATATTTTTGTATGTGAAATGATGAGTCAAATAGCAAAAAAGGGTTATGGATAGGTTCGAATATAGGCTACTAAAAATTAACAGTTATAGAGATCAAGGTGAACGTGAGTCAGTTAGGCTACTGTAAGAACCGTGGCGTGGTTTCATCTATGTGATAGCGATCAAGTGTGTAGACCTACGGTTGATATAGGCCTACATATTCTATGCGATTTACACGTTCAAAAAAACCATGGATAAGCTGAAAGAAACTGTGTTTTACAGTTTTGCAAAAATAATAAATACATAGCTAGTGAAATCATTTCACTATTCTATCATTTCACTAAGATAGAAATTATTAGGACACATACTTGCTGTGGAGACGACACACTTTAGGCTATTCAGAAATTATTTGCGAATCGTCGGACATCCATTATTTTTGTTATTCAGCACCCCTGGTCAAAAATAGGTTCCCGCGCGCCTGGTGCTCTGTTAAACTAGCTCCAAACCTCTCAAAAAATCAAAAGAATTGAGAATATTTTGAGCAAGAGAACCAATATTATTGGATCACTGAACTTTTAGCTCACATTGAAACACTCCCCTCTCTCGCTATCCCCAGGTGTCCCACGTGCTGGCCGCCCTCCAGGCGGGTAACCGTGGCACCCAGGCCTGCATCACAGCCGCCAGCGCTGTGTCTGGCATCATCGCTGACTTGGACACCACCATCATGTTTGCCACAGCTGGCACGCTCAACCGCGAGAACGCCGAGACCTTCGCTGATCACAGGTACGCCACCGTTATCATGTCACAGTCTAGGGACTAAGAGTTGGCAATTTGCCATCATTGTATTTGGTCTTTGCATTTGGTTGGTATGTTGCAATTGCAATCACAGTTCAAATGAATCCGTTTCTAGACTGTAGGGCAGTGTTTCTCAAACCTTTTCAGACCAAGGACCACTTAATCAATAAAAAAAAACCTCACGGACCACTTAGCTGAAAAAAAAGAGTAGACCTACTTAAATAGTTATTTACACAATAGGCTTACTCACTGAGCCACGTTGCTTATTTTCTTTGCACCTTGCTTATTGTGTCAGAGAATTCATATGATTTAAACTGGCATAACTTACATAGGCAGCGTTGCAGAACTGTTTGGATTTACATACAAGTTAGTTCAATATGGCAAACAACTCATCTATATTATATTTTACCACGTCTGCTCGCGGACCACTTGGGATAGCTTGCGGACCACCAGTGGTCCCCGGACCACACTTTGCTGTACACCTAGAGTAGGGTAGAATTTGCGGTTAGCGGTTACAGCCCAGCGGACTCATGCGGTTAAACCCAGGATCGGGCGGATGGCGTGAAGAAATATAATATTTTAATTAAATTCGGGCGGGTGGCAGTTGAACCAATCAAACGCATCACCCATATACATTAAAACAACCAGTGGATGGCGGGCGGGTGCGGTTTTGAAAATTGGTCAAAAAACGTTGGTGCGGATGGATGATAAGTTTTGCTATGCGGTTACGGTTGAAATAATAGCCCATCCGCGCATCTCTACTGTAGGGGGGGCAGTTCAGTTGGACTTCTCAGTCATCTTTGGCTGCGTGGTTAAAAAAGACAGGGAAAAGGCCATAAACGGAAAATGAGATGTATTTCCAAACGTTGATGAAAACGGAGTTCCTCCTCACACTCCCCCCTCCCTCGCTCCTCCTCCAGGGAGCACATCCTGAAGACGGCCAAAGCTCTGGTGGAGGACACCAAGTTGCTGGTGTCCGGGGCGGGTGCCAGCCAGGAGAAGCTGGCCCAGGCCGCCCAGTCCTCCGTCGGCACCATCACCAAGCTGGCCGACGTGGTCAAGCTGGGCGCCGCCAGCCTTGGCGCAGAAGACCCAGAGACACAGGTAGGACACCGCCACCATCACAGTGTTAGTCTCAGCCTGCATTCAGAACATCCAATCATTTACTACATAGTGCACTATACAGTTAGTTACTATAGAGCGGTACACATAATACATTAGTATACTATGTTGTGCAAGCCTGTACTAGGGGTACTTAGAGATTTGAGCTTTCATAGAACTTCATCAGCTTGATGTAATGCCTTCATAAAATGCCTCAGAATTTTAAACAATATATTGTCTTTGTTTAAGTTGTGTATTATTATTGTGTATTTTTTTTAAATCCTTCTTATACTGTAAGCCATATTCTGTTAGCCATTCAAATATTTGCCACTTCTCAAACATGTGGCATTCATGAAATGAAATGACATTGGGTTGAGATTTGCTTTTTTCATTACAGTTGTGCAGCAGGTCTGCATGATGAGTCTGTCTTTATCTGTTCCATGTTTAATGTTGTGCTTTCTTTTCTTGTTGTTCTCTCTCTCCTCCTTTGGCTTTTTCCTCCTCCCTTCTTCTTTCCTCCTCTCTCGGGATAAAAAGGCGTTTTTTTCTTTCCGCGGGTTTGCTGTTGGTCAGGATGTGGGTACTGTTCGTGTCTGGAAATGAACTCCACTGTCTGTTTTTTTCTCCCTCCTTCTCTCTCTCTCTCTCTGTTTTCCTGCAACTGTAACTTCAAGACATATGTGTTTTTGTTGTGTTTCATTTACTAAGTATACTTTCTGTGCTCTGTGGAGTATGGGTGGTTAAACTGCATTAGGATGGAGAAAGACACACATATTGAGTAAAGGATCTGTAGTTTTTACCCTTTTTCTGTTTTTTAAAACAAAGAAGAGCATTTATGCAAAACCTCTGCTCACAAACCCCCACACAGCCATAAGTGGTGACTGCAGTTGGCAGCCTGCACTGTTGGGATCACAAGCTCCCTGTTGTGGATTAGTGCCCTGGTACTCATCACCCCTGTAGCTCCGGTCCCACCAACACCACCACCTGTTGAACAGATATCACAGAAAGACTCTGCTACACCATGGCCAAATCCAAATGAGGGTTCTCTGCCATGTTCTCATGGCAACACGGCTGAACAGTGGTACCACTTAAAAAAACAACAATGATATTTTAGACAGGCTAAATATAGCTAACTCTTCTCCGTCTGGTGAGGAGGCTAAAGGCTAAACAAAGTAGTTTGCTTGAAATGGTATTTCTATTGTGATTGGCACTTAATGTCATGGAATGGAATTTCTTTTTAATGCTCTGCCCTGCATTCTGGTGGCTCAAATAAATGTGTTTTCAACCACACAGACGAGTGTCGATCCAAGAAATGAGAGCTATTTGTGAGGTCTTTGTTCATTCTGATGTTGTAACAGATGTCGTAATTAGAAGCATTTGGTTTGTCGTGATCTTACCACAGTAATGCTATGACTGCAAGATACTAACCAGCCACCTACTTAGGGTCTCCAACTGCAGTGCATTCACTTATAACATGTCGATTTGGCTCCTAGTGATTGCCTTGGCAGACTGTAGTTACTGTACTGTAGAGCCTGGCTCTTCCATTAATGATTAACCAACAACAACAAATGTTGACTAGTCTGTAAGGAAGGGTTAAGTTACTTATGTCAGTTAGTCATGTAGGAATGGGTGTTCAGGAATAGGAATGCATTTAGTCAGCATGCATAATGTTTTATTGGATTAAGGAGGGCACAGTAAAATTATTTTATGTGCGTTAGAACTCTGTAGGAAGCTTGATTGATTTCATTACTGTCATTATTTCCCTGTAAGTTTGTTTCTGTTTAATGTGAATGTCAGGTTTAATATCAGTGTTTGATAGTGTAATAGGTCTGCACTCTCTCATTTCATACCTGCAATATGCTATTACCACTAGCTGCTTAATCTCTCCATGGCATCCTCACATTACTTTTGATTGTAGTTTGACATCTTGGATGCTTTGAATTTAAACAAATAGGGTTTGTCTCTTGTGTGGATCACATTGTCTTTGTTTGTGCCTTGTTCCTCTCTCCACTTACACACACACTCACTCACCCCACTGCCTCTTGTACAAGAGTGCCCTTTTTTTTTGGCTCACCTCCTTTATCTGATTCTCACAATCTCTCTCTCTCTCTCTCTCTCTCCCTTTCTGTCTCTCTCTTTTTTCCCTCCCTGTCTCTCTTTCTCCCTGTCTTTCTCTCTCTCTCTCTCTCTCTCCCTCCTTGTCTCTCTCTCTCTCTCTCTCTCTCTCCCCCTGTATCTTTGTCTCTGAGATGGCATTATGTTTTTACATTGTATATCTCTATCCTATATTTAGTCATCCAGCATAGGTTGAGAAATCTGATCCGGGCATGTGTCCTTCAGCGTCCCCTCTTGTGTCCTCCCTGTTGTGCCCCCTCCCTGAACTATTTCCATGTCCATCTTTGTTTTCCTCCCTCCCTCTCTCTTCTTTCTCTCTCTCTCTCTCTCTCTCCCTCTGTACTTTCCTCTCTCTAAGTATCACCTCAAACAAAACCCCCATGAAAATCCTCTTGAGATGCTCTGAGACTCACGCACATGCACACACACACACACACACACTCTCTCTGTGAAGGCAGTAAGGTAAAGGTGTGACTTGGGGAAAGGGCCGTCACTCATCAGCATGTCTGTCCGGTGTCGCGCAGGTGATGGTGACCAATGTGACTTCGCTGCTGAAGACGGTGAAGGCGGTGGAGGACGAGGCCACCAAGGGGACCAGGGCGTTGGAGGCCACCATCGAGCACATCAAGCAGGAGCTGTCCGTAAGTGGCACCCGATGGCTTAATCCTGTTCTAATTGCCAATGTGAATATGATGTAGACTTGACATTATAGACCTGTGGTGTTTTTCGTGTTTGTTTTTATGTTGGTGTTGGTACTTGTAATATGCCAAGTGCCTGCTGTGATGGACCACTGCTCCCAGCATCTCAGGGACCTAACTAGCTTGCAGTGAGAAAAGAGAACACGATATGAGCGATATGATTTTAGAAAAGCAAAATGCTTTTTGCAACTGGATAGTTTGGTTAAGTGTGAGAAAATGTGCAAGGAAAGTTTGAAGTTGTACAAAGATTTATGAATATACATCTGGAAAGGGAGATATGTGTACAAGGACTTTGTATTACAGATGATGTTTTTCTACTTGTTTGGCATTACCTGTTCCCTTGTTTAAAGCCCTGCCGTCTCACTGGTCTGCTGGTGTCTTCCCCCAGGTGTTCAAGAGCCACGATCCTCCTCCAAAGACCACCACTCCAGAGGAGTTCATCCGCATGACCAAAGGCATTACGCTGGCCACTGCCAAAGCAGTGGCTGCTGGGAACTCCTGTCGTCAGGAGGACATCATCGCCACGGCTAACCTGAGCAGGCGGGCCATGGCAGACATGCTCAACTCCTGCAAGGTGAGACAGGAAAGGACACCTGATTGGCTGATTGGATCGCTCTGAAAGTTATTCCCGACAATATCGTTCTTCATGTCATCATCATTATAATTTATGTGTAGACGTTGTCATTCATATTACCTAGAGCGATACTTTTTTGCTGTTTTCGTTTTTAGTTGTCGTTCTTGGTGTGAATGGCCCTTTACGTCTGTGTCTGGATTATCTGCTTCAGAAAATTTAAAACCACTAACGTTTATATACAATGGGAAAATATGTTTTTGTTGCTATACAGTAATTTCCTGTGTATTAGCCGCATTGTGTATAAACCGCAGGACAGTGTGTTATGCAAGTTAAAAAAAAGAAAACCATATTAACTGCCCCCGTGTATTAACCTCATAGCTGAAGAAATTATGCGAAGTTGATGTATAAACCGACGGCTAATAGTTGGGAAATTACGGTAGAAGTTTTTTTGTTTGATAGTTACCTGTTTCATATCAACGAGTATGAGTTACCAGACACAATTGAGATGTGTGACTTGAGTTAATAACACACTGATAATGAAGCCAACATGGCATCCTCTGAATACGTGTCCTTATTGTGGCCCCACAGCAAGCGGCATACCACCCCGAAGTCAGTAAGGAGGTGCAGGCGCGGGCCCTGCGCTTCGGATCGGAGTGTGCCACCGGATACCTGGGCCTGCTGGAGCACGTCCTGGTGGTAAGTCCTCCCATGATTCTTGCCTTTCTTTATCAGGGCTACTTTGGTAACAACAGAAAATCACTTGTTTTATTGATGCTCTGTAGCACTTCAGGTTGTGGCCAGTATTGCACAGAGTAAAACAAAAGAAAGCTAATGTCAGTATTCAGTAATAACCTAGATAAGGGGCAAGTTTTGAGTCACTTGAGTAACTCAGTGGAAAGTCATTGGTTTAGGAGATGTTTTTTTCATCCAGGGTTAGGGGTTAGTGACTTCTAATACAGGTGAGAGAGGCATACAGTATTCTCCAGTGCATATCCTCCCTGAGATAGAAACTCATAACCGAGGTGTTGTTAGCAGATGTTTAAGACATGTTACAGCAATGTCGTCTGGTTACCATATCTATCAGTGGTATCCCAAAAGTTGTCTAGTGCACCATCATGGTGGTGAACGCCAGTCGTATTAAGTTTCTGCCACAGTCAGATCCTTCTGTAAAGGGTAACCACAGAAAGATGTGTCACTCTGAGGTGAGCCCACACTGCACACACACACACACACACACACACACCTTCCCTGATCTTGAAAGACACCTTCCCTGGTCTTGAGAGGTTGCTCGCCCCATCTGTGACCCAGCGCTCTCACACCGGTCACTGGTCCCCTGACCTGTTAGTCACCAGTTTATGAAGTTGTCATTTTCATAGTAACTGTCTTGCTTGAGATGATTTATAGTTTGTCATGACACACCCTCAGTTTTAAACATGGCTCACACCTTATGTAGACATGCTGTCATTTTGCATTGCTATTTGTACATGTTGTAACTATACAAGTCATGAATATCGGGGAAATGTTGGAGCCCTTTTGTCACTTTAGGGAGCTATTGGCTAGTGGGTTCCAACCACATCAATGAGGTATGTTAAGCTAGGCTAACAGGGGTTGTGTCCGACTGAGTTACTGCACACACAGAGACGAAAAGGGTATGTACCATTTTATTTAACTTTGGGGGAGATGGCAAATAAGCTACTTTCCCAAGAATGTTGGCATGGATGTGACAGACCAAATAAAATGTGGTAATGCCTGATAATAGAAGTGTAATATTTCTTCAAGCACAATTTAGCTACCCCCTTAATCCTGGTTTTAGAGGTCAATTTCAGAGAGATGACTCTCCTCCTGACATCATAGACATCACCAACATCACTCTCAAAATAAAACTTTCCAAGATGTCATCATATGCGAGAGTCATCTATGAGGCAATTGTCCGGTCATCTACTACAGCACATCCCCATCTCTGAATCTGCACCCTGACTCTCTCCTCACTTTTCACTGTTATCCATCTGTCTGTCTGTCTGTCTGTCTGTCTGTCTGAATATCTGTCTCTGTGTCTGTCCCTCTCTTATCCTGGCTTTGTGTTGTCCCTTATTCACCCCGGTAGCCGGTGAGTAAGACACACGGTATGATTGACCTGCACGACTGTGTGGCTGCACTGTTTGAGCCCCAGGGAGCTATTCCCCAAACCCCCCACCACACACATCCTCAAGGCCTTCAGGTCTTCAGAACAGCTGTCTGTGAAGCCTCCATCAGCCATTTACAGTACTAGACTAACAGTTGGAGAACCTAACCTCAGAAAATCACTGAATGCACATTTTGTACTAGCATAGTTCAAGGAATTGCGTAAACTAATGCTGATATGAACATTGCAACTGTGTGTGTGTTTCTTTGAATGTATACTCATAAATGTGCGTGCGTGCTGTGCTGTGCGTGCCCATTCATGTGTGTGGATGGATGTGTGTGTGTGCGGACACATGCATGCATATACGTGTGTGTGTACTTGTGTGTGCATCCCTGCCATTGCTTGGCCATTCCCCTGATGCTTGTGACACTGTGCTCATGCGTCGCTGGTCTTTTCTTAGCCACTCATCTGAACACACTTGTGGCATGCCCCAGCCCAGCGGGATTATGGGTAGACGACAAGCACTGTTAATGCCGCACCTGTCATCTGCTTTTGGCTGGACACCCCACTAGCCCTGTAGAGGACAGTCCGAGGGCGTTTGTCATACTCTTTCCGTCCCTCTCTCTCACACACACACACACACACAAACATGCATAGAGACACTCTCTCTCTCTCTCTCTCTCTCTCTCTCTCTCTCTCTCTCTCTCTCTCTCTCTCTCTCTCTCTCTCTCTCTCTCTCTCTCTCTCTCTCTCTCTGTAAGATATATGTTTCACTGCTTGGTTTGGTGGACAACTTCCTGTGCGAAACGTGTGTGTGTTGTGCATGAACGCAAATCTTTTTTTCTGGCATTTCATCTTAATGACCTGGCTAATAGGCAGAAGTTCTCATTACGAGTTGGCTCATCTGACATGGATTTAGAAATCGATCCTCCATGAGATATTAATGTTAGCCTTGGGAATGAAAGTTGCAATGAAGAGGTAGGATGGTGGTTAACACTTTTCATATCTGTTTCTAAAACTGTAGTTCATCTGGTGTGTAGGGGAGCACCTGATATCGTTATAGACCAGAATAAAAGGATGCAAAGTCCAGAGGGTCGTAGCAGGTTCATCAGAGGGCCCAAAAGATCCTAACCCACCTTTTCTCTCCCTCTCTTTCTCTCCTTCTCCTCCTCCTCCTCTACCTCCTTCTCCTCCTCTCCTCCTCCTCTCTTCCTCCTTCTCCACCTCTCCTCCTCCTCCTCTCCCTCTCCTCTTCCACCTCCTTCTTCACCACCCTCTCCTCTCCTCCTCCTCCTCTCCTCTCCTCTCCTCTCATTCTCCACCTCTCCTCCTCCTCCTCTTCCTCCTCCACAGATCATCCAGAAGCCCACCCACGACCTGAAGCAGCAGCTGGCCGTCTACTCCAAGCGTGTGGCCGGCTCTGTGACCGAACTCATCCAGGCTGCCGAGGCCATGAAAGGTATCTTAACCTTTGACCTCCAATCACACCGAGTACATAAACTACCAACTCCACCAGTCACCATCAAAAACAACCCACCCCACCTGCTTCTAAACACCTGATTGGTCCCAAATCACCACCTAATTACCTCTGTCCCTGGATCAGGTTCCATATGACCCCTTTCTTCCATCTTCAAGCTGTAACACTAGACAGCTATTATTAAAAAGTGAATGCCTAAGAAAATGGGTGCTGCAATTAGCTATTGGGGGTGGCACAGTGCTGGCCTTGGCTTTATGGAGGTCCTGGTGACGGACTCCATCATCAGCACTCAGGCCAAACCCACCCACCCACCTCCCCTTCCTCTATCACAAGTTTTTCCAACTAGTCTCCTCAATTACACGTGCACACACACACACACACACACTCACTTATTCTGGGTTCATAGACCGCCTCCGAGAATAAAAGTGAACCCCTATCTCTTGGGCCTGAAGGCACTAATGTCACACCTTGATTTAACAGATGCTATGTGTGTGTGTGTCTCTTTGTATGTTTGTGTCTGTGCTTATATGTGTTTATGTGTGTGTCTGTGTGTGTTTTTGTGTGTGTGTGTGTTTGTGTTTGTGTGTGTGTGTGTGTGTGTGTGTGTGTGTGTGTGTGTGTGTGCTGGTCAGGACAAGGTGATGGATATATATCGTAAGAGGTGGTTACAGCCCCTCCGCTCTATTTCTCCTTAGACTGGAATGGAAGGCGCTGAATCGGCCATTCCACTGATAGGTCAGGCCATTCAAGCCTGTGTTAAGCCCCTGTCAGGTTTCTGTTAACATTGCAAGGAGGGGTTGGGGGCATCCCTTCATATGGGGCTACAGTTCAGGCACAAAAGGTGCTCATTATATCTAGTTAATTTTAATTTGTCTTCTCGTAACAATCTAGATGGCAAGTATGCAATGATTAGTAAATAGTGAATTAGTGAAGTAAACAATGATTAGTTTGCACTAGTCAGAATAAGGAGGACCTGAGGAGCCAACAGACAGAAGGTGAACAGAAGGTTCTGCTGCTAAAGTCATTTAGTAATTAAAATGTCAATTCAGACATTTAGATAACACTGAATCCAACTCGGTGTGTTAAATCCTCATCAGAAAATCCTACATCTCCCATAAGTCTTCACTGATTAGCAAATGTCATTTTAAGCCACAATGTGTCACAGAATCACATCCCTTCTGTGTTAACTATCTGAAGAAATAACGGGACCCCTGTTATTTCTAACCCCAGACCTGGGTGTGAGTGGGATCAGTAACTGCTTAATGAACACTGACCCTGGTAACCTTGCTCCCCTCACAGGCACGGAATGGGTGGACCCCGAGGACCCCACCGTCATCGCCGAGAACGAGCTGCTGGGCGCAGCAGCGGCCATCGAGGCGGCCGCCAAGAAACTGGAGCAGCTGAGGCCGCGGACCAAACCCAAGGTGAGGAGGAGGAGGAGGAGATGGGGAGGACGAGGGTGTGTTTTTTCCTGCCAAGTCAGGAGAGCTCATCATAGCTCACACCTCCACCCCTGCTTAGCCACTCACTCACAAACAAATAAACACACACACACAGATACATGAACACACACATACATTCATGTATGTACAGAGTATACACAGAGACCACACTTGCACATGTGTTTAGTGACCGTGGGCCACAGTTTACATTGCATGTGTTTTACGACTTTACAAAGTCAGCAGAGATACTAATTGGGCCCAAAAGGTTGGCCTTTTGGCCTTTATCTTCAGAATTAGAACCACACTGCATTGTGTAAAACATGACTAACACCGCATGGATGTTATGGCTTAAAGGGGATTGATTTCTGGGCCTTTCTATAAAGCATGATGATGATGATGATGATCTATCTATACTTAATCAATGTGATGAAGTACTTTTGGATAACCTACCACTATGTCTTGTTAAGAACTTCTAACGTGATAACATAATGATCTACTCTACACTGCCCTTTCTCACTTGTATCTATATCACGCAGTTTGCAAGGTATGGACGGAAGGTAACCCTCCGATTGAGGATGTATGTATCGGTCAGCATGCTAGCATGCTCACATCTCTCTGTTTTCACATCTCTCTGTCTCTCACATCTCTCTGTCTCTGTCCCGGTCTTGCTCAGTCTCACGTCTCTTGTACTGTAAGTGGTGATGTCGCCCACTCAGATCCCGTCTTCTGCTTCCACAGGAGGCAGATGAGAGTCTGAACTTTGAGGAGCAGATCCTGGAGGCGGCCAAATCCATTGCCGCGGCTACCAGCGCACTGGTTAAGGCAGCCTCGGCCGCCCAGAGGGAATTGGTGGCCCAGGGCAAGGTTAGTTTGGGACAACAACCGGCTACTGTGACTATAATTGTATTTCTTGGAAAAGTGAAAATAATTACTTTGCATCTATATTTAGTCTTTTCACAACAGTATTACCCATAGCTGCTTGAGCATAAGCATAATTTCTCATATTTACACGTCAGAAGTTATATTCGTATCATGATCATGATTTGTTGGAAAAATTATAAGAGGTCTTAGTGTTGCATGCGGACCCGTAGTACTTTTCTTAACCTTCCTCTTCCGTCTTTTCTCTGTCTCTGTCCAGGTTGGGGCCATCCAAGCCAATGCCGTGGACGATGGACAATGGTCCCAGGGTCTCATTTCTGCTGTAAGATTCAACCTTCACTAAATAAAAGCACAACTTTTTAAGATGAATTAGCTGAGCAGTTAGTATAATAGTTAATCACTCCCAGCAGGTGGTGTAGCCTACTGTATGTAATGAACCGCGAGGAAGAAAGAAAGAAAGAAAGAAAAAGAAAGAGAGAGAGAGGGAGAGAGACCACACCAATAATTAAAGAGGCTGGATGTTTATTTATAACTGAGCAGATGTACTGTCTGTGGGGAGAAAAAGGGTGACATTGTAACTATAGAGTTAGCTGCCTTTTACTCTTTTCCTGGCTGAGTTGGAGTGTGCTAGAGTGCTAAGCGTACTGCTTACTTTGTGTCATTCTTACTTTTACAAAGTAAGAATGAAAATGGACAACCAATTAGCTTCATACAGGAGTGTCTCAATTCTTTTCTTTTTTTCATTAACTATTTTGAGGCCCATTTGATGAGAATTCTGTTTTACAGAAACCCGCAGCATTTCTTTATACACTAAATTTGATGAATAACAGTGTTACAGTATGGATACTGTACTCTAAACAGCCACACTTGGATGGTACTTGGATGGTCTCCATTAGCCTAGATTTAGATCTACAGATTCTCAGATTACAAACACTCAAGAGGATGGGTTTGGTTAAGGTGATATTCAGTAAATGTTGAACAACCAAGACTAAATTTGAATTTCAACAAGCCATCTATAAAATGTCTTTAGGCAGGCTATCTAAGTGAAGTGTTGCCATATCAAATGTACTGTATACTGACTGTATTTGCCATCGTAGGCGCGCATGGTTGCTGCTGCAACGAACAACCTGTGCGAGGCGGCTAACTCGGCGGTGCAGGGTCACGCCAGCGAGGAGAAGCTCATCTCCTCGGCCAAGCAGGTGGCCGCCTCCACCGCCCAGCTCCTGGTGGCCTGCAAGGTCAAGGCTGACCAGGACTCCCAGACCATGAAGAGGCTGCAGGTCAGTTGAATGAGGGGGACACGTGAGGGACACTTTCAACATTCTGCCTGCCAACATGGCAGTCTCTGGTGTTCACTTTGCCAGCCTCTGTTAGGTTCTCTACTTGGTTGAGTACTCTTCTTTCTCCCCCCCTCCTTTCTCTCTCTCTCTCTCTATCTCTCTATCTCTCTCATCTCTCTCCCTCTACTTCTCTCCGTTCCTGCTACATTTCTGTGCCTTTCTCTCTCAAAATCCATTACTCTCCATGTTATGTAAGAACGTTAACACTCCAGGATTATCATGGTTTATGAACTAGGAGCCATAGGGTTGGCAGCTGAGTGCAGCACCTCTTTTAGTCCTCCTGTTTTTCTCTTCTTCCAAAAGACGAGACCAAACAGCCATCACATCGCACCCTTGTTTGAGTTCCACAGGCTGTCAGGCATCTCTTGTGGGTCTTCCCTTCTGTTAACTTCTTTCTATTGTTTTACGGCTCGCCTGTCCCTCTCTGTCCGGTCAACAATTACAGGGGTGAGCATGGAACCCAAGGCCAGAAATAGGTGGAGGCCTCTGTTTCTGGTTACACAGGGCTGCTCACCCGTGTCCAGCTGTCACCTTGGGCTTTAGCCTGGCTAAATTTACCCCTTTGCTGAGGCTGGACCTCTGTCCATGGGGACCCTTGTGTTTAGCATAATAGAGCAGAGCGGGCTTCTGTCCTGGCCAGCAGTGGTTTTAGTGTCCAGAGTGTCCCCCCTGGTTGAGCCCTGGCTTTGAATTGGTGAGAGAGAGTTTTGCAAGTGTGCCAGGAGGCAGTCATCATGGCAAGATGTGGTATCTCTCAGCTAAAGCATCTTGTTGTCACCTCTAGACCTGCCCCCTATCTCTCTCTCTCTCTCTCTCTCTCTCTCTCTCTCTCTCTCTCTCTCTCTCTCTCTCTCTCTCTCTCTCTCTCTCTCTCTCTTTTAACACAAAGGAGAACCGTGCCTCAGACAGACTAAACTTGCCTATTTGTTTTCACATTTGAGTTTTTAATTGGTTCTAGGATTCCTAATAAACACTGAAACATGACTTACATTCTGTAATAGAATATATCATAGACACATTGCAGTTGAAAGCGGTTGCACTTTTGGGAATGCCACCGTGCTGCATAGCTCCATAGCCGCTTCCCCTCAGCTTTGCCCTGCCCTGAGGGACGTCTCGTGTTCCTCTGGCCTAACTAACCACCCGAGTCTTATTCCCCTGTGTAGCCTAACACACAGCTGCTCCTTGGGCAAAGGCTACTTCTCCAGATTGAGTTTCCCCCCTCACCTGAGTCACTTTCCAAATATCAGAGTTGTCAGTGGAAATTGTACCCCTCCCCCTAACAGTCATACTAGCATCTTTAATTACTGCTAAACGGTGGAGGACGCTGACTCAAGAGTTGAGGCAGTCTGTGAACAACATGGCCAACACAAGTCTACTTAGTAGTGCCATACAAGAGTGAGTTCACATAAATGGTACTTCACATGAGAAGAAATATTTGAGATGGTGTACTGTGTGTGTGTGTGTGTGTGCAAGCGTGAGTGAGACTGAGTGGTCTGAAGCAATAGCAGCAGGTGGTCCGATGGCCTGACACAGGTGGCCTAAATAGTCACACTTCCTGGACCCTGACAATGCACAGCTAATCTCACATCAAAGTATTGTAATTAGAGAGGAGCCATATCAGACCATTATCAGGTACAGTGTGATGCTATATAATTACAATGTTACATAAATAAAGCGACCACTTCCATTTCAAGTGACGGAACAGAGTAGTATGTTTTGTTTATGACACTTGGTGCTGTTTTGGGCAAGACACGTTAAGGGAAGGCTAACATCACATCACAGGAGATGCCTTACTGGTCTTGAGATGAAGGATGTAAATATCCTGAGTCGCAGCTGTTCTGTTGTGTGTGTTTTTTTTAAAAGCCTCTTGGCCTTGAGTTTGGCTTGTGGCTCGTGTCAGGGCCAGGCTAACTCTGGCATGCTAATAAGAACCATAAATCAGCCGTTGAGACAGCGAGAGACCCGGCCAGCCGCGGCAGCAAAGGGGAGGCCTGCAGTAGGCCCTGACCAGCAGGGTGTCTTCTCTCCTCGTCTTCCCTTCAACTCCACTGCTCTACCGCAAAGGCCTCTAAATGGCCCTGCACACAAAAAAGGGAAAAAAACGCTCACTCAGGGCTGCCAAATGAGTGTGCGGGAACGCATACGTGTTCTGTGTGTGTGTGTGTGTGTGTGTGTTTTGCTTCAAGTGATTCACAATGAGCGCCTGGGCTACTTCACTTCACTCCAGCATTGCCTTTTAAAGCCATCCTTAGGCCTCGGAGTCTGGAGGAGTGTTATGGTTGACAAGCAGTTCAGACAGATTCTGGTGTTATCCTTACCAGCAGGGGAGGGGGCGGCTCCTGTGCTGGCTCTGGAGGAGATGGAGGAAGGAGACTGTGTGTGTGTGTGAGGGAGAGAGAGACTGTGAGTGTGTCTTTGTATTAGTGATTGAATGTGTGTGAGTTTGTGTAAGTATTAGTGAATTGTGGGAGTATGTGATGTTGGAAGTGTGGGGGTTGGATGTCTTACTCATGCTTGTGTTCTGCGTCAGTGTTGGCAGCAGCTGCAAACCTTTCCAAACAGACAAAATAACTCAGAAGGCTACATTTTTGTGTGAAATCAGGGAGAATTTAAGTCTGAACCACAAAGCTTTGTCCTGGCATATTACTACGGATGAGGTGGCTCTGAGCAAGCAATGAGTACTCTCCAGTCTCACTAAGCCCATTGAAGATCAGCTGAGGACAATTGCGATTAAGAAGTTGCTAGACCAGACCTACATTTTCAGTCATTTGAGAAATGTTGCTGTAACTGATGTGATTTTGTCTGTCTGAGAAATTTGTGATTTTTGTTTGTGTTGGAGAAATGTTGCTGTAATGGTTGTGGTTTTGTTTGTGTCTGATCTGTTGTTGCAACGGTTGTGCTGTTTGTTCCTGCAGGCTGCTGGTAACGCTGTCAAGAGGGCCTCAGACAACCTGGTGAAGGCCGCCCAGAAGGCCGCCTTCGATGCCCAGGATGACCAGGCCGTCATGGTGAAGAGCAAGATGGTGGGCGGTATCGCTCAGGTAGGCATAAATCATACACTGGAAGCCTTAGACTTCGATCCAGAGAATTTGAAGCAAGTCTTCATACAGTCACAGTACACACAAGGAATGTTCAGAACCATATTCCTTATATGTACTAACTCACTTGGCCAAATGAACCTGATTCTGATTCTAATCCTGGTCACAGCATACTGGCATCTCCTTAGTCTGGATATAGCATTAGGTTCCTGTTCATGACGAAGAGTCTAGCCTGACATTTTAATAAATAGAAACGCGTTTTTGTTTAAATACTCTAAACAGTCTAGGCTCTAGCGGTATGTTGTGAGTAGAGTGTGTTTTAAACATATGAAATAGTACATGGTACATATCTAATATAGTATCTTATAAGTGTAAATGCATACATGAATGTACGCAGCATTATTGTAATTACTCATTAAACTATTAACAGAAATATTGTATATTTGTTTTATAAATCATTGTATATGCTGGAAAGTAGCCAGTTGTAGCATTTGCCAGTAGAACTGCGCCTCCTCATGAATAATAACACATCCTCATAAAGACATCCTCTTTATGAGGATGTGTTAATATTATGTAACAGAGCGGGCTCAAGAGCCTTACTGAGCCAATGATTGGACAGTGAAGTCTTTTTTGGGCTGTGCATCTCACTGTTTATGTGACATCACCTATGTTACACAATTGTCACCGATTTAAATAGCATATAGCCTATTATTAGTACTGTTGTATGTATTTCATTTATTCTATGTATGTTATTAATATCATCTTCCTATATAATATTAATTGGTCCTAAGTATTAGGTGGTATTAGGTGGTACCACATACTTAGGCACTGTGACTAAATAAGCGATGTGACCCTGAGCCTGTTGTGTGTGTGTGTGTGTTTTAGATTATTGCGGCTCAGGAGGAGATGTTGAGGAAGGAGCGTGAGCTGGACGAGGCCAGGAAGAAGCTGGCCATGATCCGCCAGCAGCAGTACAAGTTCCTGCCTTCGGAGCTCCGGGAGGAAGACCAATGAGAACCGCCACTGTTTGTCTGCTAACACACATACAACACACACACACAGATGCCATGCAAGCAAAGACAAATCAGCGGCTTGGGCTTTGGACCCGTGCCACAGTTTTATTATATATTTTTGTTCAAGAGTGTAACTATGATGATGAGGTATTACTTTTTTTGACATGCAACATTCTGGGCAAAGCAATTCTAAGAGATGAAATAGGGGTAAAAAGTGAACAAATGTATCAGGATGTTTATTTTAAACTTTGGGTTATTTTTTTGTTTGTTTTCACCGTTCTTTTTTCTATTTGTCACTTTTACAAGCATTGCCGTGCCATGACTTAACTGTTTATTGTTTTGTTTGTGTCTTTTGGATAATGTATGCACAACTTATGCAAATCTCTAAAGTAACTGTGCTTTTAATAGCTCCATGTGATTTAATTTAGCATTAGATCCAATAGAGTAGATTGTCTGGACCTAGCATGCACGGGTCTTAACTGAGGCTACACATTTAATTTACTCAATCAATTCACTTATGATGGGCTAAGTAAAATGGCCTCAGTTAACACGGCTAAGAAAAATATTATATCATCGAGCACAATGATGTTTTTAACTTTGTCATTTTTTTATTTTATTTCTACTCCTCAACTTCTGGGGGGTGGAAATTATAAAAAAAGAAGAAAAAAAAACAGTATTTGTTCCATAGATATGTCTAACATTTAGTCAGGTTCCAAAGAAGATTGTTGTGAATGTGTGAGTGGCCTCCATAGCCTTTCTTCTTCTGGTGGTTTAACCCAGGGACAGTCAACCGCATCATGTGGCAATTTGGACCAGCAGTGCAATGAGTACCTTTTTTTTGCGATGAAACAATTCAAAGAAAGAAAACATATCATTTTTTAAGAAAAGAAAAAATAATAAAGCTATGAATTGTGTTACAAATAATATCTTCTATTAAATGTCTATGTTAATAAAAAAAGAGAGTTTGTGGGTGTTCGTTTTCTATTAGTCAGGGCATCTGTCACTTTGACCTCCTGTGTTTGAATGAGGTCAAGTTTGGAAAGCCATATTTTTTTCTCTTGGTTTGTTTTTATTACTCAGCCCTTGTCTTGTTACTCGGACCTACTTGGTGCTATGTGGTAGAGCTTTCTCTGAGATGTGGATGTACATCATGGAGGTATATGCAAATATTAGAAAGGAGGGAGGGAGTTCATATTAAGTGAGTGGTTCCTCCGTCATCTGACTGTTAGTCAAGATGAACAAGGAATATGAATTCATAGTTGGGGTATAGTGTTTTCAGAGCATTTACAAGGCTTTGTTATTACATGGTTGTGTCTGTTGAACATATCAGTCCATCTGAAAGTGCCTTCAAAAATCTGTTTTTATAACAGTATGTGTTTAACTGTTAACATTTCCTATTTTCCACTGTGCACTTGTTTAACTTAAAGAAAACCACAGATAATCCACTCTTTTACACATTATTTTCACTCTTGTTGTTCAGTGATTGTCATTTTGATACCCTAATGTTTGTAGTGCAATGGGATAGTTGCCCCAGCACTGTTTAAGACCTATTCATGGGGGTCAATAAAGTTGCTTTTCTTGCCTAAAATTAAACGTTTTTATTCCTTACACGGTCAAATATCATTGGTGAACTACTGGGCTGTCTAAATAAAAAAATATAAAGCCGCCCTCATTGGAAACTTCTCATACGCCAATAATAATATTGTGCAGGCCTACTGAGGGTGGTCAATCTGGTAATGGTGATACCGTTTTTTACCTCAGAGCACAGCTGTCAAATTAGATGATCTGCTGTTGATCTGCTGCACCTGTGCTAGTGCTTGTGCCTTGAGGTGACATCCAGTAGTACCTATTCTCTGTCAGAATAAACTGCTGTACAATATTCGTATGCCAAAAACAGTATATGGCATCCCCTGTCATTTTTCTGAGTAATTATGAAGACATTCAATCTCTACGACCAGAGAAGCAACCTAGCCTATCATATTAGGTAGTATGTTATTATTATAAACAGTATAACAGTCCTTTAGCGACTGTTAAATCACTTATCTCCGTTATCTCAGATTTTAGTGGGCTCTGTCAGATTTCCTGGATTAATGTTTTATCAGACTGGGATGAATTTATAGGCTACATGCAGTCTATTACTAAACGCATACGTTTGGCTAGGCAAACACTAAAGTCTAGATTGTTTAATGCAGTTTTCAGTCTGATTAAGGCAAATTATCGACATTTATCATACGACCATATGATTACGTACATTTACATATCCTAATCGTATTCGGACTAAGATCATCTCATTAATGCATCCAGATAATTACAGATACAATAATCTGTCAGACGTACACTAATACATTAGCTACGTCAAATCAAAGCCTGCCAAAGATGGGCAAAATCTTGGTGCTAAATTCAAAGTGGTTGCCGAAGGGCAAATCACAGGCGCCCGACGTCACACTAGCCCACGGAGTGACTTGGACAGAACTTTCCAAAAAAGTCTAGTGCGCGGACAGAATTCCTCCCTTGCGCATCACCCAATCCGAATAAGCTCCGCCATCCCACTCTGCTCGCGGTGCAGGTCCAGCTTTCTTCTGTCCTCCGCGTCTCTTTAGGGCTCTCCCCGCACAGTCGAGAGGCACTCTGCTTTTTGTCCCGATTTCTCCTGGTACTGGGAAAACACACCAAACGCAACCATGGAAGCCATCAAGAAGAAAATGCAGATGTTGAAATTGGATAAGGAGAATGCCATTGATCGGGCTGAACAAGCAGAGTTGGACAAAAAGGCAGCGGAGGACAAATGCAAGCAGGTAAATATATTATTTATGCCACTGAAGTTTATAGGGTCTTTTTGGCCTATCAAAACTGTCCTGCACTCAGGGATTTTATTTTTCAAAGACTACTAGGAATCTGTCTGGTGTCTGGTATGCCAAGCTCATTCCTTCATTGTCTTCTCTGAGATTTAATTTAGGGAATGTTACACCCATTTAGGAATTTGTAGAGTTGGCCTCAAAGCATAATTGACAGAATTAAGTGGAAATGTCAAAAAGTCTAGGGTACACTGTGCAGTATAAATATGGCAAGTCTGCATCCCTTATTAGCTGCTACTTTGTAGGCTACTTTGTAATTTATCTCTGATTAAAGGATTTGGGAAAACTCAGTAACTTTAGGGGAGATTATAAGACCAGTGTACAACATGGGGGTGTCTGAACATCATTAGTGTAAAATGAATTCAATACACTGCTTTCCACACTTTGTTATTTCACAAGGCGTGGCAACTATAAATAATCAGAGTGACAGACACCCAATACATAGGGTGTTAGTATTCACTTTGAGAGAGTGTATATGGCGGTTGCGGCTTATGGCCTTGATTATAGAGGGGCCCCATCTTTGCGTCTGTGTGGACACGTTCGCTTATTTGATTGAATACGACAGGGAACTAGCAAGTGGCACTGGTCTACAAGCCAGCTATTATAGGCAGTGCCACATTCTCCGTGTGAATGAGTTACATGCCTTTACCAACCCCATACTGTCAACCATAAATCTGTGCCTAAGGCTAGGATCTAATGAGGCCCCGAACCTGGATTTTTTGAACTCACCATCCCATAGATATTGAATGTATAAAATAGTTTGTGGTCACAGAAGGCCAAGCCAAGGATTTGAAAGTTAAGAGACTTGGTTGGATATTATTACAGCCAAAAAGCTCAGTGCAGGAGCAGATTTCAGAAGATGGATGGTCATCCTGTCTGTATTGGACAGCGGGGTGGGGTCAGCCAGTTGTCAGGATCCTGTTGTTTCCATTACTGTATCAGTGTGGATCCTGGTAGGTCTGTGAGGCCTCTGGTGTGAAGTCAGCATCTCTCTGTGTCTCTCTCATGGGACTGTGCCATTGTTAGTAATGCTGACCACTGAGGGGGACATCTTTTTTTTATATTAAACATGTTAATTTCTCTAAAGTTACTGCCCTCTCCAATGTTGTCTGACTGTTATGGAGATGTATCACTGATTTACCAGTGCTTTATCTTAAAATACACATAGTCCTGTATTTTCTGTAGTATGTCTTACACTAGAAAAATAATTTCCCATCAAACACTGTCCAAATATAGCTTGTCTTCTGAAGTCTCTTTGAAACAGTTTAGTCTGGAAGATCTGAAGAACTTCAGAGAGAATCAAGAGAGGTCAATGACTAGTAACTTATGGCTTCTACAACCTCTTATTAAAACAAACCAAAAAACCCATTGTACAAACAAGAGTAAATACATTTCACAATTAACTCGACCGTGTTTGGACATTTTGACTTCTTTGGAGTTCATGGCTTTGCTTAGTCCCATCCCTTATAGGGAGAGAGAGCCATCAGTGCAGCGGAACTTAAGAGAGACCATGTCCTTGAACGCATGCCAATCCCCAGCACAGTTCTGTAATACAATAGAGGCCATATCCCACTGAGGTATCAGATAGCTAATGTCTACATATTTATAATGCTGCACACTGGCAGGCCATCACAGAAACCCTGGGGTTCTTTCAGCTCTACTTTTTCTCACACTATGCTGTTTGAGTCCATTTTTGACTTACTATGTGGAGCAAAAAAAGTAAATAATCTCTCGGCCCCAGTGTGTGTGTGTGTGTGTGTGTGTGTGTGTGTGTTGTGTGTGTGTGTGTGTGTGTGTGTGTGTGTGTTTATGTGTGTGTGTGATTCCATGTTCTTTTTTAAGTGACACACACCATTGTGGGATGCTTGCTTCACACAAAAAGGGGGTCAAGCCTTTATCCAGGGAAGGGTCAGAGACGTCATTCTGCAAACCGCATTAAAAGTACTGTGGCCCTGCGCACTCCACTGCCAGCCCCCAGATGGGTATGAGCAGCCTGGGCTATTTGTGAACCTGGAGCCACAATGCCTGGCATACATGGACCCCAGTTTACCAAAGAGGATCTGTCAGATGTAACATAAGGACGACATTCATCAGGAGCACATTGTGTGCGAGCTGCATACGCCCACTTGCCATTCATAGAGCGCCTTTTTATAGATCTCCATGATTATGACGTTAGCTAATCAAGGTATTAGTGTGTATTGTTGAATGGGGTTCAGTATGTGGGTTTGGTCAGTGATGAAAATGCAGTGAAGGGACTGACATTTTCCCACAAATTCTGCCTAATCTCCTGGTTAAGTACCATTGTGTCTCTGAAATAGCTATCTTATGATTGGTTGGCTTATGAACAGTTGTCCACCTCCATGGCTCTTGGTGGCTCTTGTTTCCATTTACAGAAGCACAAACTGAACTACAATGTCATAAGAACACAATAAATACATTTTATGAGACAGAACTATTTTATGCTTGACAGGAGTGTGGCTGATGAGTAAGTGCACGTGTGCGTGTGTGTGTGTGTGTGTGTGTGTGTGTGTGTGTGTTGTTAGGGATAGGGAGGTATTGGAGTGTTGAAAGGCCAGAGACCATCATCTGCAGGCAGCTCTGATGGTTCTAATGCCCATGAACAGCAGTTGATTGAGGGGCAGTTCTCTTTATAACCCTGCTTCTCTCTATGCCATAAACCTGGCCAGGGTCTGAGCCACAGGTCAGCTACCTGAGAATTTCTGACCAGCATGCAGGCAAGAGGATGAGATCTAGCGGTCATAGCTTACGTACAAAATAAAATTTAGAAAGATACCTATTTAGAATAAGGGCAACTATTGGTCACACATATACAGGAACTGTTCATTGAAATTCTGTAAGAATCTTAAATTATCATCATATCAACCATTTTGGAAAAATCAAGTGGTAAATCACGTTCATCGTAAGTGATAAATTAACTCTTCGTTAAAACCTGACGAAGTCAAAACTTACACACTTTTTTCAGTACAAGTGACAGCCAAGGTCTGAAACATTATTCTCTTTTTGCCGGCCCAGTCACCTTGCCCTCATAAAAGTACATGACAGAGTGGCTGTCTAATCTGGTTTAGCTTAGCTATGTTACCTCTAAGTCTGTTTATGAAAATGGTGATTAGCAGAGCCCCCCCTCGAGTTCCACTAAAGTCACAGGCGCAGTTTGGAAGATTTGGAAGATTGAGTGAGTCACACTCGGATGCACTGCTGCACCTTATATGGGAACTGCCATGGCCTCACATTCAGTCACATTCTAGTGCTAAATGGTTCCAGAGCAGCCAACTCCACAGACTCTGAGGAAGAGGAAGTAACATTGAAACTTAAGTCCTTTTGCACCTTCAGTCGTATAATAATAGTATATAATAGTATTTTATGTGCTTTAGAGAGGACTCTGAGAGAAACCCCCGACAGATGCTGTGTCATGATTATATTTGTTTGATTGCGTCAGTGGAACAACTTGTCACTTGCGACAAACGTTCCATATTCCTATTCCTATTGTTAATTGAACTGTGTGTGTGTGTGTGTGTGTGTGTGTGTGTGTGTGTGTGTGTGTGTGTGTGCCCTATGTGTGCCTATGTCCTAGCTTGAAGAGGAGCTGCTGGCCTTGCAGAAGAAGCTGAAGGGTGTGGAGGATGAGTTGGACAAGTACTCCGAGGCCCTGAAGGACGCGCAGGAGAAGCTGGAGCTGGCCGAGAAGAAGGCCGCAGATGTGAGTGACACCCAGACAAAGCATCATTACACACACACACACACACACACACACACACACACACACACACACACACACACACACACACACACACACACACACACACACACACATGCAGACATACACAGACATGCACACACAGTCACATACAGGGTTACATTCTCACACTGAGATGCACACACAGTCACACCTTCAGCCCGACCCTCTCACAACCTCACAAGATGCAACACACACACACACACACACATTTACATACACACACACACACACACACACACACACACACACACACACACACACACACACACATACATGCAGGGATACACAGACGTGTACATGCACAAACACATATTTATAATCACACAAAAATACTTATGCATGAATCATGCAACAGCATACATTACGTCTCCTTAAACAGTGTGCTAAAACAGGCCATCCTAAATACAGCCTAACTAATTTAATGTGGTCCAATACTAGAACTACCCCATTAGTAGTCTAATTGCAGTTTATCTGTCAAGCAACACAATGGAAATGCTAACATATAAATCCACAACCTGAAGAACTCAAGTCAAGGTTTGAGATTTCTGTCCTCCTCTAGTGGCGAAACACCATAATGCCCCAAACCAACAGTCTGTGCCTGTCCATCAAAAAGGCCACCCCTTCCAGTTCCTTTGCCCCCACTCCCAACTGGAGCCAAGCTGAGCACTGACCTTGCTGTTGACAGCTGTGAGTGGGGAAAGTGCCAAAACTACACCCTCCTATCAGGTTCTGTAAACACATCATAAAGCCTGTCAGCACCCTCCGGTGAATTCCACACGTTTGAATGAATTTGAACAAGATAGCAGAAAGGGAGCTCGCTTTGCTGTTTTTTTCTTTCTCTAGACCACTTTATTGGCCTGTTCCCTATCTTGCACATTGATATGTAAAATATGTTGTGCAGAGGTCTTGGGCCTCTCAGTTAAATAAGTGACCTCACACAGTGCTGTTGACAGGTCGCCCTCTGATATATACATATTTTAGGTTGATTTCTCCCTCTCCCTAACAACCTCCAAACAAACAAACACACACACACACACACACACACACACACACACACACACACCAATAAACTCCCTAATAACTGTTAACATGTAGTAGATTTATTCCCTGGCTGCTAATGCAACCAATAGTGTCTCTACCAGGAATGCAATGATCATAATTAAAAATGGTCCACTCTGTCTGCTATGACTGGTGACTTAACTCTGAACATAATCTGTCTGCTCATCAACATGTCATTGTTACCGTGTAATGTTGACGTCAGGGAATATAACCTTTAAAGCATCACTCATCGGCCTCTCCTATTCCTGCCCCACGCCTTGACAGGTCATCTTCCTTTTCCCTCACTTCCAGCCTGTTAAAACACCAATCAGCAGAATTATGACCTATTACCCATGATAATCAGCTTACATGACACATATGTAATGGTGCAGAGGACTACTTGTGTTGGCTCCTTCCTCTGTGGTTCTGTACAGAGGCCTTAGCAGTACATTAGCAGGGGCCCTATAGTTATACGACAAATAATACCAGAGTTCCTCCTAAAAGACATTCATGTAATCAGCTGCTCATAAAACTATGGAATGAGTGATTGCCGACCTTTTTCCTGCTACAACAAGATGGGACTAGAAAATTCCCTCTGAGAGCAGTCATTAGCCATCCCATTGTGTTGTCACCATCACCGACATGGATTGTGTACAACACCACTACAATCACTCATCCAATCAGAATGCATGAATGTGTCTTTGGCAGGCTCCTGAGGGTAACATCAGGAGTGCATAGTATTAAAGTGAGGCTACCAAAGAAGGAAAAGAATGGCTGGAATGCAGGCCTTTGTTTATGGTGAGGTGAAGTCATGCTTTCCAGTTCTTTCTCGTGGCTTCTTACTTACCGACTTTTCCCCAGACACGACTGTGAGACACCGCTGTCAAAGCAAGACTGTGCAAGTCAGCCACCCACATTTTTAATCAATCACTGATTTGTACATCAGGAAACAGGACCTATGGGCTACGTGCTGTTAAGAAATCTGATCTCCTCACAAAGTATATGTGGATGGAATTCATCCAACCACAGTGCATTACGCTTATAGGGCTTTATATTCCAATAAATACAACATAGTTGTAAAGACAGTATAAGTATGATATACTGTACATACATGCATACATACATATAAGCACTAACCCAAGCTTCTGTCAGAGAGAGGCACTTAAGGCCAACCCCATATTGACACAAGCTAAAAACATCTCCAAGAACTACAACTCTATATGCTCAGTGTATTAAAAAGGAAATAACAGAGCGTAATAAGAAGGGAAAAAAGCAGAACATAGAAGCAGATCATAGATCAGACTGGATGTGACACCCAGTCTTTGGGTGGAGGAGAGAGACTGACCTCCCGGTGATCTGGTGGTGGTGGTGGAGGGCTAATTCAGGGCTCTCTCATACCCAGGGTGGGACCCACAGGGGCAGGGTCCACGGGAGGTCAGTTATGGAGGATTATGGATCATGCTCTAGCCATTGCTGCTATAGCACCACAGAGAGAGAGAGAGAGAGAGAGAGAGAGGGGGAGGGGTGGCATAAAACATTTCCGAAGTATAACGGAAATGGTTCCAAGGAAGATTAAAGGCTTATATAAATGCTGAGAATTTTAATATCACATCTGGTGAATTAGGTACAGGGTAATAAGTGTCAATTTACAGTGTCCAATATAATATAATATAATGTATAATAAATATATATTATACATTTTAATTCAAATATGAGATGAAGTGGGTGGTTAGTCTGGCTAGCGCCACCACTTCTCAATGAGACGTGGTCTGGGAACCAAACGTTAATTTTCTCGTATTTGAAAAAAATGCCCAGATCCGTTTATTGGGTGCCATGGATGTCTATCAAATGCGTCTGTGCATAGCTCATCATTGTCTTGCTTTCCCCCTTGTTCTGTGATTGGTCCCCTATCTCAGGCGAAAATTTGCTCCATGGTCTCCAGGCTGCCTTAGCAGCGTGAATCAAATCGCGCGCAAGGCAGCATGGGAACACCCAGGCTAGTGGGTGGTATGCTTTAGATCTTTTTTACTTTATTATTACTCCTAACATTTCAATCACACACTCCAAATACTATCAATCACACAAGCCCTAGGCCTACTCTTAAAATTACGGTGGCGCATTGCATTCACATCACAAAAAAAAAAGAATCAGGTTATCTCATAATTACGAAATAGTATCTCATAATTATGACATATTATCTCATAATTACGAGATAAGTATATCATAATTACGAGATAATTATGATTTATGACACATTTCCAATTCTGCCCCCACTTGTGTGTGGCAATGACATGGTCTAGCTAGCAACATTAGAGAAGATAAACCTAGGCTATCAGCTCCCCAAGAGAAAGTCTGAAGCTGAATTTCCTTTCAAACCTTTACTTAGGATTCACTGTAAAACTAAGCAGACCAACAGAGTACATCTCAGTTATTTCCTTCGATGTTTTGTTTAAGAGCAATCACGTAGACTAGCATTTTAAGTTACAGAATTTGCTTCTATACTCTTTGCTTTGGGGTTGTTGGCGATTCGACAGGCTTATGTTTCATGCCACTTAAAGACATGTTAATCTTAAAGTCATATAAAGCAGGAAATGAATAGGAAATATGTGCTTGCTTTGCTTTTATTGAAAGACTGTTCACATCCTCAGCACGGATCCTATACTTATCTCGTAATTATGAGATAATTATCTCGTAATTATGAGATAATATGTCATAATTATGAGATACTATCTCGTAATTATGAGATAACCTGATTATTTTTTTTTTTGTGATGTGAATGCAATGCGCCACCGTAGTTACCAGACATAACATGTCTGGAGATTTGACAAGAGAAGCAGTCCCAGGATGTTGGTTCTCTTGCAAAGTTCTTTGTGCTCTTCGACTGATCTGAGGTCAGCTCAGAGTACTCTGACCTTCATGAATCATTATGACTGGAGACTCAAGGGATCTGTAAAGAGCTTTATGAGGCCCTGCCATTCTTTACAGACCATGTTGTTACGTTCAAATCTCTGATATTAACACTACAAACATGCTCTAAAAATACAAATAAACATGGACTACAGTATAAACTGTGGAGTTAGTTCATTCTTTATTTATTTATATTATAGTCTAGGCCACCTATTCCCTTCGATTGTTCTTTACTTGATTGTGCAGCCTGAACATGGAGTCTTAACAAAGAGCCTGCATTATGGTTGTGTTTCTGCAAGCTTTAGCCACCACCAGAGAGTTGAAGTCTAAGCATATTGCTGGGCGTAACGCTGCTGTTAAGTAGGCCACTATTTCTTTAAAACGTGAACGGCCTGTGACCTGTGACATCATGCTAGAAAAGATAAGAGAGGGCGGAGAGTGGGGAATGTAGCTAAGAGTAACTTCACTGTTTGCTGGAGAATTCCGACTAGCCTACCTGGTGGGCACATGCACACATAACGAGCATCGTTTTTTTTTTAAAGCATTGCAGATTTCGCAAGTTATTCAGATGAATACGGAAGTAAACTGCAAGGAATAAAACATCGGATTCACATTTGTCTGCATTCAGTCACTCCGTCGTCAGTGCGCGAAGGCTTAGGAGTGCTTTGGATCTACAAGAATTCCAAGGTGTCGCCGTGCAGCGACGAAAGCTACAAAGACGCATAACCTAGGCTACTCTTGAGCTCGTCGGTACTTTGATACAACTTGGTCACTCATCGGGTACGACAATGGCAGGGTCATCTATTGAGGCTGTGAAAAGGAAAATCCAGACTCTACAGCAACAAGCCGACGATGCCGAAGACCGTGCCGAAAGTCTTCAAAGAGAGGTGGATGCCGAGAGGCAGGCCAGAGAAAGGGTAATACAGATATACGTTTTGTCGTCGAGCTTTCACTTACCATGCCATAGACAAACAGATAAAGGCTAATTAGTTAGTTGTGGGCTTTTCTTTAACCTAAAATGTGGCTGTTTTAATAGGCCTAGCGAATCATGTAGCGCGACTGTTACTTTAAACGTTCTGCCTGTTGTAAAAAATCCAATATCTGTCTGTCGTGTCCGTGGTCGTGTCAGACCATCGACTCCATTCAGATGAGCTTAACCTATTGTAGTAGCCCAGTTGAAACTGGTTCCACTGAGAGAGTAACCTACAGTAGATGACATTGAAGTGAACAGCATTTCAGCCGCCTAAAGCTATTATTCTTCTTTAATTAAAATCAACATAATGAACAGGCTATAACATGCCGAGTCGACCCAGTTATAGGCTATTGTATACATTTCAGATTATCACTGCCATAAAATAGTGGTCAGGATAGGATATTAACTTTGGATTTTTTTTTTAAAGAAGCACTCACTGCTCGGCGTAATTCCTTTGAGTTTGAAAAGGAATTTGGATTTTGACCAAGGATTGGGGGGCCTGGAAATGGGGCATCAATTGGACATAACCAAATTTGATGATGGGCTATAGGCCCATCCTTTTCAATGCTAGGATGGTGCCACATTTGCCATTACTAGTAGCCTAATTCATCTTTGGGCTTGGTGTCTAATATCAAGAGATCTGTGTGTTGGATGACGTTATGTCTTGTCAATAGCAGAACAAGCCCTTACGAATGTCTTATAGAGTGGATACCTGCATTTTTGTGAAGTATAAGTGGTGAAGTAAGGCCTTAGTATTCGCCTATTTGATACAGACTGTGTACTTTTGCAGTAAGGCTCTCTATACAGGAGTTTTACTTACACAGCCATATCTGTGGTAACTTGCTCCTTCATCAGCAAAATTCTGTTTTGAGGTGGGCAGGTGGGGTCCGTGCAGTCTCTGCCATTCTTTTCTTTATTAAAAAAGGGTTTTCCTTCTCTTTAGAGTGATGGACTTGTAATCACTTGTTTGGTCAACTCTGTGTGTCTACATGCTAAGCCCCTGTCCTCTGGTGTGTTTGCCAGACACTGCCCTGCTCTGTCCTCTCTCTCTCTGTGGAGGGGCTTAGGCTAATCATTTCCTCAGCGCTAATGGGCTAGTACAGAGATGGAAGATCCCCAAGTCTCTCCACCCCCTTATAACTGCATCGGTTAAGCATATAAGAAACCCTGAAAGGTCTGCAAGAGACACTCAGAAGCTAATGTGGGTAGGTCATTCGTTCTTGAGGGAGCTTGAATGAATGTAATGTTGTTACCATCCCAGCCACTCCTGATAGTCAGACTATGCTCATCAAATAAGTGGATAATTTGATAGTCTGCCAAGTTTTTACAGAGGGCTTCATGGTCTGGTCTTAATTGGTAATTAAGCTCGTGCCAAAATAACACGTACAGTTTGCCAGTGAAACCGAGCGGGCCAAACTATTAACAGGACCAATGCAAAGATTCTGGAATGCTCAGAATGCCGGTAACATTCCAGCTCTTCCCCAGAAGCGCGCTGTCGGAATGAGCCCAGAGATTTATGGGATTTTTGTAGAGGGGGCGGCATGATTAGCCATCTTCTGTCATGGTCAGAAAACAGTCCCCCCTTTGTCTCGGCTGAAGAGCCACAGATCTTCTCAAGGGGAGGTTGGAGTGTGGGGTTGGGACAGTGGGGCGGGGGGTGGAGATCTTGGAATGCTGGAATGTGCAAGAGCTTCCCCTCCCCAAATCATTTCTGTCATCAGAATCTACTCATAGGGCCGATGCTGTCTCAGCCATGCACCTGGAGACCAGGAAGGGCGTTGAGACTGATTAAGGCCACATAGTTACACACATACTGTACAGTTACTCATGAGAGCCCATTGCCCATTGACAGTTTTATCCATGTCATTGTAAGAGTATCATAATATGTAGATAGGGTCTCAAGTCTACCCTATGTCTAGCCATAAGTGTCCTGTTTCTCCTACATGGCTTAAGCTTAGTCTGAGATTAAAAGGGAAACTTCAGTAAAATCTCCAATGACAAAAAGCTTTTAGTCAAGCTTTTACTCTAGTCTATTCCTTGCACGGGAAACTGTCCAAAGAGGTTTTGTCCCAGTGTCCTGGAAGGATTTTATATCGAAGGTTAATTTAGTGTGTCCATATGAGGAGGGTCAGCCAGCTCATGCTATTATTGGTCCAAAGGCAGGTCTTGTTTTCCAACGGCAAACACATATTAGATCAAGGGTGAGCGAGCCCCTCCCCTAGACAAACACCAGCGCCACCTCGTTCGTTCATGTGCTGCTGCTCGGCTGCTTCGAGTTTCCCACCGCCTGAAAGCTGGGATTGTTCAAGCCTCTCGGCGCAAACGGAGTTGTCTGGGGGCGGCGCGAGCATAATGGAGACCCTGCAAGTTATTAACGAACCGTGCACATTCCACAAGCCAGTGGCCAGAGTCACGAGACTACACTAATGTGTGTCCGTTTGAACAGCATAGGAATGTCGGTGTTGCTCCTATATGGCCATACGGTGCAGGGGCTATAATACCCCCACTGAGTGGCAGCCTTTGTTTAGCCCTCTCTGCCTCAAGATGTTGATGTTTCAGCTGTGAGCTTTTAACCTTGTCAGGGGACCATGATTGGGTAGCAGGGGTTTTTCAAGTAGCTTCAACTTGGCTGAGTTTGATCTTTTCTTCCCTACCAATATCTTTCTGAATAAACGATCTCTTCTGAAAAAAATTTGATTCTGTCGTTTAAGTGATTGTTTTTTGTAAATCATGGCATTTACAAACAAACGGAGTTGTCACCGAGTATCACTTTGATCAGAATGTATGACGTGTCCTACTACTGACATATTGATTTGACATACTGACATACTGAAACTTCCCGACATCCCCAGTGGAATGTCTCCAGATTAACGTTCAGAGTGATTGTCACGTACAGTCCAGTGCGATTGACTGCTGTCCTGTCTTGTCCTACAGGCTGAGGCTGAAGTCGCTTCCCTTAACAGACGTATCCAGCTGGTAGAGGAGGAGTTGGACCGTGCCCAGGAGAGACTGGCCACAGCACTGCAGAAGCTGGAGGAGGCAGAGAAGGCTGCTGATGAGAGCGAGAGGTGAACACACACACACACACACACACACACACACACACTCTCCTTCAGGATGCATTGCTCAAACCATCAAAAATGGCTGATCATCACCTGTGAATGTGTTTGTTTGTGAATGAATCCACAAGTACCCATAGTGAAAACATATTCCCAGATTGTGATCTTATATGGAGTTACATGTGCCATCACACATGGCTGTTCACTTCATGTGTGTGAATGTGTTTTTCAGTGTAGGTACTTGCCCATTATTGTTTCACATATGGACATAGATTGTTCATTGTGTTCATTCATACAGTTGTATAATCTTGATAAGGGCTTCACAATGAATGTGTACTTTGTGCTTGGCATAATCATTGACCAATTGCACACTCAGTCAAAACCTTAACATACCAATGAAACAATACAGTAATCTGGAGTCCAACAAAGATGAGTGGAAGACAAAAGTTGCTTCACTCAATATACTGAAACCATACAGTATTGAAAAATATGTATGTAGACCAAAAGTACCATTAATTTTGAGTATTATTCAAAACACAATGGTCAGTTTTCTGGCTTGCTGACTGTACTGTTATTGGCTCCCATCAATTATTACTGCATAGTTGCACCGTACACTTGTCTAGGAACAGACTGTTATTGTTTCCTGTTTTAAAGGGGGGGCAGGGGACTGCAGGGGAGTCATATTTTCATTAAACTTTGACGTGGTATTTATTTCATGTCTACTAAGTAATAATTCTATATTATAACAGCGCAATAAAACTAAATTATCATTAATAACACTCACATTGTTAATTCAAATGGCCATAATAATAATGGCCATTTTCCCTTTCCAGTTGTCCTTGATGTATGTGCATTTATCATACTCCTATTGTGTGTGTGTGTGTGTGTGTGAGAGAGACAGAAAAATGGTGGAGTCTGACAATTCTCCTAGGATTAGCTGCCTGGCTGCATGCCTCTCATGTCTGATGAGAACAGAGCTCTCCACAAACAAGTTTCTGACTGGATAGGACAGGACTGTTCCATTTAAAGCCAACCTTAAACCTGACCTGTCTAACTGACTAGGCCTGTTTGGTGGGAAAGTCATTCTAAACGCTTCTGTTTTTTTCCATCTTCTCTCTCTCCGCTCTCACCTTTTATCTCTTCCTTGTTTTTTTCTTTGCATTTCTCTCTCTCTCTCTCTCTCTCTCTCTCTCTCTTTCCTATCATCTCTCTTTTGTCTTCAGAGGCATGAAGGTCATTGAGAACAGAGCGACAAAGGACGAGGAGAAGATGGAGCTTCAGGAGATGCAGCTGAAGGAAGCCAAACACATCGCTGAGGAAGCTGACCGCAAATATGAGGAGGTCCGTCTCTGGCCCCTGCCCGCCCGTCTGTCTGCTCGTTCCAGACGTCCAACAATTTATTCTGGATTCAAAGAGCAGCCGTTTATCCTTGATCTTAGCTTAGGTTTTAGATGAAACTTAAAACTGTTGTAATGTTATTCACCTCACCATTCCTTTTCGACAGCCTCGTTTATCGAATACAAACCCACAGTTTGCTCTGGATCTCAAACTCATTTTTGGTGGATGTTGTATCTAACCATGGATCTAATCATCTCAAAATACCATATATTCCTCATGGTATATGGGTCGTTAACCACCTTTGTCAATGGAATATCTTGATTAGCACAGAGAGACTCCCATTAAGTTTGACCACTGAATGTAGTTTCAAGGGTGAAAGAGGGCGGTCACGCCTTCCTTGGCTACATTCACGTCTGTCTCTCTCTCCATGCCTGTTAGTGTTCATTAACCTTCGCCCAGGCATTAACTCTATACTGTGAGAGCGGAGCCCAGGGATTCTCTCAGATGTCGCGTCTGGGAAGACTTTAAGTCTGTGTTCCCATGATGCCTGAGGAAGCTGTAAACTGGAGAACTGTACGGGCCCTTTGTGACCACTGCACAGTTTGTGCTCCCGCTCACTTCTTTCCCATCAGGCATCCCAGTTACAGCACACGTATGTTACATGTGTTTATAAATATCCGTTAAAGGGTAAGCGATGTTGGATGATGTTTCATGTTTATGTTTCTTAGTAGATACTTTACGTTACATTATACTTGAACCAAAGAACAAACAAAAGACACTTCAGTGATTCCCAAAAAACTACACACAGTGTTTTGTTATTGTTTGAGGGACAGGCTGCCCCCAACTTTCCAGTCCATGAAGCCAGGGCTGTGTAAGAAGATTTTTTTGTTTTATTTAATGTACTCAAGAGAATGAAGAGCTTGCAGATCGTGAGATTCGCTGAATGTTGCAAAAAGATATCTCTTCGCATCGCTTACCCTACCTTTGAAAAGACAGGAAAATGATAACACTAGGACCCCACTGTCCCTCTTGGGCAGTATATCCCTTCTCTGTAAGGGAACGGAGAAACATGTTGTGTTTGCACATGATTGTCCGGGGGCTTAGCGCCAGTTTGTTAGAGGACGGTCGTTGCCCCCACAGCAGATTAACTGACAGATGAAGTAGGCTCTTAATGTTCTTACACTGACTGAGGCCTTGTCATTGATGGCCTCTCTACACACATACACACACTCGCCTGTGGGGACCCCCTGTGGCTAGGCCAGCTGGTATAGGCACGCTGGGGGCTCTGCTAGTGTGAAGTTGTTATCTTAGGCGCTGATGGGTTCAATGAGTTTAAATCTCTTGATTCTGTAGACCCCCACGGTCACACACACCGCTAAACATGGCTGTTTTAAAGACTTGTTAGCTTGTGCTATGTTCCAGTTTATTTAGTTCAAACAGTGTACATTGGAGGCCTATGTCTACAAAATGAGGATCAGTATGTATACAGAGAGAGAATGAAATATATTGCTTTCAATGGGGTTGTACAGAGATGTCCATTTCCCTGTTAAGTTCAGAATCTAAGAAATCTAACTCTCATGCTGCCTGTGGTAAATTGACCTTTCCATGTTGGTGGTATTTATATGTAAACTCATAAACTTGGCAGGTCTTCCCCTGCCAGTCTGTCCCTGAATCTCTGCAATGTCAAATGAGGTGTCTAGTGTGGAGCTCTGCCTCTGCCATGTGCATGTGATGAGACCAGCTTGATGTTGTGCTTGCAGGTGGCCCGTAAACTGGTGATCCTTGAGGGTGACCTGGAGCGCTCTGAGGAGAGGGCTGAGGTGGCTGAGGCGTAAGTGGACCCTCTTTACGACGTATTTACAAACATGCTCAGAGGGAGAAGGTTCTTTGGTTCTTTTGGTTCTTCATCAATTTGTCTGAAATGAATTAATCTAGAGCCTTTTTCCCACACAAGAATCCACAGGCTGTAACTGATGTAGGTTTTATCGCAGATGGGTATAGTAGTGATGATGATGAAAGAATCCTTAGAAGAGTTCTGTAAAATATGTAGTTCAGTTATGGAAACTTTAAGGGCTCTTGTGGAGAAACTGAAGAACTCTTAACCTTGTCTGAAGAAACTGAAGAACCTTAATGGATCTACACAAAGCATGCAGTGTCCATGCATGCTTCATATTTAAATATGAATGCTTCATATTTAAAGTGTAGAGTCCACTGTTTTATGAGCTTGTTAATTTAATTTAATTTAATTTAGCTTGAATCGTCCTGCTTGTAATCCAGTGTACTGACACAGTACACTATTGTTTTTATTTGTGGATTTTGATCATTTGATCGATTTGAATTCATTGTAACAGCATGGTTAAATGGATTACATGCCTTATTTGAGTTGATTTATTCATATTTATATTTTCTAAATGAAAATATATTCAGATTTTGTAAGTATGAATGGGAATTCTAGACATGCAGCATTTGCATGTTATTGTAAAACTTTTCCCCATTGCTGTTCCCGGTTTGTAGTGGAGTAGTATGCAGAGCGTGTTTTTGTGTTTGTGTGTGTAACTGGAGCCATTGGATACACTAACCACAGTGAAGCACCCTGGATCTTTCCCCCTCCCCTTTTTTTTGTTGTGTTGTGGTAATGCATGCCTGAATGCATCCATCACCTGGGACGTGCCTTGTTTTGTGAACTCCCCCCTCGCCTCCCTACACCCCACCCCACCCCCCGTCCACTGTGGACCAATTCCAGTCGTGGCCGAACACTGGAGGAGGAGCTTAGACTCATGGACCAGAACATGAAGTCCATGATGTGCGGAGAGGAAGAGGTACTCTGACCTGAGACCACGCCCACCCCTTTTTTCCACCAATAGCGGATCTCTTCTCTCCTTGGCCCGCCTTGTCTCGCCTCTCCTCCTGGTTGTCATAGTTACTAACCTGCTTGCCTCCTCTATGCTAGAGGTCTCTTGTACTTTCCCCTTCAGCATCCCTGTATGACTCTTTGGATTCCTGTGACTTTTCTTTCTTTGCTGTTCTGCCCTCCTGAGGTGTGCAAGGTTCTTGTGGCTTGCAACTTTTGCTGAGGGACATATCAGCTATGAACTGTTAATCAAAGATGACCCAGTCACTAATGCTGTTGGCCAAAGAAGATGGCTATATAATCTAAATACAGTCTATATGAAACTTGTTGAAATTCAACAAAAGATTGTAGAACTAGAAATCATACTACTTGTGCAATTTAAATTAAACTCAGACATTTAATTAGATAATCACCCATTTGAACCTTGAAAATATCTCGTATCAGTCTTATCAGTTGTTTTAGGCATTTTGTAAGCATAGGAGTCCTGTTTCTCCCATGGGATCCACACAGGGGATTTAAGATGTCCCTGTGCTGGTCAGACATGGACTATTAAACATTGGGGACTGGGTCATTTTCTCCGCTCTGGGAAAGGGCGTTTTCCTCAGTATTACTTGCGCTTTCTCCATGCTCTCAAATTGCTCTCGTTCTCTTTCCCTCTCTCCATCCCCCCCCCCCTTTTCCTCTCCTCTCCTCTTCTCTTCTCTTCTCTCCTTCCTGGCCTCTCCTTGCTGCTACCGCCACCTAGCAAATCTGGTGACCTTGAGGAAGAGTTGAAAAATGTCACCAACAACTTGAAGTCTCTGGAAGCGCAGGCTGAGAAGGTAGGAGGGGGTCAAAGCTGTCAGTAGCGGTGCAGGTTTGCACTCGAACCAGCCTACCTGCAAATCACAATGAACATTTTTGAAAGAACATCATTTGTACGTGTAGGGTTGAAGCTGTCCGTGGCTGCTGTTAAAGTTTACCGCTTTTTCGGCCAAATGTATCCCACAGCCGCACAGGCCACTCTAGTCTAATCTGAGGTTTGCAGTCGTCATGGAGACCGTGTAACAGAAGCACAGAGCATAACTTGGCAATAACAAAGACTTAAGATCTGTCAGGACTGTCCTGACAAATTAGGCAAGCTTAGATGAGAAAGGTTGTGACTGCCTTTACTTACCTTTGTGACTTCAGTCCTTCACTAAAGGGAAGTCAGAAGAATAGCCATCAAGTCAAGAGCTTTTCACGTTCATTTCAGTTCACCCATAATTTAGGGATTTCTTTTCTCATGATGAGTTTTATTCATTTAGAGGTAGAATTCTTACGTTAGGAAATGAAGTTAGAAGTGAAATTAGATCACCTTCGGAATTTGCCAGTTGTAAGGGTTCTTTGCTTTGCTTTTTGGCTCTTATACTGGCTCAGCCCTTTTAAATTTCCCTTTATCTAAACTGTTAAAACATCTTACTGCCTTTCTTGACTGTCAGTCATACGATCACTCCTTTAAAGAAATGTTTACCCAGACATTGATATATGTTGCGTTGTTTTTTCTCTTTTTCATCTTGCTAATATTTTATTCTAGTATTTGATAACATGAATAATACTTTAGTGTTGTTTTGAGCAATGCCTTTGAGAGACATTAACTGTATTGTGTATCCCATTTATAGTACTCACAAAAGGAAGACAAATATGAAGAAGAAATCAAAATTCTTACTGAAAAACTTAAAGAGGTGGGTATGGTCTTCAGACTCCTAAAGGTTCCGTCTCAAGGTTGTATCTCCTAAAGATGCCTTCATGTCATGTTAATTCATTCCTCTATGACGTTTTTCTCATCTTACATTTTGCTGTGACATGTTGCAAGTGTTGAGCGAGATTCACTTCAAATGCACCCTGTCCCTTGTCCAGGCTGAGACCCGTGCTGAGTTTGCTGAGAGGTCTGTGGCCAAGTTGGAGAAGACCATTGATGACTTGGAAGGTATGTTTTTTTTTTCCCGCAGGTGGCCCAGTGGTCAGCTTGAATAGTGATGAATGTGTGCAAAACTCACTCTTGCTCTTTTTAATTTGTATGACTTCCCTATGACCTAATATAGTTGTTTGCTGTTGTGTCTGTATGATCGAAAGCTCAGCTGAGACTGACATTTTTAACCTGTTTGCGCGGTTGCTAATGCATTAGGCATCAGGTTTCTGCAGCACCTGCTGGAAGGCAGGAAGAGCTTCTTGTGACGTTTCACTAACCCTGTGTGAGGTGCAGTCTGGTGGCTTGACTTACATGATCAGTGAGGTTTGCCGATTTTGGTTTTTGAAGATGTGGTGCATTCTCTAACACAGGATTTTCTTTTACTGCTTGAGACAATATTGAGGCCGTATATAAAAGGAGTTTGCATGGATGGTCTTGAGGCATTGAGTGTGGTGGCGAAATAAGATTGTAGATTAAGTTTATAGCTGAAGGCATGGATGATTTTTTGAGTTCTAGTGTTTTTCTGACCTCTCCATGTTTATGTTCTTTCCCACCTTCCTGTCCGGGTCTTTGTGGCTGTCCGATCCTGTCCTGTCCTCTCTCTCCATCCCTCTGTCCAGACGAGGTGTACGCTCAGAAACTGAAGGGCAAGGCCCTCAGCGAGGAGCTGGATCTGGCCCTCAACGACATGACCACCCTCTAGATGCACTCCCTTCCTTTCCCTCCTCTCCTCTTTGCTCCTCCTCTCTCCTCCTCCTCCCCTCCCTTCTTCTCTCCTTTCTTTTTTCCTCTGTGCTTCACTTCCTCTCCTCCTCTCCCCCCCCCTCCATCTGTCTCTTCAGGGGCTCATCCTTCTCGTCCCTCGGTTCCCTCCTCTGTGTCAGTTTGTCATTCTGCCACTCATATTAAGGATATAGCACTCAGACAGTTCTGCGTCATAGGCTGTTTGTTGAGGTGCAGGAGCATATTTGGGTGTAGTTTGCCACTGAGCGAAGCCCTATCTTCTGTCTCTCTGTCTCTATTCTCCTTTTCAGTAGCAATCTGTGTTGGGAGGTTTCAGCATTGTGCAGTTAACCTCTTCCCCATCATTGTGTTAAGTCCACATATGATGAGAATGATGATTGCCCCATCCCCCTCTAGGCTCTAAGACACTGCTGCAATGTTGACAATTCTCATGAGACACTGTGCTATAAGTGGATATTTGTGTTGCTGTACTCTCTTCCCCCCCCCCCCCTTTTTTCTGCTTTTCTGTCGTTCCTTCTTTAATAAACATTTTAAAAAACCTTTCACTTCATTTCTCCCCTTTTCTTTATTTTTTGGTTGTGTTTAGTGAATTTCTCTTCTTTTGCTCAACCCCAAACCAAACCAGAACTATATACTTTATAGTGTGTGTTACTCGTTTAACTGAAAAATGCACCTGGATGCATTAGAGATAGCAAGAATATAGGTTGTGTACAACTTAGTGTCATCTCTAGATATTTTTTGAAGGATTTTAGCTGTGATATCCCAGTGTTAAACTGTAGAAATTGAAATGGTTGCTCCACAGTCTTTGTATCAGTGAGCTGTAAAGCAAACAGTGTATAATTATAAGCAATGCATCACACATTTACAGTGTGCTGTTATTTCTGGTGTCTAGTATCTGATGGTCCCACCACATTGTAAACTTAAAGCCACCTTATGGAAATCCATAGGTGTGCCTCTATAGTTTCCTTCTTTACAATGTCCTCTTCTTTTAGACTCTCTGAGTTGTGTTGTAAATTTGAGTGTTGTTTCCTACTGCTAAGAAAGATTTTAAAAAGCTATTTGTCTTTTCTGTCAGCTAATACCTTTTTGATCTTCACTGCACTAACCCTGCCCTCTCTCTTTCTCTCCCTCCTTTCCCTTTTTCTCTCCCTCTTCCTCCCTCTTTCTGAATCTTTTCCTTGGCTTTCACTGATGTTACCGTGGCTACAGATCGCTTCCATTCGACGGTGGAGAAAAATCGCATTCTCAATAACGAACTCAGGGTCGTTCTTAATGAACTAAACAGCTGAATCTGACCAGTACCAGGCCAAACTACACCAACTGTAGATGAGCTGGGGTATCAATTCAGTTTGACTGAACGTTAGATTTAAAAACACTGTCAAAGAAGACAAAATGTCTCCGCTCTACATTTGATTTATTACGCATTACTCAACATTCAGTGTAAACTACCAAAGTAGTAAACAATTTCAACAGTCCTTTAATATGACATAGAGTATGACTGCAAACATTTTCCCTCATATTTATTAATAATGATTTTTACTCACTGCTTTTTTGAATATTACTGAGGGTTGTGCATCTTGAATTATCCCAGCTTGCTACATTCCTCGAGTAATTTTTCATCTGTGTCCACCTCGCATCACAAGAAAAGCTCTGTCTGTACATTTCTATTCTTCCTGTCGTCCTGCTAGTGTTAGTACCACAGATACCTGCTGTCTTAGCCTCAAAATACCGGCCAGTTCCAGACTGTAGGTCAAATAGTATATTAGTGATGCTATAGTGTAATGCACATGTTTTAGTGATGTTATCGTACTATGGTGCACACATATTATACTGGAAAAATAGCTTTTAACAGCAGCTGAAGCCATCCACTGGCTCTTAAGGATCTCTGAAGGATTGCATGGATGCAGTACACTGCATCTGAATACACTTGAAGCTGTTCAAATACTGGGCATAGTAACAATGTGCTTAAACACAATTACATTGTCAGTTTGAGTTTGCACAGTAATTTATTGAACCATCTCTGCTACTGGCAATAGTTGGAATATTACTTTTAGATGCTGTATAACAACTGAGACAGATGTTTCTCAATTTTTGGAGCGTATATGGTCTATTAGATTTGATCCAAAGATCACTTCAATTTTCAGTTCTGAAAGCAGATTTGTCTTATCTTAATGTTGCAAAAACATGTAAGCTGTATATTGTTACACTAAGTTTTTTTTACTTTTACGTTATCCTGAAAAAAGCATTCCATTTAAATGAATCAATGTCCTTAATTTAATTTATTTTGCTGAATCAATTTAGTCACTGTACCAACTTTCTATTCAATGTTCCTCAAAATGTTATCTATGTTGTATGATACATTATGCAGACGGTCATGATTCAGCATGTTTGTTGGTACTTCCGTGTGGATTAGTTTGATTTCAGGACCAGCATGCCTCCACTCTTTTCTGAAAGACTATGTTTTCAGCTGTTGTACCACTGTGTATGCACTATTGCACAACCTCTTGTTGATGTTAGCATGTAGTGCAATACTTTTTTATATAAAGGGCGCTGTTTTTTTTTCTCAGGGAAAAAAAAGAGTTCACTTTTTGGATAATTACAAACTTGACTTGATGTTTGTTCATTTTCAAATGTCAAAAAATCAACGATGTCACAGATACTTGTAATCTATATTAATGTTGGTTTCAAGGCACTTCAAGAGAACACATGCACTTTGGTGTAAAATGTCTGATAGAATAATTATATTTGTTAACACCTAAGATGGCTATTTGTTACACACACATACACACACACACACACACACACACACACACACACATACACACACACACACACACACACACACACACACACACACACACACACACACAGCATATGCTCCCTTAGGTGAGTGGCCCATTGTAATGAAGGAAACTCAAACCTCACTTGACATTTCCCCAACACACACTCAGACCACTGTGCTGCTCTGACACAAAGACACCTCAGTACTACATTGACCAATACTAAGACAGAGACCAATCTAAACCACACCATTGAGGACCAGTGAAGAGCATTTTTGTTTTTATTATTTTAAATGAACTACTTCCTATGGCAATATTTTCGCTGTTTTTTTCCCATAGTTTGTTTTTTATGTCTATTTTAATCTGTTTTTCTGCACACATATACACATTTCCTTAATGTTCCTAGCAAATGTTTTTTTTTGGGGAAAAACATGACCTGACTATTGTTCTTTTGTTCTCCCTTCACCCATCACCAGAGAAACTGTCCCATGCCAAAGAAGAGAACCTGGGCATGCACCAAGTGCTGGACCAGACTCTACTGGAGCTCAACAATCTATAAGCAAGCTCTAACGCTACGGTCCAAGACAAGAGTCTGAAACCACACTTAGCTTTACAAAATAAAAAAAAAAAATACAAACAAAGAAAAAAGGTCCAAGTGCATCACAGCTGGCATTTTGCATAAGCGTGCACTTCAGAGAGTTTCATTGAAATTGGATGCTTAATGTGAAAAGCTAACTCCCAGACATTATGGCGTTTCTGAAGCATTTCTCGTAGGGATCAAGCATGTGGACAGATCAACACCAAAACGCATGATATCCAAACTACCAGCTTGTTGCTGCCACCCAAGCCAATATCAGTCGTGCTGTACCAAAGTTCCACTACTGAAGGCCATTTTGTGTGTGCAGCTAGTAGACTGTTAACAACGTTGTGTTTTGGTTCAGTGTCTTACTTCCATTTCTTCACTGTATTGAACACTACTAAATCCAAATGTGCTGGCATCGCTTTGTGCTTTGTTTCCCTAACCACTCTTTTTCTGACATTTTGTCTGCTTTTTTGCTCTGAGTCTTAAGTCAGAGGATTTTACTGTATCACAGACAAAAGTTTTACAGTGCTTGGTGATCTTTGTGGCCCTCAATCAAGTTTTTGGACCAGAACTTGAATTAAATCGATGCAGTCTTACGATTTGGCTAATGACAAACTTCTATACAGTTCTAGAAGTTTGTAGAAGATGAATGTCTGTACCAGTTGGAATATGGTACTGATATAGAAATGTAGGGTTACATTTGAAAACATATTTGTTCCAGTGAAATTCAACAACTTATTCCACATTTGGTTTGGTACTTAAAGTCTTAAACAATTGCTTTAATTTACTGAAAGATTCTTGTGAGGTCACCAATGAAATTTCCTTCTTGATTGGTTACTTGCCTATTAAGCATTTCCTTTGTTGTTGTCTCTCTTGAGGTCACAGTCCTTTGAGCCTTTTTTAGTAGATATAATGTTCTACTTCATCCTTTTGTAAATTCTGGAAAAAAATGACATTTGAAATTTGCAAGTAGATTAAAGGGAATTGATCACTTTTAAAAAATGAAATACATTTTAACCTTTGTATTTGACATTTTTGCCCTCTTTTTACAACCCACTTATGTATTCTATGCAAATTGTTATGTACGCTATTTTAAGATGGGGGAAAAAATAAAGGCAACGACAATGGCTACTCTGTGTACTTTCTTGACTGTTGTATATGGTTGTCTAATGTATGTCATGAACAAACTATTGTGGTTTCATGTAAAAGACACACTTCCTGGGATGATGCACCATTTTCTGAAAACTATACATTCCAAACCAAAACCAGACAGTAACCTGTGCTTGCTCCAACTTGATTATGAAATCCAACAATATTCTGTTCTATACCTGAAGATTAAATGCAAAATATATCAATACATATCATATATTATATATCATATGTATTATATATAATATATAGTATATTGATTGTAATACATATCAATATATGTACATGGTAATTATGTGTGTAGTCCTGTGGAATGTGTGGAATGCAATGAGTAAAACATTACTGTGTAAACCAGTTACCACAGTGAGTAAGTAATGCTGTTTATGGATGTTTCCATTGAGTTGGATGCTGTGTTGAAACACAGTATCAGGATTTCAATAAAATGAACACTGATGGCTCTGGACACAATTCAACCTTGACCTTAAGTACCTAGTCACAAATGAGTGAATATAATGTAGGTCAAAATGCCTGAGAGATATTCCACAAGCAGTATATGGAGCAATAGTGTATGCATGACACCATGCAACATTCACATTTGACCCAGTGACTCTCAGTATATTCAGTTCATCAATCCCTTCGATTGAGTGAAAGTTATTGTGGTTACAATGTTTACATTGATTGAAATCCAGTCAGTTGTCATTCAGGACTGTAATGTCCAATTTCCACAAGCCTCATATGATCGAGAGAAGTTCTGTTCTGCAGTGAATTTATCAACACACTCCCTCACATACTGTAAGTAATAGACCTACAATAAAAAAATAAATAAAAATAAAACATAATCTATTGAAACAAGCTTCAACAAGTTTTGTTGATGATCTCTGCAACCTCACCCCTGCTGTAACTGTATAGGACTATGGATCCTTTTGTTCCCAATATTTCATTGTACTGTCAAATCCATTCCACAATATGTATAAAACAAAAGCTGTGAGCACACATAGTAATTATCCAAACATAACTCCCGCGACCCAGTTGCCCAGACAATATTCTTGTAAAGAGGAAGACGAACCATAAACAGGTGAGTGTTAACTAGTCAAGGTCTCTTTTGGCAGTATAACCTACATGTGTCAGCTGCCTAGTGTGTGGTATCAGTTTTCATGGAGGACAAGGTGGTGGGTACAGTCATGCAAAGTTGTCTTCCCTCAATGGCAGCTTAAGAGTAAAGCAGTGAGTGCTGCTCAGTGAGGATTGCCAGGTTTGGTAAATGCCACTACATGTAAACCTATACAAAACAATTCTTGCTGCATTGTTTGTTTAAATCAGACTACTTCTTAAATTTCCTTTTACCCAGTGGTTGCCTATTAGGCCTTGGCCATTTAGTTTAGGCTCTCTCTTCTGATATTCTCTGTGAACCTTAAACCATAGTAGCTCCAAATGAAATTATAATAAACAAAATCAACATACATCTCAGCAGCTCAAGGCCCACTGTTAGGCTCTCAAATATGAGCCACTAGCACTTGCACCATAGGCTAATAAGGCTACTTTTTCAATAACGTGCATTCACTTAAAACAAACACTTTGTCTTGTAACCTGATTCATATTAGTCTCTGAATCATCATTAATGGAGAAGGCAAGCAAGAGGATGCTGCGGCCCCCTGTGCCTGTGACAAAGTACTACAGGGATGAAGACACCCGGAAGTATAATAAAACAACAAAGCCAATCCCAGGAAATGACCTCACGCATCAAGTATTTCATGAGAAAGAGGAAGTAAAACGTTAAGTTTGGAAGTGTTTTGTTCTCATCATTGAAAGAAAATATGTGATAATGATGTCAAAAAAGTAGACTTAACGCAGAAAATTCGTGCTGTTGTGCGTATAAATAATTGCAGATTGTAATGCTTATAGATTAACTTGTCTGCTTAGGCAACGTTTAAGTGATCAAGTGTATAGAGGAATGCAAGTGGTTTTCAGTAATAGCCTAGCGCTTCATTGTTCCTTCAATGATACTGGATCTGTAACGTTAGGCGAGAAATTGTCATTTATAGGCAACATTTTATTTTTTCCATTAACATTATCGTTAATATGTATTCAGTTCGTAATATTTAGGTTTCAAGTGAAGGACTTGTGGTAGCTAACGGCAGTGTAGCTCGTTGTTCTTCTCGCCCTTTTTTACGGTACAAATAGCTAGCGATGACGGTTGCGGTGTTTTTCGGGTGTGCATTTATTGCATTTGGGCCAGCATTCTCTCTTTTATATTCACAATTGCTAAGGACCCCCTTCGAGTAATCATCCTTATTGCTGGGTAAGTGATCTTTTGACTTTTTAACCAACGTGTAATCCTCAGGTGAACACCCCGGTAGCACATGACTTAAACCAGCTGATGTGATTTCTACCCTCCTTCCCTTTTCAGTGACGCATCGTTGCGTTTCCCAGACAGTGTTCTTTATGTCCTAAAGTTTAAATAATTGGAATAGTCTTTGTTGTTACTGTCAAATGAAAATATTCCTAAAATTGGGAAGCGGTTTACACAGACGTCACTTCACTGTCCCTTTCTACATTACACTATGATCTAAACTTCGATTCGATTCAACTTCAACTTCGAAATGCAGTTTGCGTTTAACCAGAAGTGCAACAAAGCAGGAAAGTGCAATATAAAGTATAGACAGGTGGTGCATAGACAGAACAAGATATATAGTGCGGACAGTAGTATACAGTTGGTTTACAGAAGGTAGTTTACAGTAATATAAATTAAATATAAATATGTGTGCAGTGTATTAGCAGTAACCTTATAAGAGCGGATTAGATATGTTGTATGAACAATGTATTAACAACATGTGCAGTGTAGTAGCAGTGACATAAGAGTAGTAAGAATAATACAGATTTATGCAGTGTATTAACAGAATATATTTTAACAATAAATATGGATATTCAATATGTACAGTATCTAATAAAACTAATTCGAAAAAGCTATTCTTCTGTGTGATGATATGTATTGTATTTTTCTACAGGGCATTCTTTTGGCTTCTTTCCCTTCTCCTATCCTCTTTGGTATGGTTCATTGCTGTAAAGGCCAGCAATTCAGATGATCCAAGTCTACAAAGAGGCCTGCTGATATTTGGGGGCATATTCTCTGTATTGCTGCAGGAGGTATTCCGCTACGCCTATTACAGGATACTGAGGTAAGAACTATTCTTTTGACCAACCTATCAGCCTAATTGTTCATCCAACCGGTTTCACTCTAATACAGGCACATTTAGACCATAGGTTTAGTATTGTGTGTTAGATAATAATTCCATATGATGAAGGGTAATGGAAACCAACAAAATAAGCCTCCACTGTGGCTCCCTGTTGATAGTTTTCTTGTGTACTTATCAGAAAAAATTATAAGGAAATGTGCATGTACTGTAGTGGTATTTAGGCCTTAAGGTTAATATACAACCAGAGTAATGACAAGTCAGGTCATTGTGCTCTATCCTCATAAATGACCCTAGACATTTTGCGTCACACATTAGGGATATTGGCCTATATAAAAGCTTTTCTTTTATCTCAAGGGTGTTTTTTTAAGTAGCTGATAAAGAACTCTTAAATATCTTGTTTGTACAGATATTTATTTACATCTCTGTATATTGTGCATAATTGTTCATTTGCTGCTATAACAAAGTTTATCTCCTCCCTATTGTAAACATTATATAGTTGTGCGTCCCTCAGATGGACACAAATTTAATGGATACAATCGTAGCTCATTGTATTGATTTTAACACCTTTGTCAATTCTGTGCATGTCAATCAGGAAAGCGAATGAAGGCCTGGCTGCAATCAGTGAAGATGAAAGCTCCACAATATCAGTCCGGCAGATGGCTTACGGTACGGTTGATGTTGTTCTCTCTGAGTGCTTCCTCTTGGTCTCAGAGTTTCTCTCAGAGTTCACACTGACTGCATGTATGCCTTAGCTCATGTCAAGTAGAAAGAGAAAGGGACATTCTAGTCCAGGGAAGGCCCTATACGCATTACATGATTTAATGGCCTTGCTTAAATATTGTAGCACATCTTTCAAGCTATACTAAAGAGACCACTGTCATGACGATAGGGGTGTAATGGTACACCAAAATAACGGTTCAGTGTGTACCTTGTTTTTGTAGTCACTGTCCGGTTAATATTCGGTACAGTAAGCCTGTTGGTACTGCTAACATAAAATTCTCTGACCATATTGCTGATGCACAACGGGAATAGTATTTTAAAAAGGTGTCAAATGTTTTTTTTAGGTAAATTGACTAAACTGACATATGGTCCAACACTTTATATGTTTGTGTGGGAACACACATTTCTTCAGTCTAGAATGAACTCGCACACCAATGTTGCCAATGCAATTTTTTAATCCAGTCAGTGAAAAGTGCAAAGTGCTTCCAATGTGCAAAATGTTTTCGGTCCCATTCAGACCATCCTCAGTGCAAACTAGACTGCGTCTAGTTGATGATAGAACACAAATTTAAAACATGATCTGCAAGCAAAAGAACCCTTTTGTTGATTACTGTTAAAGACGATGTTTTAAACCTAACGTCCTGTACCTAAACGGTTTGGTATGAATTCGCGTACCTTTACACCCCTACATAATGAATAAGAAAACAGCTATGATTTAGTGGGATGTTCGGTATAACAGCACAATCTTGAGTGAGATTGAGTTTTATCGGCATGGCACTAATTGTGTTGCTTGAAAAGTGGTAAATAAAACAAAAGTTTTTTTGTTAGGGTTCTGGCTATCTCTTGTTAAGTGACACATTATCTTACCAGTTACAAAAAAGCTATAAGAAGCCATACACTAAATGTCAGCTCTCATGGTGGCATGCCTCTTGTCTGATTGTCATTCATTGTAATTACTCAGATGGAATGAATCGTTGTGGAAGAGGACGTGTTAATGAAAAGTGTTCGAAGTGTGAAATTAATCCTCACTCAAATTACAACTGTGGCTTTGGTCGTTCCATCAAATCTCCCTTTTACCTTATGATTTGCCGCATAATTTGAACAGGGGGAGCTTACAGAGATGAGGCAATGCTTCCTCCCAGTAGTAGTAGCAGCTCATCCACTAAAAAACACTTCTCTCGAGGTTGCCTGCGCGCATTATCTCATTCAGGTCACTTTTCTCACATCCCTCATTTATTAAGCAGACAGTAAGGAAATATGCTATGAAATATCAGTCTGGTTGTTGAGGAGAGGTGCATGATGGCTATCATTTCACAATGTAATCCGCTGATGACTCATAAACATATGGGGAGAGTGTGTGCGTGGGTGGCGGTCTATCTTACTGGACTGAGGTCATCTTCAAGACACAAGCAAACACGATAGATGGATAAGTTCAAAAAGGTTTCATGCAGAGGTTTTGACTTTTTCCATGTTTCCATTCGTAATGGGCCACATAGTACAATGTAAGCACCAAAATTTGGCAGAGATTTTGCCTAAATGATTTTGATATTTTTAAAACCCATGACATAGTCTTTCTCTGCTAAAATGTAAACTGTCTAAATGTCTATGGTCATGATGAGACAGTGTTGGATAGATGGTCTACCTGTTCATTAAGAACCAACATTAGCGGTATAACATCTGACATTTCCAAAGTATAATCAAATCAGCCAGCTATACTCTTGTGTGGAGAAAGAATATGATGTAGTTTAATCTTGTCTTGGCTGTTATGATGACCTTGCACTGTTGTGGCTACAGTTGCTGGGCTGGGCTTTGGAATAATGAGCGGTGCTTTCTCCATGATCAACATCCTCTCCGATTCACTGGGGCCGGGGACCGTGGGCATCTTCGGAGACTCCCAATACTACTTTATCACCTCAGGTAGGTCCTGAAGTTTTGAACTGGATAGAAAAGATCTGGGCAAGTTGGGCAACTGACGTTACACAGATGCTTTTATGCAAAGCGACATTGATTCGCAACGGCAAGTTCAGGAACCTACCATTACCGCTTCTCCGTCACACACGCAAAGTACACATAATACAATTGCAATTCCAGTATTCAGAGTTCATATAAGTCATATGTTTGTTATTGTGCTTCTGTGTGCTTCTGCGTGCATCTTTGTACCCTTTGGCATGTAGACTGAGTTTTGTTTTGTTGACCTTTGACAGCTCTCATGACCCTGGCCATTACCCTACTCCACACGTTCTGGGGCGTGGTGTTCTTTGAGGGATGTGAGAAAAGCCGGTGGTGGGTGATCGGTGTTGTGGTTGCGCTACACCTGCTAGTGTCTTGTCTGGTGAGTAAAGACACACACTCACACACTGCCCAGTACCCAAGCATTTAATGTTGGTGTGTACTAGTATTGAAGTGTGTATTTTTAGAAAGGCAAATCAACAACAAGGGTCAGTACTCTGTAGTCGGTTAAAGGGCCCTTACTGATGAACTGGGCTTTCTCCACTGGAGGGAGTACTTTGATCACGTTCCTCTAGGGCAGTGATTTTCAACCACTGTTCCACGCCACAGAGATCATCAGGTGTGCTGTGGGAATTTGTCCAATTTCACTTAATCGGTCCCAAAACATTTACTAGCCTATTTGGTTGTTGCAAGTAGTAGGCTAGGATATGCCATTGTTGAGCATCTGTGCCTGCAATGTAGTGACTTGCTAAGTAAATAAATACTCTTTCATGTCAGTGGGTGGCAGTAAGTAGCGCAATAATGACCTTGTTAATCAAGTGATGTGCACGAGAACTGGTGGTGAAAAATGGATATTGGAAAGCTAGATACCACATTGGGCTCCAGAACGTATGTAAATAGTGCTGCCATCATGGTGGGGGCAACAATCACTGGAGGCCAATGGAGAAACAGGTGTCTCTGATTGCCGGCAAGTGTTGCCCATAGACAGTAAGGTGTTTGCTTCCAGCAATATGACTGCCGCATTCACATAGCCTATGCCACTTAATAGGCTAGAACCCGATGGACAGTCCGGTATCAATCTTTCTAATATCTATAGGTGAAAAGACGTAGGGCCTAAAACAGCAATGGATAAATAGGCCTACTTGAAAAGGAAATATGCAGACTCTGAACTGAACTGTAAACAAATGAGAGACTAAATTGTCATTATTTTTGCTATATTAGGCCACAGTTTGTAATTCTTAATGTAAAAAATGTACCGTTGCTCATAAAATGTTGAATAACACTGCTCTAGGGCAGCTGAGATTATCATCTGTTCCTAGAAATGGAGGGGTGTGACAAGATCTCGTGCCACGAGATCTGGCGATACAAAAATGTCACAATATTTCTCGTCAAGGTCATAGACTGTATAAAATAGGTCAAGGTTCAAATCTGTCTCTTGGAGAATTCATAGACAGTAAGAGAATAGGGGTGTGACAAGATCTCAACGAGATCTGGCGATACAAGAATATCACGATCAAAGATCTTAGGCGTGTCTCTTTTGCACTGGTTTAGTCTCAATGGAGAGCCATTTGTGTGAGGGTATTCGCCTGCGTAGATTCAACACAGAATCCATGAATCTTGTTAACTTTCTGTTTTTGAAGTCAGCTGTACAAGACTGAAATAATGTGCAGTGGCAGCACAAGTAGCAGTTATGCTACTGTGTTTTAGTGAAACCGGTGGCTCTTTACTCTTTGGTAATTTACATGCTAGTAGTTTTCTCACTTTCCTGACATTTTGTTGTTATGATTTTCATAAGCGGTAATAGTATTGCCTAGCTGCTTTTACTTTGTGGTGTAACCTCAATCTTGCAAACGTGGCCAGTTACTTCACTCTGGATGTATGTTTAATCACTGAGTTTTTAAAAGCTTGACAAGGGGCGTTTTCCAGAACAGTGTAAAGGAATGATTCACTCTATACATACAGGTTGTTTTTGGTTCCTATACTATAGTCTGGTCAAAGGTTGATGTAGGAAGACTTGGCTACAGTTATTTTATGGTTATGCTACAGCCTGGGCCCGTTGGTGCCAGAGAAACAAAAAGTCCTCATTTTAGACAAACCTCTTGTACATACTGTGACATATGACATACTGTAGGGGATTGATTTATTTGAATGTGAGTCATTCCGTGTCAAATCAGATAAGGTTGTTGCTGCACCATATTTTTCTGAAATTAGGGACTTCTATAAAACCAATGAGACTGTGGTACTGAAAACATGTTTGTCTTCCATTCTACAAAGTTTGGTCAGGCTAGGAAAACTACTTTTTAAGATATGAATGTCCAAACATGGCCTCCAAGATGAGGTCTTTTAGAGAGTGTAAACAATCAAGGGCAAAAAGACTATGAAAACAATAGAATTGAACACAAATATTTTACAGGTTTTAGTTATGGAACCTAAACATTGTGTAGACAAACTTTAAGGGAAATCGGAGTCAGTGCTGCAACCGTTTTCCTGGATTTTGTCTGATTTGACACGGAATGACTCGTGAGAACAGGTGTGGTGTTAAACCTTACATCACTAAGACTGTTGCATTTTGAAACTGACAGCAGGGCTTTTGTCCAGAATTGCATCAGTTCCTCTACTGGGAAAGGCCTGTAGTGGGTTTGATTGTTAGCCAGGGCCTGCAGTAGCCAAGGGAAATATTTATATAATCCATCATTTATTTGGTACTTTAGTATACAAAACTGCTGTCAATTCAAAATCCAGTTGTCTAAATGTTTGTAAATGTTAGATGAATCACTAGATTAATGATTAACGACCTCTTTGAAATGAACTTGTGCGTTAATTGCCGTTGTCTTCCTGTTTGCTTCCTCTTTGCCAGTCTCTGTTGAACCCGCTGTACTCTGGCAGCCTGCCGCCTGTCTACGCCATCATGGTCCTGATGGCCGTCTGGGCCTTCTTCTCAGCCGGCGGCTCGCTAGCAAGTGTGACCCAGCTCTGCTCACGTAAGACACTCCATCAGTTTCTCTTGTCCGTTTGTGGAGGCAGTTTGTGGATGTAGTTGTGGAGGAGTTGCATGACATTTGATGGATGTATGAAAGTGTCAGATGTTAGATACTTGTGTGAGATAGAAGCCACAACAGATTAATTGTCATTGTTCATTACAGTACATTATTTATTATCATTAAAGGAACAGTCTGATTCTGGGCAGGGGTTATTGATATTTGACCCCAACAGCCAATCAAATGACATCCTTTCCTGCCATACTTCTAAAACAATGTATTGTTTGGCTGGAATAATGTATGGCTCAGTCCACGCTACTTTGTTTATTTGTGGAAGTCCCACTTACATTATAGCACACAGAACATACAGCTAGAGAACTATAAGGAGCAATACAATGAATTTTACAAAAACTACTGGATTACAATTATGGACTGAAAATCAAGGTTGTAGTTTTAAACAGGGCTGCAACAACATTGATTATTTGTTAACTGTTACATTAATAGACAACTAAAAAAATCTCTGTTAGCAGCTTAAACTTATTTCAACTTTACTGATATGGCATTTGAGGACATAATCTTTATCCTTACATTTTTTCACAGTTTTCTGACATTGACAGATTAATCAACTGTGAACATAATCATTTGTTGTTTCTAAAGTTCTAAAGTTAGAACAGAAAAAGTCAAAATATCTTGTCTAGTAAGCCTGTTTACAATAAAATGTTACTGCTTTCTCTGTCACATCGCATTGTTGATCACAAGAAGTGCGATTCAACTCCAGCACACAGCAGTGATATCCGCAGAGTCTGCTGAGGCCAAAGCCCACAGATGTGCGAACGTGCCTCTAGCTCCCATTCAAATCCACAAGGGAACACCAAGGGAACACTAAAGGAACACTAAATTACCAAGCAAGTGCTCGCATCCAACATCAGAAGACCTGAAAGTGTGAAAATCACAGGGTGTGCGGTGACCATTCCAAGAGTGGCTTAGCCTCGTGAGATGCTGATTTGGGGAATGTTTGGAATGTGTTCAAGCCGCTTGTTTTTAAGGCAGCTAGCCTGTGCAGATAGAGATACGCTGTCACTGTGCTAGGGCTTCGCAGACCCACGTAAGCACATCATAGGCTTTTTCTCAGTGGTCCGGTTGCCCCAGGTAAGGTCATTCAAGTTCGGCCAGGGGTACGTTTAGGACATACGTACGTTAGGCTCTGGGACGTTGAGAGTCTTGGAATAGAGCAAGCTTTCAGAAGACTAGCTTTTATATCTGTGCTTGGTCACAAGTCAGTTGCCTACCTTCAATGGTTCAGGGCTGCTTTTACATGACAGTGCCTCACAGGTTGAACTTATGTAACTGAACAGACTAATTTTATAGTTTTCACTGCGTTCTCTTGAAATGAGCTTGAAATCAGAGTGTTTAGATGAGCTTTTTGTCTGAGGTCATTGTTTATTTGCTCATGTACACCATGAGCTTGTGGGTGTCTCTCTGGTCTTTTCTTTCTTGGTTTGTTTAATTTCAAATAGACACTCATTTTAGCAAATGCAATGGAAAAGGTCATACTAAAGAAAAAAAAATGGTGCTGACGTCCTAGTACATTTTTATGTGGTCAGTTAGGCCGTATGACAAACTATTAAGAGTAATGCAGGTTGAACAGTAAGATTTATTTTCCACGGTGGTTTCTTGAAAACATTGAAAAATATATCAGGAGACCTTAGTATTTACAATTCAGTACATAAATGACACTGTATTAATTTTATATAGTAAAAATGATGATAAACAGAAAATATATTGGCCAGTTGAAGATCTCGGTCACTGGAACAATTTCCTCAACCACCAGACTTTATGTAACTTTTTTTTATAGTTTTCATTTAATCCCTTTTGTTTTCTGTTGGGTGTTGATGAAAAATCCAACTGCTTCTTCCGTCGGCATGCGGCACACTCAAAGCAACATGTGTTATGTAACATGTCTGTACCATTTAATATAGGACATGTATTCATTACATGAGTCTCTCTTTATAACGCCTCAGACGTGGTGTTCTTTCATGTTGACGTCTGTGGAGTCTTAGCTATTAAGATGCGTTTAGCAGTCACTCTGCGCTATGCCTAATTGCCTTTGAAAATGATTAGTGTGGCCTTTTGTTTGTGTATCCTTAGGTATGACCTCACAACGCTACCTTGCCTTTTTTAGTCATTGTGATGTTTGACACAATGGCCTTCACCAAGATTCTTTCAAGCATTTAGGATCATGAGACTCAAGACTGGCAGGGACAGAGAGAGGTCACCAAAGAAATCCACCCCCTCGCCTTTTCCTGTATTAATTCCACACTTTTCTTCAAAGCTACTCAAAAGACGTAATACACTTTCATCAGTATGTTAGGTCTCTGAGTACCTGGAAAAAAGCAGTTTGAGTAAGAGCAGTACGCTTGAGACGTCACACCCATTCAATTATTAATAGGAGCTTTTTTCTGCTGTGGGAGTTATTTTTCTACCTAATTTTTTGCCTGAGTACCAATCCCATTCCACTGGTTTTATTGCTTTACCAGTTCATTGTAGGAGCTTTAGTGTTTACTTACTTATTCATTTGGCTGGCGCTGTTATCCAAAGCAACTTACATACGTCAGTTCTTACAATGATCTGTCCTTGGTCTCACTTGGGCTGTCCTTTGGTGACTTTGAGTGACCATAAGTCGCCCAGTGGAGCTTAGTATGATTCCTTTTCTGTTCTTCTCGGGCAGTTTTACTCGATGTGTCTTGTTCTTTTCGTTGCAGGTAGGAAAACTGATGTGAATTCCTCCTAACTGGTTTTTGTTTTGACAACTCAAGGAGTCGGAGGACAGGACATTGTGTTGCTGAGTTCGGTGCATTAGTGGAACAGACAAGCCGCTCGTCGCAGGAGCCACGCATCAATCGTCTGGATCACGCGTGTGTATGTGTGTGTCTCTCTCGGGGAGGAAAACCTTTAAACGCCCATCATTTTTTTACAGCCTTCCTCAGGCTCTTGGGGAGTCGGGACTGTAGAACGTATCTCTCTTTAAATCGTTCTCACTGTAAATAGCTTGACCTACCTTACTCACACACACATACACACACAGAGACGCACACACATACATGCACACAGACACAGACACACACACACACACACACACAGATACACACACTCGTGCACATCGTCAGACACAGGCCTGTGTGGTTCAAAGAACTTTCTAGACACACCGGAACTGAGGTGGTTTGTCTTTCCTCGATTTCTTTCTTTTTTCCTCCTCCTTCCTTCGTCTCCACCCCTTTTTGGTTCTGGACTGGATTCATTTGGACTCTGAACCTGCTTCTGTGTAGATGTTTCTCTTTCCTTTCTGATTTTTAATTTTCCTTTTTACTCATGCATCTCTGTAACACACGTCCTCAAGGAGGTGTTTGTCATTGGGAGTAAAAAAAAATGGGGAGCCATGTTTCTAATAATTTTTAAAGGATATGGTTGAAGTTTTGGGGTCTTCAGACACAAGCTCCGTCAGAGGATAACATGCACACTGACTCATGATTTTCAAAATCATGTCCATCTATCTAACTGACCAACAGAACAGCCAAGCACTGTAAGCAGATCCATTTCTGTTACACATCCTTTTTGTCCATTAAAACGGCCTTTGTTTCAAGAATATCGCAGAGCTGAGTTGTGGGTCTTGTATTTCACTGAAACCTTTCCCAGCAAGAGATGCAACAGGGTTTAGTTTTGGGGTCTTTCCACATGTGTGAGCTGTGCTCTTGGCTTCACAGATTAGAATTTTCAGTTGTAGAAAAACTTTTCAGTTGTTTAAGAAAATTGCGTCATGTTCCCAGCTTTGGAGTTTTCAGGAAATTCAACCTCTGTAATTGAAAATAGAGAAAAAAATACCCCTAATGAAATCTTTACTTTAATGGCATTAATTTACTTGGTTTTGCATTATGTTTGAACTTTTAGTTTTTGCACTATGTAGGGTATTTACCACAACCTGTACAAATATTATAATTCTGATGATTCTATTTTTCAAAGTTAACAGACTACACACGTAGTATAAGTGGACATTTCATACTTGTTAATATACATCTTTCAGGATGAGCGTTAAAATGTCTGATCATTATTTGTCAAAATATGACCCCAAGTATGATAGGTATGTCAAACCATTCTAGCAAATACAAGCAATATCTTCGACAAAATACTGTTCTTTTCTCTGGACATTCTGTAGTGTAATTCTGGTGCTTTCTAGGTGCATAAAAAATCATGACATGCTTTCCTTGATGCATATTTTTTTTTTACTCTGATAGGATTAATTGCCAGGCCTTTGTACCCGGTGTTGTGATTTATCTTTTTCTGCTCAACTTGAAGCAATTCTGTCAAGTTAGGCCAGAAATATTTAAGCTCATTAGAATGTGTGGCAGTGTTTATTTTTCCAAACAATCCAATTCTCTCTGGTACAATTTGTACGTTCCTCTGCCTTTGTTGGAATTGTTATCTCTGCGTCATCAGGGCCTATCGCATGCCCGTTTGGGTTAATGTAAAGAAGAGGAGAGCGCCAAGTCACTTCTGCGTCACTCAAGCATTAGAGGTTGCAGAGCGTTCCAGCAGCTGGGCTGGTTTGGCACAGGTTAGTGCCAGGGCTATGGCACCAGCTAAACCCACTCGCCCATGACACTTGTGCCAGGCCCTGTCACGTGTGTGTGTGTGTGTGTGTGTGTGTGTGTCTGAGTCAGCATCGCTCAGCAGTGCCACAACGCAAGACGGGCATGGCCAGGGGCTCTGGCAATCTCAGACTCTACAAAGTCAGTGACTAATGTAGAAATTCCACAGAAAATGGTTGTGTGTACGTGTGTATGTGCACATGGGTACATGTACGTGTGTAAGGTCCTCTGCTTTATGACTTTCAGAATGTGTGAGTACTTCTGCCTAGTGTGTGTGTGTGTGTGTGTGTGTGTGTGCTTTTTTGTCTGTGTATGCAACTGCACGTCACCCCTGTGTGACGATGTCTGTTTCCAGACATTTCATTGGGGCAGAGAGTGTTTGGGGAAAAGATGTGCCCAGTTGTCTTGGCAACCAATATGTGAATGTGTGCAAAGTACTGCAGATGTTTGATGACTAATTACCAGATGCTGAGGTTAGCCTTCCCACTGACTCTGTCATTATTGTCATGGCCTTCTCATACCCCACCATCTTTCTTCTATATGTTTTTAGAACAAAGCAAATTCAATCACAATTTAAAATCATTACAAATGGGCAAACTTCGTATTCATAGGTAGAATGTAGAATTTTTCACATTAGTAAAGAAAAAGAAAAAGAATCTCTATTGAATGATTTTTGCTCCTTTGGTTTTCCTCAGAATTTGTCAATCTGAATTCAGTCATCAGAATTGGTGCTGACTATTGTTTAACTAATATTTACTCCAGTGATTGGTGCAATATTGGATACGTGATGTTTAAATGCTGCTGCTTTATAGAATTTGTAACTGGTGCCAAAAGGCTCCCCTTCTCACAAAAAAGCAAACAATTTCTTTAACCCATCAATAAAAAATGGCTTGTGAAAGTGTTCTGTAATTTCTTGGATGGTGTGACACACCATTAAACAGTGATTTCTTTCAAAACGTCTATATTTTAAATAGTACTTCTTCCTTTTTTAAGAATGGCATTGTACACAATCTAATCTATAATTAATTTCTTGTACACAACTTTAATAAGCTTCAGAACATTGAAAAGCAAATCCTCAATCTGTAGAGTGTCATTGAATTGTGAATTGTTTATTAGTATAAGTGAATCAGTAGCCTTTAGACTTTTTCTCACTAGTTACAAATGACATACTCAGTGCCCTATTGAGTATTTTCATCCTCTTGGTTGGTTCTTGACCACCATTTGAATCCCATACCAAACCACTGATGCACTGTCTAATGCTAATCGCGTTCAACTGCACTGACATTCTAACTGAAGGCATTTTCTTTCCGTGTCTGCTGTGTGAACAGACTACTAGTGTTAACATAAAAATCTACACAATCTATTGCCCCCCCTAACCACACCATCTGTATGCCTCTGACTCATGGCAGAAACCTACACTCTAAGAAGTGATGTGTTAAAATTGCTGTGTGTGCTCAGGGACAACACATTTTTGTGTCAATTTCAACACAGCAATTGTGGAGTGAAAGGTTAAAGACAAATTTCAGCTATTTCTGCTGCAATTTTAACTTTTTAACCCACCCAGACAGCCACACAATTCAGCTATCTCCACATAATTGCGGTGTTGAAATTGACACACAATGTGTTGTCCCTGAGCACACACAGCAATGTGTCATTTTAACACATCATTTTTTAGAGTGTATGTACTAATCCTAAAGATTTACTGTGTAGATTCTATATAATGGCAATGTGTACAGATGAGCCTGCGCTAGGCTTTGACAGGCTGACTGCTCAGTGTAATGGATCTGCCCGGTGGAATGTCTGAGACGGCTGGCATGGGCTCTGGTGGAGGCTCCGCTCCCATGTCCCACACCACGCATACATCATGCATCTTCTTCTTCATCATGGCTTCCTCAGGATCCTGGAGATTCCTGTTCAACATGAGGTGGACAGAAACCTAAAGGCACAATGTGTTGATCCATAACTGCAAATTGATATTAAAAACAACTGATATTATCCATAGTGATGTTGATTGTTTTTCCATATTACTTCCTGTCTGTCCCGTATAGTGTTTTTAAAGAAAGGCACCTTCGCCCCACCCCGCATAGGGCTGATGAGGGTTACATGAAAATATTTTTTTCCAATATGTTTATTTAAAGCTTCTTTGTAAGGCACATTTCATGCCAGCATGGTCTTTTTGAAAGGAACTTTGAAGGTCTGTGTGAGACACTGATGTCAGAAGTCGTCCCTAAACATCTCCATACACTACCGATGTAACCATCTGTGAAAACATTTCACATTTACATTACACAGTTACATTTCACACATAAAACCTTTCATGCACACATGTAACACACCCATCCACAGCTGGTCACGTGAAGATGCTCATATATTTCATTTATTTAACCTCTGGTTTAACTGCACAGATCCTTGATCATGTACATTTCTTGTTTTAAGAGAGGCCAGAATTACATATATCACACATGTTGGGTTTGTGTAACAACATACTTTGTATATGTTGGCTAGACTGCTGGGGATGTACCTCTGGTCAGACTGTTAGGACACTGTTTCATGTCGCCCTGTGTGATAGCACAGTTATGGGAAACATATGGGAACCATATAGGTCAAAAGAGCTGTTGCAAAGCACTCTTACTTCTACAATTTAACACTATGAGCTACTTCCCCAACACAATTGACTAAAATAAGTGCATTTATTCACTACCACAATTCTGTGTGGCTTGAATCATTATTGGCTATAGTGTTTTAGCTGACTGACCACTTTGGTTTTACTTTTGCCATTGTGTGCATGATCTCCTCAAGCTCAGCTGGAGGAGTGCTGGTTATAATTCTGTATCCTCTACGTATCCTGAGCCACTAGCAAAGAAACCACAAGT
>NC_063200.1:23895017-23935017 GCF_017589495.1 Alosa alosa | reverse complement strand
TCCAGAAGGGAATGGATTGCTGAACAGTAAGACGTGGGTGTTGAGACCTTGCTCTGGTACAAATACACAGTCAGTGAAATTAAATCCCTTTCTGGCACAGGCTGGGGATATTAGGTTATTCAACAAATCTTCTTTGTGAGTGGTTCGGAGAGCTGGAGGAGTACTGGGGAGCACTATAGATGTTTGGTCTTCCACTGTACAGTCATTTTTTTTAGCTTTATTGTTCCGTTGTACAAGCAAGCCTGACAAAACCGTTTAAATGTCTTGACTTCCTTGTCTCCATGCGAAGCTACTACATGGTCGTTTGTGGCATGTCCTCCTCCGCCCTCCTGGTGTAAACTTTAAGCATAAACAGATATATCATGATGAGTCATGTGTGTGTGTGTGTGCATGTGTGTGTGTGTGTGTGTGTGTGTGTGTGTGTGTGTATGTTGGTGTGTGTGGGTGGGTGCATTTGTGGGTGTTTCTTCTGGTACGACCATCAGTAAGAGTTCTAGTCTACGTCCTTGTGTAGGGATGCAGGGGAGAGGATGTTGGATTTGGACCGACCGGTTGCCTGCCCCCCCCCCCGACCCCCTCTTACATAACCACACATTTCCCCTTTAGCTTCTCTGCCCTCTTCTGCTGCTTGTTCTTCTTGCCGTCGATCTGCAGGCTGACTGTCCGCCGCTTCTCCAGGTTGAGCAGCTCCTTAAAGAGCTCCTGGACGTTGTGGTTGGTCTTGGCTGACGTCTCCATGAAGGCACACTTCCACCTCTTGGACACAGCCTCGCCCGTGGGCGACTCCACCTCGCGGCCCGACGTCTCGTCGCACTTGTTGCCCACCAGCATGATGGGGATGCTCTCCACGTCTCCTTTGATCTGGCAGATCTGCTCATAGATGGGCTTGAGCTCCTCCAGCGACTGCTTGCTGGTGATGGAGTAGACCAGGATGAAGGCATGGCCCTTGGAGATGGAGAGGCGCTGCATGGCCGGGAACTGGTGGCTGCCCGTGGTGTCGGTGATCTGCAGCGTGCAGATGCTCTTGTCGCAGCTGATCACCTGCCGGTACGTATCCTCGATGGTGGGGATGTAGCTCTCGCGGAAGGTCCCCTTGACGAAGCGCAGCACCAGGGAACTCTTGCCCACCCCCCCTGCGCCGAACACCACCACTCGGTAGTCATTGCTCTGCTCCGGCATAGCTCTTCACAGTAGGCCTACCTACACAACACAGCAGAGAAATAGCCCTGTCAGACTCTTACAACTTAGATGTATATTTCATATGTGAATAACCTATACAATATGAACATAACAAATTAGATGTTCATAGTCAACACAATATGGCATGTGAGTAAATAGGCCTATGTGAAGGAAACACAAGAACTGCAGGAGGTTTCTGAACGGTCAATTGAGCAGCATACGAATGAATTTTAAAACGGCAAGCACCAGGTCCTCCACGCAAACGTGATGTAGACTAGCACGTGCCAGTCGGGTTTCCACGTCTGGTCGGCTGCCTGCGCGACACCTATGGGCTAGGAGTTCGGTATCCCCACCAAACTGATATTCATGGCTTGATTATCCAGCAACTGTGTTAAGCGTCATATGCTAAGTCAGCATTCTTTTAGAATGTAAGGGAGGGCAAAACAACGGGTGACAACGAGATTTTTTTTAAAAAATCCTCCCAGTCGTCTCGCGCTGGTTCATGGGATTCTATCACTTTCTGCGTCGTCAAACTAGACATCCGATTGGGTTAATAATAACTAAATTCGAAATTCCAATTATAGATGATACAGATGAGAAGGTCACGAACGCATCATGACACCCTGGTACAAGAATATCGTTCATTCAAGCACACAAGGTGAGTGTCAAGATTAAAAAATATAACTTTAAGTAAAGTAAAGTAGGCTAGTTTATACTACATTAATTACCCAATCTACCCATAAACAGAACATAGTATGGAAATGTGTTTTTATCGGGTTGGAACTGTTCGATATTCGGATTGGAGGCAGGATTCAGCCAAGATGCATGACGATAAAAAAAAAAGAAATGCAATGTGAATTGGCCATATCAAAAGAAGTTATTACTCCTGTTGTTTGCATATTACTACATTATTTCAATTAAAATGGAAAGATGAAATGAATTATTCATCACTACACTGACCAAGATTACACGAAAAAGGGGCAGGATAGTAGATGTGAAAACAAATCATCAAACATCAAAAAACGGATATAAATAAAAGTCGTCCTACTTACGAAAATAATAATGCTTTCGACGAAATGACACTTCAGATCCTTGATGTCATATTGTGCCAAGTGATTCCAGGATTCGCTAGCACCTGTCTCTTCCTTTCGCTCAAGTCTGCAATGCCTCTAAAAACCCATTGGAGCTCCGACTCCAATATTTAAAGGCGCAGCCCCCTCGGAAGAGGCTAAATGCGTCCCTTCGAGGCTCCTCTCTTGATGACGTAAGGGAGGAATCTCATGGCTTTGGCTTTGCAACGCCCATCTAGCTGCAACTATCTAAGCATCAACAAAGGTTGACAACGCTGGGTCTTCTCCGAAAAACCCTATCTGCATATCTCCTGGATGGGAGAAATGTCACCCGTCCATAATGCATTCGCAACTTGCTCTTTATATCAATCAAATTCCTTTTGCAGAGGTCGTTTTTCATGTCCATAAAAGCAGCCATCAACGCGTGACATCACTGTTGACATTTAGGATGAATTTTATCTGCTCTCGTTGTGAAACACCTGGCTTTGATGAGCTACCTGTGTTCCCCACACAGTAGTCATTATAAAGCAGCGCCATGGTAAATGGTGAATCTGGTTGGTTGTGTATTTCATGTTTTATAAGACCCTTAGCTATTTCTGTATGTCAGGATATATTTGATTTTTTGGGGGCAAATGTAGTAGGCTATTGAAAGTGTTTCAGGCTGTAAACTTTGCTTTGCTTTGCTAAATCTCTACTTTGCTAAATCTTTAACTACCATCAATCTTTCCAGATTCACACAATCTGCCCTTAAGGCAATTTTAAAGCTGTATACCACAATGGCAGTAGTAATTAACTACGCCAGCAATATTGTTCAGTTGTTTGTTTTGTGCACTCTGTAATATTGGCAAATATTACACTTTGAGCAATATGAGTTCATCAATCATATCACACCACCAGATAGTTAATTAATCTTTTGTTGTATTTTCTCATCTTTGCCAGTAAATTGTGCTGCGTGTGGCTGTGTGGTTTACAAGAAGCAAAGTGTGTGGGTGTCTCTTTGTCTGTGTGTGTGTGTGTGTGTGTGTTCATGCATGTGGGTATTCATGCATAATCCATGTGTTAAAATATGAGACAGTGTGATGAAGTGTATGAGATATCAGAGATCAGATTTGAATGATTGTGGTTTTCGTCATACATCCGTTCAGTCTGTCTGTTTGCTGCCAGAATATTTCACCTTGTCGTGTTAAATATACATTATTGTGACACAAATGTGTTCTTTGGACATTAGTGTGTTTTATGTTTTATGTCATTAGTTATAACCTAAAACAGCTGTTTTAGGTATTACGGTATATATCATAAATTGCCAAGTGTTTTGTAGATAGTGTGCTGGAAGGTTATGGCTATTTATGGAATCAATTCACCAGGTGAATGAAGCACCATCCAACATCGCCACAGGCAAAAGACTGACAGCCACATCACCTTTTCAGGTGTGATTTGAACATTTAGTGATATGTGTAAATTGGCATCAGTCTGTGACGCAACACTAAACTCCTCTGGGTTTGTGCAGAATGAGCCAGTGGATCTTGCGTAGTTGGTGGCCTACAGTAGGTAACTCCCTAGACTTCAAAACACTGAGAGGCTGCTCATATTTGTAACAGGACAGAACCTCTTCATGGCCTTTAGAACTGTGCAAAGTTCTGTTTATCAGGAAGTCTAGTGCATAATGTAATTCACAATTCAACAGAATCAACAATTAACCTATTATGAAATCATCAACTTTGTCAACCAGTGGTGTGTTTTTTTGTAGTTTTTAATTCCAGTTTAAAATGACAGAACATTAACTGGAGTGAAAAGTAGTAGAGATAATCCCCAGTTGAAGTCCTTCCTAAAATATCATGTCTTGTGAAGCAGTACTGGTGATGACAGGCATTTTGCTGACACATTTCGGGATAAAGAAGAGGTCACATGAGCCATGTTCAGAGGCTAATACACACACACACACACACACACACACACACACACACACACACACACACACACACACACACACACACACACACACACACACACACACACACACACACACACACAGATTTACTGATATACTAGGAAAGATGGAGCAAGAGGAGAAGTTGAAAGTTGTCTTCAGGAATGAGCTTGCTGGATGTTGTTGCACCATTGTGACCTCTACTGGTCCTTAGTGGGATTACAGGTTGGGCTTGTTTCGGGTACAACGTGAGCGGAGGAGCCACCGTCTGCGCCTGCACCTGGTGGACAAAAATGGCTTCCTGTCTCTCTCACCTCAAAACCTGAGCCCCAAGCTCTCTAAAAATAGTGAGAGTTGACAGTGTTTGTGAGGGGCTTTCTTTACCCAGAGAGAGATGAAAAAGAAAAAAATAGAGCATGTATGGGAAACCTCAAAAGAAATCGTGTTGCGCCCTTGACTAAAGAGTTTCCATTTACAGCATGGCTTCTTTTCTCATCCGCTGCATGAGGGCTTATGTTTGACCTAAATTAATTTTTTGCATAATTTGGTCAAGTACTATACGGTATGCTGCAGCGTACACACTGCATGCTTCCAGCGGTGGGGCTCATGCACTCTGTCGTTTTCAAAAGTTGTCGCGTGGAACATAGATAAATATGTTTAGGAACAGATATTTTTTCTGACAAGGTATTCTTGTGGAATATATTTTAAATTGACATTGAAAAGACACAAATCTACACAGTTTATATTCTTCATGTTTTACATTATTCTGTGTCATGGGAACCCCTCTAGGGATGTTAGATCAGAGGTTGAAGTTACCCATTATTGAATTGGATTTAATTAAATAAATGTGTATCATCCAGTAATGTGCTTACATAAAACAACCTGTCATACACCTTGTTGTTAATTCTGTGCGCCTGAATCTCAGATCTTGTGCACTGTTTTGGTTTTCATAGCATGTCTTCACAGCCACACAGTAGTGTACATTGAAGAAACATGCATGTACAACTTCAGTTCGCCGATGCTACATATGCAACTCAAGTGAGCCTATTTATGGTGGGAAGGCTGTTTGATGCAGTTTCTTTAGTTTGGTGCAGTTTATTTTTTTGGTGTGGTGCACAGTGGGCAAGTGTATTTTGATAAAATGTAACGTTACACCCCGGTTTTACCCCAAATCTTACCCCAGCAGCAGCAAACACTTTCTCATAGTTTTCTCATAGTTTGTCATTTTCCAAGCATCGTGTGGTTTATGGGAAATTGTTGTTGTGAAGATGATTTGTCGGAAACTAGTGCCATTTGTACACTGAGAATTAATGAACAATCTGAACTTTGTATTAATGTGTAAAGGGGAAGAGTAAAGTATAAAGTATATATACTTTTTTGATCCCATGAGGGAAATTTGGTCTCTGCATTTAACCCAATCGGTGAATTAGTGAAACACACAGCACACAGTGAACACACAGTGAGGTGAAGCACACACTAATCCCGGCGCAGTGAGCTGCCTGCTTCACCGGCGGCGCTCGGGAAGAGGTGTTTCATAAGAAGAATAGTGTGTGAAATGTTGACTGGGTCATTTGAATTAAGTTACTCTTCTGAGCAGAAGCAGAACTCCCTGAGGAGAGGGTTACTGTATGCCCTCACGTAACCCCCACATACCCCCACCCCCCCAAAAAAAAAAAAAAAAAACAGCACACACACATGAATGCTTACAACCAAAAAAACTGGCTCCATTCACGCAATGTGATTGTATACACTATACAAGTAGTCTCACACTCACACATCACACACACACTCACACATCACACACACACACACACACACACACACACACACACACACACACACACACACACACAAACACACAAACACACACATACGCAAACCCTATTCCTCTATTTTTGATTAGTCGAGCTGAACACGTTTGAATATGTGCATGTGTGGGTGTCCATGTAATGCGTGCATATGCTCTGTATGCAAACATTTTAATTCATTCACATTTGTTGAACATTTGTTTTCATAAATAAGACCACGCCCATAGACATACATATCAACACACACACCCTAGTTCTGTGTACAGACAGCAATAAGCTAAACTTCCCTGCTGAAAAACCCTGCCTAACCAGCTTAAGGTGGTTTGCTGGTTGACCAGTTTGTTAACCAGCTTGTTTGACCACCCTACAATTGTTGACCAGCTAGACCAGCAAAACCATTGTGAAAACATACCTTCAACTGGCTTACCCAGCTTATGATGGTAATTCAGATGGTTTTGCTTGTCGTACCACCTCAAACTGGTCTTTTTAGCTGGTGTTGGTGGTCTTACATTACTAGTTTGAATGGCAGGTTGGTCACTAGCATCTTACACCAGCCGTATCCCACATGATAGGCTGGTCACACTAGCATGACCAGTTTCCTCAGATGGTCACACCAGCATGTCCACCAGGTGGCCCAATCAGTTACACTAGCAAAGACCAGCGAGAGCTGGAGGAAGTATAAGTATATATACTTTTTTGATCCTGTGAGGGAAATTTGGTCTCTGCATTTAACCCAATCAGTGAATTAGTGAAACACAAACAGCACACAGTGAGGCGAAGCACACACTAATCCCGGCGTAGTGAGCTGCCTGCTTCAACGGCGGCGCTCGGGGAGCAGTGAGGGGTTAGGTGCCTTGCTCAAGGGCACTTCAGCCGCGGCCCACTGGTCGGGGCTCGAACCGGCAACCCTCCGGCTACAAGTCCAGAGTGCTAACCAGTGGGCCACAGCTGCCCACAGTCCAGAGTGCTAACCAATGGGCCACGGCTGCCCACAAAAACCAGCAAAGACCACCAGCTAAAACCAGCTACCAGCATAAACTTGGCTTTAAGCTGTTTTTTTGCTTGTCACCCACATTTTCTGGGCCTTCAGAGGCCTTCTCTGGATGCTGACAAATTTCAATGATTTGAAATCTCAATGTTGTTCCAATAATGAAATGGTCTTTAGAAATGGCAGCCAGTGTATCAGATCATAGATGGAGTTACAGTAGGAACGAAACCAGAGAGATTACCGGCATACCATATTTTGACATCGGAGAAAACCACTTTGCAGAAAAAAACACAGTTGATTCCTATATCAGGACAACATTATGGACATACATTTCCCTGGACTCTGGACATTTCCCTTGGCATGCTTGGTAGCTCTAGATGACACACAGATTTAGATGGTATATGTCATAAAGCTTTGCCATATGAAGCAGTAGGCTGTGGCTATGACAGACTTGTGGGATGTCCAGTATAACTATGTATACTGCCCTGAGTTGCATTTCTATGGCTTGGTTTCTGGTGGGTGAAAAAAGGGAAGTTTTATTTCTTTTTTTTTTTTTTTCGAGGAAGTAACTGAAAATGAGATGAAATGAGGAAGCTGGCAAACACTTCCACGTAGAACCCTAAGTGTTCGCTTGAAACCAGGGACAGACACACACACACGCATAGCATGTACAGACCCAAAACTGTGTATTCATTAGTCTTTGTTCTTCTTTCTCTTGATGGCTCTTGAGCTGTGAGACTCGCCCTCAGACAGTTAGCACGTCCTACTGCCGAAACGTTTGAAATATCCAAAGACTACTTGACCACATCATTTCCTGTACAGATAGCAGTTGAAGATGGTAGCTTCTATGAGCGGTCATAGGCTGTAGGACTGAGACAGTTCCTGGTAAGACCGAAGTTACATTTTTAAGTACATTGTTTTTTTCATTATATGCCGTTTCAGAGAATTATATAATTTAAATGGATGCATATACAATGGGTTATATTTGCAAATTACTGAAAAGTTCTAATAGTTAATGTTAAATAAAAAGATTTTATATAAAGAATGTTACATAAATGGGTGGAGCAGATCGACAGGGTTTTTCAAATTATGACAGTGGCTTTTCAAATGTTGAAGTAATTTATTCTTCATAATATATATATGAGGAATATATAATATTTTCATTAATTGATTTGTTTCTACATGTGGAAAGTGATGTCTAGTAAACTCTGAAATGCTTCAGTTTGCGAAGGCCTAATGTTGTGGCCTGCTGATGCAGGTGTTATATAATTGACTGTCAGTAAGTTCTGTCAGTAAGTTCTGACTGTCAGTATGAGTTTAATGTTCCTGTTAGAATTGTTCTTTCCTTTAATACGACTGACCAGGATATATATCTTAAAATGGATATGAATGTCACACTATGGCCAGAATTAGTACCGCTAAATGTTGCATGAAAAATATTGACACTTATATTTATGTCTCAGTTTAGCCCATTTTAAATTGTTGTCTCAATTTGGCATCTCATAATTCAGATCCTATAATTGTTATGTTCAGATCCTATTAAAGTTATGTTACTGTCAGCCACTTAGGCTTGGCTGCTTTCCTTTGGTCTGAGGCCAGTTTCTCTTATTGTGGTGTCTTATCAGATGGTCAATATAGTGGACATGATAGTAGTTCACTGGTATAGAGGTCAATAATGGACATGATCTTTATTTTGTTAAATTATTATTTGAATGATTTACTTATGTATTTATCTCTAAAGGATGAGAGTGTTTGTAATTATGGGCTGTATAGTGCGTAATTTAAGTTATTTTTGTAACTTAAGTTTCAGTTACTGCAATAATAATATCAATGATAATTTATATATTTATTTACTTTACTTAATATGTCAGCCACACTCTCTGTTTCATGTTATCCTAAAACTAAGATCAAAGAGTTGTTTATTTATTTATACAACTTAGTTAGCAGCTGTCGCTATGTACACACCTAAAAAAAATACTCCTCAAAAATCCATGCTTTCATTGATTAAGTAGAACTGTGATTCTGCTTCTCTACATTTACATTAAGACAACCTTTGCAGCAGTTTTCAGCAGTATTGAGCCGTTTTGCTTGAAGTCTTGGTGTCTATACAGTAGGTTCACACGCTCTGTTTGACCAAGATTCAGCGTCACATATTGGCCCCCTCTCTTGTGCTTCAGGTGAAAATGTGCCCTATGGTACATGAGCTGCCTCTGTGGCCATGGTTGCCATAACAATGACCTTTCTTACCAGAAAGAGTCTGGGCCTTTTTTTGCAAGCTTCTGTGGTTTCCTTGCATGTTCTTGACTATATGTATATTTAGATCCATGTTCGTTCCTGTCTTGCGATAGGTGTTTTGAAGTAGGTCTTTGTGAGAGGCCAACAGCACTACAGTGGGCTGCATACAAGATGAAAGATTTTAGGACAACAGGATGTCTGTTGTACTGTTTTTGGCAGCTTTCTTTTTCTTCTTTTTGCGTTCTGTAAAAGAACTGTCATTTTTACGTATTATTGTTACTAGCAGCCTGCTGTTCCATTTGTTGTATTACCATTTCATTGAAAAAAAAATAGGCTTCTCTCAACCGTGCAAATTCCATCAAACACATACTGTACGTACAATTATGGGTCAATGGGATGGCGATAGTTATTTAAAATGAATTCATGAACATGTTTAACAATTGTGTGTTTCACATAGCTAGAAATTCCTTACTTTTCTTAGCTTTACCCTTGTTGCCAACATTTTAATAATATAACATAATTTGATAGTTTGTATTACGCATGGCATGTATTTATTTTTAGTATTGCCCTTTCGTGTATGACATCGCAGAATATGGCTCATCAACCCTTTCTATTTTTAGACAAAATACGTATTTTGGATGAGCATGTAAGTTTCACTACCTCAGCTCCAATAGGAAAATCTGTCATTTTTTGAAGGGAGACCTAAACTTGCTGTTCTCTGCATTCAGCCTACCGTTGTGTAACATTTGCGAATGACACAGGGCTGCAATTTTCCTGTCACCCACTAACCTGGAAGTAATCATTCAATAGATAAAAATAAGTGTAACTGGTCAAACAAATGAAAAAGCAACATATGAAATTTTCTGATGGATAATTGACATTCTGTGGCAATGCATTGTGCGTCTGAAGTAGATCTGAAGGGTGTTTGAAGTGATTGCGCATTTGAGAAACACTGGTGTTTATTTTAACTCTCAGGTGGAGGAGTCTCAATCACTCACTTAGCAAATCTCAAAAAGTGGACAAATATATGTTTTCAAGATGTCTTTCAAGCAGCAAAAAGATTATTGCAGAAATCAGGAAGATCTTGTAGTTGCATTTTCACATCTCACTGCCCAGTTTAGAAATAGCATACTGATACTTCAAGCTCAGGCAGACAGTTCACCGAGGTAGACCACATACTCACATACTGTGCAAAAGACATACAGTATATTCTCTAGAGAGAGAGAGAGAGTACTTATTGTTTACTGTCAGTATCAGCTAAACAAATACATTTAAATCTTTTTTAATAATTAATAGTAGTAAAGTAATTTCAGTCCATTTTGACTTATTTTCAGTCATCATTAGATTTCATCCAGTGTGGTGATAACAGCCCTGCAACATACTGTACATCATCAAAACTGTTTGGAATTATTCATAAATGAATGGGTATGCTGTGCAGTCTTGGACACCGAGGGTTGAGATTGACTCTTTGACCTGTATCAGTTCTGGTGTCTTATTCCCTCTCACATTCACAGAAAAAGAAAGCCTCAATGAGTTGATATTAATGAATTAATGTGTCTCTAGATAAAATGTGATGTGAGCCTTTCCCAGGAGGTGTCTTCTCTAGTACAACAGCAGAGAAGCTGTTCCATTCAACTGTGAGCCTTTCTTTTCTGAGCAGGACTGTTCAACTTCCTGTCGTCAGAAGTCACCAAAGTACAGTTCCCCACTTTAAGTCGTGCGTTGAGTTGTGTCTCACTGTGCATTGCTGTGTGTCTGTGTCTGTGTGTCTCAGGAGGCCGGTGAATGATTCATTGCGTGCCAGCTTGAGAGAGCGAAAGGGTTGTACGGCACAAGCGATGGCGGACAAGGTGAACAAGCTGCCGTACTTCTACGGCAACATAACCCGCGAGGATGCAGAGGACTACCTGAAGCAGGGCGGCATGGGCGATGGCCTCTACCTGCTGCGCCAGAGCCGTAACTACCTGGGCGGCTTCGCCTTGTCGGTGGCCTATGGCCGGCAGGTGTACCACTACACCATCGAGAGGGAGTTGAATGACACGTATGCCATCGCCGGCGGGAAGTCGCACCGTAACCCGGTGGATGTGATCGACTACCATGCGCAGGAAGCCGACGGCCTCATCTGCGTGCTCAAGAAGCCCATGAACCGGCCCAAGGGCATGGAGCCCAAGGTGGGAGCCTTCGAGGACCTCAAGGAGCAGCTGATCCGGCAATACGTCAAACAGACGTGGAACCTGCAGGTAAGTCGACGGGTGTTTACTGTTAAAGCAATCCAAAAAAACACCTCAGATGCCTATCCCCGCCACCCACACACACACACCCATCCCAAGTCCCTTGTGTGTGTGTGTTTGTGTGTTTGTGTGTGTGGGTGGGGGGGGGGGGGGGGGTTAACTTGTTGAGCTGCAGAGTTGCAGTTGTGCAATATCATGTTGTGACCGCTGTTACAATAAAAGCATATTTCATAAAAAGCAACTTCATTAGAATTGACATCATGTACTTGACCCTTGTGCTACATGTGTACATCATGACCTCAGAAGCTTTTGTGCATATATGGTTACAAATACGAGGGGCCAGTCATGAATGTGTTGATGGATATACAGTACGTCACTGGAGTCAGACACAGAGTGCTAGTGTGTGTGGTGCAAGTTTGCGTAGGCAGAGGCTCTGTTAAGTGGTGGTGTGTTTGTCTGTAGCCAGCAGCCCAAGTCTTTGATTTGCGTGCCGAGGGGTTTGTGGGAGTACATCTCACGGCCGAAAAACATAACTATTCGAGTCAACACCATAACCATAACAGTAAAAAAAACCAGCAAGGTGTCTGATTCACGCCTACACTAAAACTGAGGGCTCTGCAGCACACTGCAGCAGGTAATTTAACAGGATGATGGTGGGTCTGTGAGTGGTCCTGAGCATAATACTGATGCAGAGATAAGCATCCTACCTTAGTTACCGGCTCTGCTCAATGTATTGGCTAGAACTTAAAAAGTCTAGTTGCAGAAAAAAACAATGTATCACTGTTTTGAAACATCAGTTTGCATTCAGTTACTAGACTCTGTGTGGTATTCCTTGTTTAAGTTTACATGTAGGTTATTGTATGGGCTGATTCATACTCTACACAAGCAAGTTAGAATACTTATAATAATACAGGAGGACATTGCAATCACTTGAGAAAAAAAATAATGATTGTATTACCTTATCTCATTAAAGCTAGGTGAAGACAACAACATACTTATGTGTAATGGTGTAAAGTAAAATTAGACTGAGAATGTAAACTAATAAAATATAACAAGAAACCATTCCAGAGAAAAGAATGCATGATATGCACTGAAAATGCAAGAAACATAGTATTGCATTTAGGTGTGTTTGCAATTCAAGAAACCATTCCAGAGAAAAGGATGTGTGATATACTCTGAAAATGTGAGACACATAGTGTTGCATTTTGTTGTGTTTGCAATTCTAGCAACAGCAGAATAATTTTGAAATGCACATCTTACATCTGTGTATACATTCATACTATGGCTATAAGAAGCTTCATTGAGTACTGAGTTAGGTTGCATTAACTGGACCAGCACTAGCCTTGAGTCTGATGTGGGGCAACTAAATGGTTTCATGGTGATGGCTAAATGAGCCAGTTTCAGTCCTCAGGTTGCTAATGTTTAGTTACTAATGTAGCTTTGCTAAGTTACTGAAATAAAAACTTGACATTAAAAGTATTGAGTAAGAGATGATGATGTGAGCTGGTGGATTGTACAAGGTCTTCAGAGTTCTAGTTTTAAGTGTGGAGGTGATGAGAAGAAAGACCATCCCATCATACAGTCTGTGTTTGTACATTTGTGTGTGTGTGTGTGTGTGTGTGTTTGTCTTATGTAGGGACATTCATTTTTGAAGGGAACATTTCTGTGTCCTTTTTAAAGACCCAGCATTGATCTTTAGTATCCATTTAGTAGCCATCATGCTCTATAAGTGTGTTTGTGTGCAGGGGCGCGTGCATATAGTTCTGCATAAGTTGATTTAGCTAACGTGTTTACAAACTATTTACAGGAAATTGTAAATAGCCTAGTAGCCTACTGTCAGTTAATGGGATACTGTGCAGAGTTGGGAAGTTATGGTAGGCCAATTTGGTGTGAATACACAATTGAGTAGCCTGATGGTACTGTACGCACAGTGCGTACGGCCGTACACCTGCAGGTGCGCCTGTTTGTGTGTTTTCATTTTGGTTAGATGCAATCACTGACGATTGCAGTTGATTTAAAGTCACATTTTTGTCTTTTGTATTGTTTTAGATAGGATTTTGTCAATGGAAGTAATTTTAGTCTAATTTTAGTCAGTGTTTCTCAGTTTTAATTTTAGTCTACTTTTAGTCAACATTTAGTCATAATCTTCTAACAGAAAATCTAAAATTATCTAATTATTTGTAGCCTAATGGATTACTTCATGATTTGTCTATGTAGAACACTTCAGCAACCAGGATAGAATAAAGAAGACCTAACAGTCTTAACGTAAAATAATATTGCATGAAATAACATTAAGATAAAAGTGTAATCAATTATGCGTTTGGTGACACTTCCACACTTCTATGCTTCCACTCAGTTACATGTCCTGCAAGCTTATGAAAATTGTCTAAATGAAGTGATGAAGTTAGCAGCTCTATGAGGTGGGTTCTGCTTCCGAAGGGAGAGCAGTCATGACACGCAAGATCGCTGACTAGCATTCACCTACTTTTATCGAATCAATCAAACATTACTATACATATTTAACTGGGCAAACATAGCGAATGGCGTGTCCTCAAATGTCGTTTCTAGTTGGTAGTATTTTTTCTGCCCATCTTATAGGGCTATCCACACTCCATCTTTATCTGGAACAATGCACTGTGTCTTTTTTTCGACATAACAATAGGTGAAATGTGCCCATAGATCATCTCGTCTCGTATCTTCCGACCTGGAAGATTACTTGTGAAGTTGAGGAGCGCATCCTAGAACCCACCAGTAGCTCTGGCAAGGAACTTCCAGATAGGCATAAACTGGCATTTGGGTAGGCAAGCATTGAGCAGGAACAGACCATCCAATGAGAAATATACCGTACATGATGAAGGCAGAGGGAATTTGTACTTGGACTTGCATATTCATGCATGTACTGTAAGTGGTTAAGGAACACAATGTGTCTTGTTTGATTTCTGTGATAAAGCAAGCTGTTTTATCTTACATTTTTTTCATTAGGGCATAACGAATGAGTGAATGAGATTTCACTGTAATTTTCATTCAAAAATATTTTTTTCATTTACGTTGTTACAATTTAGTCGTGAAATAAAAGGTCATTGACGAATAATTCTCTTCAAAATTTACATTGACCAAATTAACCCTGTCCTTCGGGTGTGTGTGTGTGTGTGTGTGTGTTTGTTTGTTTCTGTGTGTAGGGCCATGCTTTAGAGCAGGCCATCATCAGCCAGCGGCCTCAGCTGGAGAAGCTCATCGCCACCACAGCCCATGAAAAGATGCCCTGGTTCCATGGCACCATCACACGCGATGACTCGGAGCCGCGCCTGCTAAAAAGCCCGCGCACCAACGGCAAGTTCTTGTAAGTCTCTCTCTTCCTTACAGCATCTCACCTCACTATATGAAACACCATACATGTGAGAGTTTGTGTGCGTCAATGGTCGTGTAAGTGAAAGTGAGCATTTCTGAACAATATGTTCTCAAACCACCATATGCACAGTCCAGTCAGAACCACTCTTATCTTTGAAGATTTTAATTAGTTCGGTGAGTGTAAAACCCCATTGGCATGTGCTGCAATTAGCTTGTTTCGCTAGTCTCCTGAAAAGTTGAAATTTTCACAGATATTTCCAGCATTTATTTAATCTGTAATCGCTGTAGTCGCTAGTTACTTGCAGTCTGAATGAGGATTAAGTGTGTCATATAGCAGCTTTAACAGCTTTTATTGGCTTTAAATACGTCTGAGAAGAACACACAATTACAGGGCAAAGTAAAGTATGTTACCTTTTATAAATGCAATAAAATGTGACAAATACAAGGAGGATATGCAGTACAACGAGTGGTATTTGACCAAAGTGAACAAAGTATTTTCTGTTTTTGAAAAAGAAGAGGTGGGACAGAGACAGTAGCAGGTACTTGTTTGATAAGCTCAGCAGGCAAATTTGAATGACTGAGGACTGACTTAATCAGACTGTTTTAATTCAGAGAGTGACTGTGGTTGAGCTAATCAGCAGAGCATCAGCTGAGGTGCTTAGGTGGACTACTGTGGTCTGCCTGAACTAAAGCTACATTTGTGGTGCAGAATAAGACACAGTATTATGTGTGTCAACATCAAAACTCTGAATTGCCCTGTAGTATTTTCATTGTGCATTCACAAACCTCCTAAAGCTAAATGGCGAAGATGACCCTGCACAGTGAACTGTTGTTGTTCAGTTACATAGAATGCCTTGTTTATTTCTGATGGATTTGACATATATCCTCAAGGCATTGAAAGGGCCTGATGGACCTCTCTATGTGCATGCAGACCCAACTGTGCTACATAAATCTCATATATGAGTAGACAGTATGATGATGCTATGTACATAATGTATATGAAGTATACCTATATTTGTGGGCCGGAGCCTTTTATGGGCAGATAACCGCAGCATCACCCAGTGTAGATGATGATGTTTCACAGGGGATGTGTTGTGAATTCGATGGTTATTGTGTCGGCAGTAAAATAAATTCTCCATTGCTAGAGACAAGAGTACAGAGTACACAGAGTTTCTCATTAAGAATAATAAAGAGAACAAAAGACAAATAAAATGACTTTTGGGTTTTAGTGACACCACATTGTGCTGCAGCTCTCCCTGTGGTTTCCGTGTTGTGTACAACGCTCTCAACACTTCCTGTAGTGACCGTGAGCGAGGGTAGGTGGGGAAAAATGGTTTACAGGGACAGTGCGACAGTTCCACTTTCGCATCTGAAAGCAATCTTACTATGTAAAAATGCATGAGTGGGTGGATGAGTTAGTGGGTGGGTGAGTTGTGGAGGTGGTTCTCTCTAATTTGGTGCATGCACGATTTATTTACATAGCCAGTTTATTTGAACTTTGTCTTTTATGTTCTCTTTGAAGGTCTGAATGAAGTTAAAATTCCCATAATTTGTTAAAGAAGTGCTTCTGAATGAAGTTAAAATTCCCATAATTTGTTAAAGAAGTGTTTTTCTGTGTATTTTGAAATAGCACTAGAATACATTGTTCAAGATGCACACTGTTGGTATTTGGAATGGAATTACATTTTTAGTGATGGCACCATGCTATCAAATAATCACCGGCTTTGTATACAGTACCACAGAGTACCAGTGATAAAAAACAATAACCAAACAGTTCAAGGGGAAAAAAAGCAATAGACAAAAGAAAAAAAAAAATAGAGTCTGTAAGGCTCCCCCTTTTTGACCACTGATTGCACCTGAAACAAAACACAGAGATATACATATCTGGGCCCAAGGCCCCGGTAGTGCTTCCTAAGTTTCAACTAACATTATAGAAAAAAGATTTCAATTGCAATACTGCTATGGTCAGTCACCAAATTAGTAATTAGCAATGACATATAAATTTACGTGATCATGATCTCCATGGATACTCTTTTTTTTTTCTTTGTGTGCCTCATATCAAGAATTGTTTATCATACAGTAAAGTTAAATTATCTTAACCTTTTTCCACATTTTTAAAGCAGGCCTAAAGGCATGTTTTAAAGAACTTGAACATATTCTGAACGCCTGAAACAAATTCAAAGTTGTGTTTTATTTTATTGCATTGCTGTAAAACAGTTGTAAAACCTTTTCCATATCAATGAAGAGAAAAAAATAATAATACCAATATAAAAACTGCAGTGGATGTGTTAATAAACATATGAACCTATTAGTTCAATATTAGTTCAGTGTAGTGAAGTCAACATCAACAACCTCTCATCCTCCATGAAAAGAAAAAAAGCTATCTTTAATCATAACAAATTTGATACACTGCAAAGCAGCACTGGCAGACAAATTTACTTGTTTTCAGGATGAGATTGTTTAAGTTTGACTAGCTAGCTGTCTATGTTATCAGACTACTCTTAATCAGACTCCCCCTTATGATCTGCAGCAAGGCTGCGAGATTATTCCCTCAGCTAAAGTGTTGTTGCCTTTAACACTGTTTCCTATTAAGAGCTAAGTGCGTCATAGCATCAACAATTTGATAAATTCACTGCTGTTGGTAAGATTACAACTTTGCTAAACGCTTTTGTCCACGCTAAAGGTTCTACCACTTTTCAGGCTATGTTTTTGCTGGTAACCCATTGTCAGTCAATATTGAAAGTAATTAACTGTGTATAACTGTTTTGTCGTTGACTATGACACCACAGTGAAGTTAGTTTCACTTTGCCTATATGTTCAATTAATAGACAAGTGCAGATGTGTGTAGCCTATACTCTACTCTCGGTTTTAGTAAAGAATGGCTTAGTGGAATACCTGTTCCATACAGTTTTGCGTACAAGCAGATTCCTTCAAATACACAGCTGACTATCAAAATACTGATGCGCTGTTTGAAGTTGCCCTGCTTGCTGTTAAAGGGAATGACAGATGTCCTCCTCATTGGTTTAAAGGATGTTAAGCCCAAAACACACCCATGACTGATTAAGAAACATAAGAGCCACCTTTTTGCGCCAGGCACCTGACGTTTGATAACAAAACCATCCCGAATGTGGACTGGATAAACCCCTAAATGTATTTACGCTATTTGCTAGTGACCATGCATTTAAATATCTAAATTAGGGCCCAAAGTGTGTGTGAGAGAGAATAAGAGTGAAGATTACAACTTGCTAAACTGGCCCCCAAGTAGGAATTTAACCCGATGTCTTCCCAACTCTGTCAGTGTTGTCACCAGAAACAGTGTGTGGAGCAAGGCAATACAGTACATGTCCGCAGCTAAAGTTCTACCACTTTTCAGGCTATGTTTTGCTGGTAACCCATTGTCAGTCAATATTGAAAGTAATTAGCTATGTATAACTGTTTTTATCGTTGACTATGACACCACAGTGAAGTTAGTTTCACTTTGCCTATATGTTCAATTAATAGACAAGTGCAGATGTGTGTAGCCTATACTCTACTTTTCGGTTTTTAGTAAAGAATGGCTTAGTGGAATACCTGTTCCATAAAGTCTTACATACAAGCAGATTCCTTCAAATACACAGCTGACTATCAAAAAATACTGATCACGCTGTTTGAAGTTGCCACTACTTGCTGTTAAAGGGAATGACAGATGTCCTCCTCATTGGTTTAAAAGGATGTTAAGCCCAAAACACACCCATGACTAATTAAGAAAACATAAGAACCACCTTTTTGCGTAGGCACCTGGCGTTTGATAACAAAACCATCCCAATGTGGACTGGATAAACCCTAAATGTATTTACGCTATTTGCTAGTGACCATGCATTTAAATATCTAAATTAGGGCCCAAAGTTGTGTGAGAGAGAATAAGAGTGGTGAAAGAGTGGGTGTGATGGTTTTCTTAACAATAACCCACAACAGGATCTGCGTTCACATGCACTCTGTGTGAGACAAGTTTTTCTTGCTTGTAGAAATGGCATCCATTGGGGACAAGAGGTACATTTTATATATAATAAATGTATTTATATTATTTATTTATAATTTGAACATACTGTTTACATACATCATAATAAAATGTTTAAAAATAATTATGGAAGTTTAAATTTAAAATGAAAAGCTTTGACGTTTCAAAAATCGCTTAAATTGCAATCTATTGTGTCATAGCATCAACAATTTGATAAATTCACTGCTGTTGGTAAGATTACAACTTTGCTAAACTGGCCCCCAAGTAGGAATTTAACCGATATGCTTCAACTCTGTCAGTGTTGTCACTGCCAGAAACACGATATTGTGGAGCAAGGCTTAATACAGTACATGTCCACGCTAAAAGTTCTACCACTTTTCAGGCTATGTTTTTGCTGGTAACCCATTGTCAGTCAATATTGAAAGTAATTAACTGTGTATAACTGTTTTGTCGTTGACTATGACACCACAGTGAAGTTAGTTTCACTTTGCCTATATGTTCAATTAATAGACAAGTGCAGATGTGTGTGTAGCCTATATACTCTACTTTTCGGTTTAGTAAAGAATGGCTTAGTGGAATACCTGTTCCATAAAGTCTTGCGTACAAGCAGATTCCTTCAAATACACAGCTGACTATCAAAATACTGATGCGCTGTTTGAAGTTGCCCTGCTTGCTGTTAAAGGGAATGACAGATGTCCTCCTCATTGGTTTAAAGGATGTTAAGCCCAAAACACACCCATGACTGATTAAAAACATAAGAGCCACCTTTTTGCGTAGGCACCTGGCGTTTGATAACAAAACCATCCCATGTGGACTGGATAAACCCCTAAATGTATTTACGGCTATTTGCTAGTGACCATGCATTTAAATATCTAAATTAGGGCCCAAAGTGTGTGTGAGAGAATAAGGTGGAGTGAAAGAGTGGGTATGATAATTTCTTAACAACCAACCAACAGCAGGATCTGCGTTCACATGCACTCTGTGAGACAAGTTTTTCTTGCTTGTAAGTGGCATCCATTGGGGACAAAGAGGTACATTTTATATATAATAAATGTATTTATATTATTTATTTATAATTTGAACATACTGTTTACATACATCATAATAAAATGTTTAAAAATAATTATGGAAGTTTAAATTTAAAATGAAAAGCTTTGGCGTTTCAAAAATGTGAAATTGCAATCTATTGTCATTAGCATCAACAATTTGATAAATTCACTGCTGTTGGTAAGATTACAACTTTGCTAAACTGGCCCCAAGTAGGAATTTAGCCGATATGCTTCAACTCTGTCAGTGTTGTCACTGCAGAAACGATATTATTAGACAAGGCTTAATACGAGTACATGTCCCAGCTAAAAGTTCACCACTTTCAGGCTATGTTATTGCTGTTAACCCATTGTCAGTCAATATTGAAAGTAATTAACTGTGTATAACTGTTTTGTCGTTGACTATGACACCACAGTGAAGTTAGTTTCACTTTGCCTATATGTTCAATTAATAGACAAAGTGCAGATGTGTGTAGCCTATACTCTACTCTCGGTTTTAGTAAAGAATGGCTTTAGTGGAATACCTGTTCCATAAAGATCTTGCATTACAAAGCAGATTCCTTCAAATACACAGCTGACTATCAAAATACTGATGCTGTTTGAAGTTGCCCTGCTTGCTGTTAAAGGAATGACAGATGTCCTCCTCATTGGTTTAAGGATGTTAAGCCCAAAACACACCCATGACTGATTGAAACATAAGAGCCACCTTTTTGCCAGGCACCTGGCGTTTGATAACAAAACCATCGAATGTGGACTGGATAAACCCTAAATGTATTTACAGCTATTTGCTAGTGACCATGCATTTTAAATATCTAAATTAGGGCCCAAAGTGTGTGTGAGAGAATAAGAGTGAGTGAAACAGTGGGTATGATCATTTCTTAACAACCAACCAACAGCAGGATCTGCATTCACATGCACTCTGTGGCGAGACAAGTTTTTTCTTGCTTGTAAGTGGCATCCATTGGGGACAAAAGGGTACATTTATATATAATAAATGTATTTATATTATTTATTTATAATTTGAACATACTGTTTACATACATCATAATAAAATGTTTAAAAATAATTATGGAAGTTTAAATTTAAAATGAAAGGCTTTGACATTTCAAAAATAAAACTAAATTGCAATCTAATTAAACCCTTTTTAAAGCTATTGTTCATGCTAAATAGTTAGTCACTATTTCAATATAAAATATAAATATAAATATAAATATAAATAAATATAAAAATAATATAATTGGCACCTAAAATTACATACTCTTGGCCCTGAATCTGATCAAACTGGTCTCAAACAGAAAAGAGTCAAATGGTGTAACTGGTTACACCATTTGACATTCTATTAAAAGCAAAAATTGCAGGCATTATTATGGACAACTATGTACACACTTCACCTTTATGTGAATATTCAAACACAGTTTTTATATTAAATTGAATATTTTATGATTATTATGATTTATCAACATTTTAAAAGGCCATACCATTTGACATGTAACCTAAGCTTGCCTGGCCATGGCCTAAAAACACTATTATGTTACTTTAAAGAGAGTTGCTAACCTTGACTCATAGCAGTTGGGGTCTTGAAGGGTCCTTCTCTATGACATAATTTCCTGTCACATGATTCTCTGACATAATATACAAAATTGCTCCTTAAATGGTGGTTTACACCACTTGACATTTTAAGTGGTTGATGTGACGAACCACGATTCCCCATATTAATTCAAACATTCAGAACAATGGGGTTTCATTAATTGTATTAAATATAGAAAAGTTCTTGTGCAAGATCATGCCAGATTATTTTAGAAGGGATTTTGGAGAGAATTTCAAATTTTTTCAGCAAGTGTAATTATTTGGTTCATGTTTTGTGGTTACACCCGTGTTGACAATTTACCCAAATTCAGTTAAAACTCTTTCAAAATTAAATAAATCCAAAACTTTAAGATTAGGGTTTGATGAAAATGATATTTGATATAATTTGTCAAATTATTTTCAAATTTTAACAATTTTAAATGTATGTAACCCATATGTACACAAAAAAATGAGCGTCACGTCATTGACCCGTTAGTAATTTGAAAATACAAAAATACCCACACAATAATCATGGTATACCAACTTTTAAAAGAAACTACATATACGGTAATTGAAAAATATCCCCAAGAGACAAGAAGTACTATTTTCTGATTGGCTGACAGAGGGCTATTAATTTTGTAATTTCCTATGAAGTACATTGGTAAAAAAAATGTAACCAGCTCCCCATATCAATGAAACAATGATTAGATCTGACAAAAAAGCTTAGCAGCAGTGGAATCAACTGTAACATAACAAACTACCCACCATCATTTCAATGCAATGAAACAATGATTGAACTGACATAAATGAAGCAATACATGACTGACAACATGGGACAAACAGAATATCATCCTGGAATCAACTGTAACATAGCAAACTCTTCGTCTGTCTTCTCCATTATTTCCATACCATGTTATCCATTTCTATCCTGTAGAACTCATGAATCAGTAGGTACTCAAAGTCATGGGGTCAAATTTGTTCTCCTCAACAGACTTGTCTCTAAGACACTCCTTTCAAGCTAAACTGAAAGAAAAGGATAAATGTTTTAAGTTGGGATGAAATCACAAACAAAAAAATTTTTATGCCCATGTCCTTTTGGCAAAGGGTAATGAAAAATGGGATTAACATTTTTATGGACAACTTGCTGGAGTTCACATTTTATGGTCCTTCAAAAAGGAGGTAATGAGATTAGTATTTTTATGGACAACTTGCTACTTAGGTCAACTTTAGAGCTGAATATACTGTAGGGAATTTCCCAAGGGTTATTATCACCCTATTCTTATAAAATAACCCCATGGCAACAAGAAACAGCAAAGAAAAAAAACTTTAACCGACAAAACCAGATTCACCAAGATTCTGGCCTTTGGCTCCTGGACTATGACAAGCATATGTTATTGTCATGGTTATAGGTAGTATATTTAACTGAGAGATGATATTTTGGCTTATTAGAGAAGAAAATTACAGATTTGTCTTAAGTATTTAAGTATTTGAAATACTCTAAATACAATCACTCAAAGTATTTTGTTACAAACTACATTAGATTTGTTCCAATCCTGCAAAATACATAAAATTGAAATACTGCCCGTGTCTGAATATAGCCATTGTTTTTAGGTTACATTGTCTGTATGGTGAAGTTATAATCAGACTTCTAGCAATGCAAAGCAGAAGAATCAGTTGGCAATGGATTGGAAGTGACTGCTTTTCAATCCACATATGTAATGCATTTTCTGGCTATGACAAGATAACCTACATACAATAAGTGTGTCAAATAGCATTAAAGTATATTAAATAAAATATATTTCAATTGGTCTGTTAAAATATGGTTGCCTATATGATTAGCCTACAGAGGAGGAGAAAAGCAAACAGGCATAAAGGATACAAAAAAAACAAATAAAGTAACTTGTTACTTGAGTAATTTATTAACAAAATTGTTTTTTACTTTTACTTGAGTAGATTTCTCAGATTTCTCTTTTACTCAAGTCATTTTTAAAGGGAATAATTGTACTTTTACTTGAGTATAGATGTTCAGTACTCTACCCACCACTGCTCTCTGTGTAATACTGTAGAGTAAGTCTGATGAAGAAGTGAAGCTGATAATTGCACGTTCCATTCAACCTGCCTCCATCTTCTCTTCTCTTCTTTTCTCTTTTCTTGTCTTCTCTTCTCTTCTGTTATCCACTCTCAACTCTTTTCTTTTCTCCTCTTCTGTTCTTTCTCTTCTGTTCTCTCTTCTCTGCTCCCCCTCTCCTCCCTCCTCTGCTATCCACTCACGACTCCTCTCTTCTCTTCTCGTTCATCCAGAATCAGACAGAGGGATAGCAACGGCTCCTATGCCCTCTGTCTCCTCCATGATGGGCAGGTCATGCATTACCGCATCGACAAAGACAAAGCTGGCAAGCTCTCCATACCTGATGGCAAGAAGTTTGACACACTGTGGCAGGTAATAGATTGCATTTGTCTCCTCTGGTCAGTAGAGTTCTTAGAGTTTAGACTTTAATAAGGATTTCTATTAAGTGAGTAAATTAATGTGTTTCATTTGATGGATAAAACCATTACTTTATTATTACAAATGATGACAATAAATCCTACTTTGTTCACCACATGCATGAAAGCATTTCCATTGTTGATAATTCATACTAATAGGATATAAGTCCATATCATGATGTTAGGGTATACCATGCATATTGAGTTCTTGTTATTGCTGAAAAATATGCTAATATCAGCTACTCTATGGCCTAGTTATATATAGGAGGAAATATGCTGTGGACTGTAAAAACTGTAAAGAACTGACATGTTCACACATCTAAGTGTTGCACACAGTGTTAGTAGCATACGTGTTTGTGAAGTGTGTGTGTGTTTGTGTGTCTTGCCTTGTTTCTCTGGCAGCTGGTGGAGCACTACTCTTACAAGCCAGATGGGCTCCTGCGAATTCTCACTGAGCCCTGCTCACGGCCCGAGGGAGCGTCCAACGGTACAGTAGCGTCCCTTCAGTGTGGTCTGATGGTCAAATGGGAGGGGTGGGCTGATGGATAGATGGATGGGTGGATGGATAGATGGATGGTGGATAGATGGATGGTGGATAGATGGATAGGTGGATGGTGGATAGATGGATGGTGGATAGATGGATGGTGGATAGATGGTGGATGGATAGATGGATGGTGGATAGATGGATGGATGGTGGATGGGATGGATAGATGGATGGTGGATAGATGGATAGGTGGATGGTGGATAGATATAGATGGATGGGTGGATGGTGGATAGATGGATGGGTGGATGGTGGATAGATGGATGGATGGTGGATAGATGGATGGTGGATATAATGGAAGGATGGTGGATAGATGGATGGATGGGGATGGGTAGATGGATGGTGGATCTGGATGGATGGATGGATGGTGGATGGTGGATAGATGGATGGGTGGATGGTGGATAGATGGATAGATGGATGGTGGATGGGTGAATGGATGGGTGGGTGGATAGATGGATGAATGGTGGATAGATGGATAGATGGATGGATGGATGGATGGTGGGATGGGTGGGTGGATAGATGGATGGGTGGATGATGGATAGATGGATGGATGGGTGGATGACTAGATAGATGGGTGGATGGATAGATGGATGAATAAATTATGGAAGGATGGATGGATGGGTGGGTAGATGGATGGATGGATGGATGGATGGATAGATGGATGCTGGATGAATAGATAGATGGGTAGATCGATAGATGAATTATGGAAGTATGGATGGATGGATGGCTAGATGGATGAGTGGATAGATGGATGGATGAATGGATGGTGGATGGATAGATAGATGGGTAGATGGATGGGTGGATGGATAGATGAATGGATGGATGAATGGATGGATGGATGGATATATGGTGGATGGATGGATACGGCCATCATTGCTATACATTTTATTATGCAATTCCATGAGTCTAAACCTAATTCTTTCTTAAATCTCAACTACTGGCAACAGCATATAAACTGTACTTACTGTATGTATTGATGAAGTGTATAGACTTTACTAGGAATAAAATAATTTCAGGTGGATGGATAGATTAAGATAGTTGAGTCAAGTATTAACGAACATGTTTGTCATTGGTATGCAGATATAGGCCGGCCAGCTCTACCAAACAACCATCCTGGGGTAAGTGACACATCATTTACAATGTCTTAAGTAAAGAAAGAAAGAGATTTGTCAGTAAGCAAATGATTTGGATATACCAGACCCAAGAGACATCCACTGTTTTTAAAGGAGAAATCCGGCCAATTTTTACATGGATCTTGATCGCTAGATGTTGCCGAGTACTGTCGATAGGAAAAACAACGACCAAAATCTGTGCTACCGAACTGGAGTAACTGCAGTTAATGGCCAGTACTCCCATTGAGCTATGATGCTAGGTTTGGGGGCATCATCTAAACGTGCCTTTTTTGCCTCTTAACAGGCTCAAAATGTCATTAAAAGGTCTATACAAAATAAACAGAAACGATGCATGTTCTACTCATTAGCTGTGAAGAAAGCATCTAGTGTAAATTTAAAGATTTGTTCATTATTTTTGCCATCGACAGTACTCTGTGACGTCTAACGATCAAGATCCATGTAAAAATCGTCCGGATTTCTCCTTTAAGGGGATTTCCAAGCAGTAAACAGCAGTGGTTGAGGAAAGATGTCTCACCTAGTACCAGACTTGACCACTGCTTCTGAAATCCCCCTAAAGATAGGGAGCCTGTCTCTGGCACTAGTAGGCTACCTGCACCACCTAATGTTTTAGGTGATTCCTCATTTGGTTCAGGAGTCTGTTGCCCTGTTTGGTATTCAATAATAACATAAATTGTACTGAACCGAAGGTCTCAAGTCTCCTATCTCCCCTCTCCTTTCCCTATCCTCTTCCATAATTTTGTTAAGAGGACATGGGTCATATTCTCTGACAAATAATTATGTGATGAGTGCACAGTACACTTTAATAAACCATTTACAAACAGTTACTTTAACCATTGACAATACAAGACCGAGAAAACAATGTTAGCAGTGATATATGTGCCATTTTAGCTTGGTTATAAGCAGTTAACTGTACAATGTGAATATGGTGACTTCTTAATCCACTACTGTGTCTACACAATTGCAATACGGCAATAAACAGCCTATTAATAATTAACTCTTTCAGCCAGTCTATGTAGAAACAGAGTCAACATTATTAAGTTTCCGTATTGTTCACAACAGTCTTGAAACAGGGAAGCAATTCTCTCTCCAAATAAATGTGTGCTTATCAACTTCCTGTGCTTGGGAAAAAAAAAACTCTTATTGCTCCTGGAAATCACATGCATGTTGGATAAAGGCTTAAGTGTTGCAAGTGTGATGACAGTGATAGTCTGCGCTGATCACATGACAGGAAGCACCAGTGATAAAGTAGCCTACACAGCCATGAGGAAATGACTAACATTGACTAAGACCACGGACAAGCATAATGGCGGAGTTATGTTGTTTTATATGGTGTGCAGATGTCCGCTCATTACTGAGATTCATAGTGTGATTTACAAAGGCAATATTACTTTTGTTGTCATACCTAAGCATGAAATGTGATGATGATGGAAAAACCATAACAGAAAACAATATCTGTGGACTACATATTTTGTTGCAGAATTAACTAACATCTTCCTACTTTAACATGCACGTCACAATCCTAGTGAATCTAACCGAAAGTATTACAAAGGACTAAAAACGAATAACCCTCTTTCAAAATTGTGGTTTTGTAGCAAGGAGCCACAGGTGGATTACTCACAAGAATCAAATCCTACTCCTTCCCCATACCTGGCTCCAAAAAGGTGCACTAACATGCCATATCCCCCTCCTCTCTCTCTCCACCTCTCTGTCTCTCATTACTGGTGGTGCGGCATGGTTCATCTACTAACTCTCACCATTTTTTTTACCATAAATGGAATTTATTTTCGCTACTAACATATGTGTGGGATTGCCAAGTCTCCCTTATATCTTTCATTAATGTGTTCCTAGTGAATGATATTAACCTCATCCCTTTTAATTATCATTTAATTCCCATTCAATGTTAAGGAAATATTTAGTTTGACACTTACAGTTTGATATTGTGGGTATAGTAATTCCTTTGTAGCAAATGTTGCAGACGCATACTGTACTGCTAATCCTTGACATTTGGTTAATGCATGAAGGTGCATGCACTTTCTAAAATGGCATATATGTGTGATGCCTCTGTAATAGGGGTTGTCAATATTGAAGGCCATGTACTTGTGACTAGTTTGATGACTGAGGATCCCAAAGACTTTCACCTCTGGGGTGGGATTTTAAACACCAGGTTCTGTTCTGCTGTGTTCTGCTACCACAGGAAGTTGCTGTTTCCACAACTGCACACTTCCCCATTTTCTGGCCCTATCATAAACCACTCTAGAATTGTTTTGAATGTAGCAAAAGCTAAGGACATGCTACCTCTATGACTGGAAGTTCTTTCTGGGGCACATGGGATCTATTGTTCTGTACTGGCCTCTTGTGGTCCTTGATAGTGCTTACCCCGTTGAAGGCATAATACAAGGAATACAAGAAACCTGATAGTTTCATAGATGTACAGGACAGTTTTTTTAATGCCATAATTTAAATATAAGATTATGTAATAATATGATTTGATTAATTGATTGATTGGTTCATTAATTAATGAATTACTTAATTAGTATATTCATTTATTACACTTTGCTTATAAGCCATTATTCTTTATGTGTGAAATAATTTCTTACTTAAAATGATCTTACCAATATTATGTAATGCATTATACTCATACACACAGTTAAATTCCCACATGAATGTAACATTACTAGTGCAGTGTGAAATCTGGTTCCACATCATAGTTTATATAAATTAATTAATTGTTTTTTCTATTTCATAATTTATTTAATATTTAATTTTCCAATTTATAAAAAATATTGTCATTTCTGTAAGACTGCACCACTGTAATGCACTCATTCATCTGTGAAACCCTGTTGGCATTTCGATTCTCCATTTGAAATGCAGTTCATTTTCATAGCAAGTTAACATTTTCATGAATCAAAGGAAGCTAATGAGTGAAAGCTTGCTTGTGTGCCAGTCTTTCCATCTCCTCCATCCTGTCTCTCTCTCACGTGTGAACCCTCTGTGTGATGGCTGCCCTCTACTGCCCCCTGAGACTCATCCTGAGACTCCTTTCCTTCATGCCCAGCCACCGCGTGTGTTTACGGAAGACAGATCGGGATGAAAAGCTCAAAAACCATTTTCATCCATAGGTCTTCTTTGCATCGCATCTGTATGGATTCTTTGAAGTAGAATGACTTCATCATCATAAATCGATTTCTTGAATGAAATTAAATGTCTGAGGGATCCATACAGGGTGGCCATGAAGGAAACTGGAACCATTTCCAAAGAGATGCAACCTGATGTGTGTGTGTTGAGCTTGTGTGGACTTTCAGGTTGCATGGAGTCTGATCTGGCCCTCATTGTGTGCACTTTACAGACACATTTTTGTTTGTTTGTGTGTGTGTGTGTTACTGTGTTTGTGTGTGTGTGTGTGTGTGTGTGTGTGTGTGTACTGTATGTGTGTGAGTGTGTGTGCTTGAAGGAGGATGATTTCCAGGTTCAGAAAGTCAAAGTTCCTTCACAGATATGTGCCTAGCTTGTGTGACTTTTCTTGACTGGCCCAGATTTAGAGAAACCTTCACTTTCTGAACTTGAACCTGAATATTATCATTCAGTTTGTGTGTGTGTGTGTGTGTGTGTGTGTGTGTGTGTGTGTGTGTGTGTGTGTGTGTGTGTGTGTTGTGCTCTTCTCTGTCACCTCATCTAATCTACTGCTTTAATTCGACCACAGAAAAAACCCACTCGTAAAACACCAAACGACAATCCTTATGAAACGAGAGGGTCCCAATACTACCGGTGAGGACACATGTTTGTTGGTTTGCGTTGTTTGCTTGTTTGTTTTTAGACCACATTCTCACGCCTTACTTGAGGTGATGATAAGAAGAAAAAGCATTATCACAAAAATGTGTGATGCATTACATTATAGTAATGGGCTAAATCACATCCTTCTCCTCTTTCTCCTTTCCTACCTTTCCTTCTTCTTACCTTTTTCTCTCTTCCTCCCCTTGACCCCCACACACACACACACACACTCTCTCTCTCTCTCTCTGTCTCCCTTTTCTCAATCCTCTTTCACCACCTTGACTTCTCTTTCCTTGTCTCCTCTCGCCCTTATCTCTCTCTCTCTCTCTCTCTCTCTGCCTTACTGTATCTCTCCATGTCATAGATGCCATGCCCATGGACACTGAGGTGTACGAGAGTCCGTATGCGGACCCTGACGAGCTACGGCAGACCCACGTGGACCGCAGTCAGCTGTTCCTGGAGGATGGAGAGCTGGGCTCCGGGAACTTCGGCACCGTCCTCAAGGGAATCTACACCATGAGGAAGTGCGTCTGACACAGTCACTCGGTGGTTTCCCCCCCTGCTGCTCTTTTACCGTAAAAAGCCCCCAAACCGTAGGAACACAGAGGTCATATACCAAAAGAATGAACCATATACAGTGCATGTATGGATTTGAATAGAGGAGAGAATTACAGAGTACACATCACTCAAAATCATCGGTAACCTGTAATTGAACCCAACATACTGTCAGTATGGAATTTATTGTAGAGTAATAGAAAATAATGCAGCTAAATAACAGAGCTAGGCTATATGTTGTGTTATATGTGATCATAATACATTGTGAATAGAAACATTCTTGCAGTATTGCCTTGTGCCAAGCAGAGGCCTCATGCAGAAGAAGGGTTCATGTTGGGCCTTTTTTTTTTTCTTGGTCTGCCGGTGCAGGACCAAGAAGCCGGTGGCGGTGAAGATCCTGAAGAACGACGACAACAACGCGGCGGTGCGCGATGAGATGCTGAGAGAGGCCAACGTCATGCAGCAGCTGGACAACCCCTACATCGTGCGTATGATCGGCATCTGCGAGGCCGAGAACCTCATGCTGGTCATGGAGCTGGCCGAGCTGGGCCCGTTGCACAAGTACCTGCAGAGGCACAAGTGAGTTGTTTGTCTGTTGTTTTACTTGTTTTGTTTGTTTGTTTGTTTTCTTTAATTTTCTTGTTACGAGCAGAGACCTGGAGACCCTCTGTTTGTTTTTGTTTTTCTTTTTCTGTTTTTTCACCCTTTATATTTCTTTTTTTTTTTTCTTTCTTTCTTTCTTGTCTTACTCCTTTTCTTTCTTACATTTTTTCTTTCATTTCCTTGTTGTCTTTCCCTCACTCTACATGTTGACATGTTGATTAAGAGGACCAACATGTATATTTAAACTGAATGCTTGAAGCTTAAGTAGCAAACACCTCAATTTCCCTAGATCAGATAAGACCACTCGTTTTGCTGACCACTCTTTTTGCTGTCTCACGGAGTGAACTTGAAATTCAAGCCTCATAGATCCTCGTAGTATTATGATCCGTTGCTCTTCTTGCATAAGGAACATCCTTCTGGTATTTATGTAACTTACTGTATCCACATTGATGAATGCCTTTACAAATCTTTGAAGAACCAGGTTATCCCTCCAGGTAACCAGTCATGTGTCTTCTTCTCCACAGAATGAGTGTCTCCAGTAAGAACATCACTGAGTTGGTACACCAGGTGTCCATGGGGATGAAGTACCTTGAGGAGCACAATTTTGTCCACAGGGACCTGGCTGCCCGGAACGTGTTGCTGGTCACCCAGCACTATGCCAAAATCAGCGACTTTGGCCTCTCCAAAGCCCTGACGGAGGAGGAGAACTATTACAAGGTTGGCCTGATCCCCCCCTGATCAAATCAGCACTGTTTCTGTTTCTATGAGAAGGTCAGATCAGGTTCACAATGAACTGTTGACCTTAGCTCATGTTTATAATTAAGTGTTGAATTGAGGAAATCAGTTCATGTTCGCTGATAAACGTGCCTCTTCAAAGCCCTCACAGAGAAGGAGAACTATTCCAAGGTTAGTTCCTCTAATGAAGGTAGTTCAGGTACAGGAAAGAGAGCCATAATCAGCACTGGTTTCCCCTGAGCCCTCAGTGGTAGACTATTTACAACTTTAGTACCTGAGACAAGGTCAGTTCATGTTCAGGGTAGTGTTCCAAAATCAGTAACAGTGGCCTCTTCACAGAACTCGCAGAGGAAGTGAACTGTGACAACACAGGCCTACTGTAGATTCCTGAAAGAAGTGCCATAGTTGGAAATACAGTAGGTTCAGTGTGGCCTCTGGTGGATGCATGAGTGAACTGCATTTTGAGTAAGCTGCTTTTTGTTTGTACCGTGTGTGTGTGTGTGTGTGTGTGTGTGTATCCACCCCACCCAAGCAACTGAGAAACTGCCCAGTAGTATCCATAATCCCTGCCACAGAGTACTGGTGTACACGTTAACATTTCTTCTGCTGCCCTTCGGGGCCTTGTCTTCTCTCCTCTTGTCCAGGCCAAAGCTCATGGGAAGTGGCCAGTGAAGTGGTACGCCCCTGAGTGCATGAACTACTTCAAGTTCTCCTGTAAGAGTGACGTCTGGAGCTTTGGGGTTCTCATGTGGGAGGCCTACTCATACGGCCAGAAACCCTACAAGGTACTACATGTCTCTCAGTCGGTTAACATGCCCATGCACTGTATGTATTTCAACCTTAATATTAGATTAAATTAGATTAGATTCAACTTTGCAGAGTACAAGTACAAAGATAACAAAATGCAGTTTGTGTCTAACCAGAAGTGCAAAAAAGCAGAAAAGTGCAATGTGATATACAAAGTATAGACAGGTGGTGCATAAACAGGACAAGAAATAAAGTTCAGTGTAGACAGTAGTATACAGTTAGTTTAAAGAAGGTGGTTTAGAGTAATATAAATTAAATAGAACTATGTGCAGTGTATTACCAGTTACCTTATAAGAACAGAATAAATATGGCTATGTAATATGAACAATGTATGAACTACCTGTACAGATGTGCAATGTGTACATGTGCAATGTAGTAGCAGTACAATTATAATAGTAGTAGGAATAATACAGATATATGCAGTGTATTAACAGAATATATTATAAGAAAAACAGAATAAATATGGATATTCAGTATGAACCATATAGACAGTTATGTACAGTATGTACAGCTATGTGCAGTGTGGTAACAGTTTAATTAATTCTCGGAAATTCATTGAGGGTAGCCCTCATTTTCAGTGATACCGACATTGTGACCACAATGAAATACTACATTATGAAATAGAACACCATTGTTGTAGTGAAATGTACAATACTAACAAAAAGACAACACTATAAGAGAAAAAATAAGAAGAAAGGAAAAATGAATTAAAACAATTCCAGTACATTCATTCTGTATGGTATGAATGGACAGACTGTGTGAGAGAGCGAATGACAGTGTAAGTGTCATGTCATTAACCCATTAATGACTAATAACTAAACTTCCTTGATTAAACTTCCTTGAAAAGGCCCATAGGGGTGTCAGACTGGGGGTAAAACCACTACTGATTATAGGGGCCCAAGGGGAGAGAGGGCCCTTGAAGTCTGGAATATATTTTATTTGATGGAATGAGGAACATGGGGGCCCATCAGGACTGCCTATGCAGGGGCCCAGGATCTTGTGCTACGCCCCTGGCATTGACTTGATATTTGTTGTGAGACCTCTTAGAACAAGTGGCTACTACTAAAAATTGTGGTTGCACATATATATCGTGCCATAATTGGTAGTAAAAGTTGTATTGTTTTAAAAATGCAAATAATCACAAAAATAAGTTCAACTATCATTTGACATTATATGTTAATTTTTTACTGAAATGGCTCACATATTCTTAAAACACAACTGTTCCTGAATCTAACAGCACCAGCCACAGCACCAGCCAACAACTTATAATAATTAAGTTAATATCTCCATGATGATAACTTTCAATGCATTTCTGTGAACATCATAGAAAATAATGCATTCAGAGTTTCTTATATGTCATGTGAACACCTCACTCATTGACTCCCTCTCTCTCTCTCTCTCTCTCACACACACACACATACACACACAGACACACACAAACACACACACACAAACACACACACACACACACACGCACACAGCACACACAGAGACAGAGAGACAAGGTGAGAACAATGTAATCAGACACTGTAACAAAAATGTAAGTGCAGGTACATTTTCAGTTACATACAGCGGCGTAGATATGGGGACTTGTCCCTACCAATATTTTGGGATGACAAAATTGTCCCTACCAATATTTTAGCGAACTCATTCATATTAAGTTTGTTGTGAAGATGTAGCCTATTCATTTTCATATTCTCATAAAGTGCACATCTCCAGGACAACCATTTTAGACATGCTATCATTTGAGTGTCTGAAACCGAAGGGGGATTTATCTGACGCGTACGTGAAAGTGTCAAAGCATATGGCTACTTGTTGCTTTCGTGGCAGACTCAGAGAAGGCAAGCACCATGCGGTTGTGGGGTTGTGTCCCTACCAATACTGAGACCAAATCTATGCCATTGGTTACTTATTTCACCTATTGCAGTCGGTCATTATCATTCATTCGAAATGTTAAGCACAATATAATAGACCAGAACTTAACAAATAACAATATGGACTGCAAAATTGCAATACTGAACCAATAACAAGTAAAATGACAATTTTTCTTTGAGAATGTTTATAATACAAGTCTAGCCTGTGTGTGTAAAATTGTTTTTGATGATCTGAAATTCCCAACCTAGTGTTCTAGAGGTATTTTCATGGAAACTAAAAAAAACAACAACTAACTTAACAACTAAAAAGAAAAATAGCTGCTGTAGCCACATACTTATATATAAAACATTTCAACTGATGTGCTATGCTTAGCTAGTACTTTATGTGCTGCAAAATAATTTTTAAACTTCCACTAAGGATACAGTCTTTTTAAATTTGAGCAGAATAGTTTCCATTCTGTGCCACATAAAAGGTGACAGTGTAGATGACAAAATTAGTAATATCAGTTAGTAGGTTATAATATATGTCATTGTAATAATAATTGTGTCATGTCATATATACTCTAAGATGATTTTTAATTCCACATAGCACAGGTCTGTTTTCTTGCATCTCAGCCTCAAGAAACATGCATCTAAAAACACCATATAACTTATCTCACTTTAGGACTCTAGCCTAAGGCTTCAGCCTCATCAATCTGCACCCTCATACATAAGCAGTGTTCAACAATGAGATGATCAATGTGAGGAGAGATGACTCATCCCTCTCTCTTTCTCTCTATCTCTTGTTGTCTCTCTCCCTCTGTCTGTCTGCCTCTGCCTTTTCCTCTCTTTCTCTCTCCCTCTGTCTGTTTACCTTTGCCTTTTTTCTCTTCATTTCTCTTGTCTGTCTGTCTTTCTTTGTAAATATCTCCCTCTTTCTCTCTCTGTCTCTCTCTGTCTCTCTCTCTCTCTCTCTCTCTCTCTCTCTTTCTCAGGGCATGAAAGGAAATGAGGTCATCCAGATGATTGAGAGTGGACAGAGGATGGAGGCGCCGGCCAACTGCCCCCCAGAGATTTATGAGCTGATGAAAAAGTGTTGGACATACAAGTAAGAGCCTTGCTCATTCTTATTTGGTTGTCTGGTCTGCATGTGATGTGAGCGAGTGTCAGCAACAAAATCAATTTGATTACCATGTTTTCAATTACAATGTCCTAACTAAAAGTGACGCGACGCAGTGCAGTGCGATGCGGCGCAACGTTTTGAGCAGAACTTTTGTTGAATGCTCTGTTTGTGTTTTCTGTCTGGCGCTCACATTGTTCTGCTTTATTGAACAAGAAACATGACACAATATAGCGGTTTATTTAACGGATGGAACAGATTTATTTGGGTGTTCGCATGCAGTTAGGATAACCTTTCAGTGTAGGTGCTACGGAGCTATGAAACTTGAACACCGGGGTTTTACCTCATAGTGGGAAAGGGCCATTAGAAATGTTCACTAAAATCCTGTTAATCACAACTGAAATTTGTGCCACAGAAATTATATTTTGAACAGTATGCAGATGTATATCTCCACAGTTTATTGCTAGTCATAGCCCACAAGCTTTATTGTTGTATCAAGATGTTGTTCATTTCTTTTAGCCTGAACAGTCATTCCGATTTCCAAGCAATACTGCTTCTACATCTCACTACATTTCAGCAATTCACCTCAATATTCAATATGCCCATTCTAATCTAGACATTACTGAAATTAAGATTTAATTTATTGGTTTAACATAGCATTAGGAAAACGTAGTGTTTTTACAGTCCTGAATTTAGTCAAACAACAAAAATAAAACTCATAATTAAGGGCATATATAAGACAAGCTAAAATGATCTAAAGGACAAGTGCAGTAAAAGTATATTATAGTATACAGTTTAAGAGCATGTGGGATAAAAGAGAGTTCATGTGTTCATGTTCAAGATCCGGCTTAGAATGCAGATGCAGCTGCAATTTGGTTTTTGAAGATGTTATGAGTAAAAATGAAAAGTCAAAACTCTGACTTCTGAAGAAGACGCATGGGCGTCAAAACGTTAGTCGGTTTGCACTAATTGAAAATCACTTAAAGCTTTGTGTGCTCCGGTCCTGCTCCTTGGTCCTAGATAGACCTTGGGTCTCCTTATTGACTTCTGCGTCCTGTTCCGTGAGCACCAACCAGGCTGAAGCGCAAGTGACCCCCTTCTAATGTTATCAGTAATGTTATCACTTATATACCCCTCCCCCCATTCAATGTATTTCTGTCCACTCACAAAATAACAGATTGACAGGATTATGCAGGATTATTGGTCAGGGGTGACATCTGTAAGGTGTTTGCATGACTCACAGCTTGTGTTGTCTGGTGTCTTTTATTTTATGCAGGGCGGATGAGAGGCCGGGCTTTTCAGTCGTCGAGCCAAGGCTGAGAGATTATTACTATGACATTGCTGCACAGTGATCCCCGGGCAGGAAGACTTAACTGTACCATATAAAGAGCAATCCGACATTTGTACAAGACTGAAGGATTTACTTTTTTTTCCAAAATGACAGCTGTTGCCAGGAAATAAGAAACTCCTTGTAGTTAATCAAGTTGAAAAGACTGTTAAGATGATAAAGGCAATACATTTGATGTATTTTTAGTTATGACAGATTTGTTCCTTAAATATTAATTATTGTCATATGATATCAATAAAGCATGATTTTCTTTTTTCCATGCTACCTTTTAGTAGTTTTTCATAATTCATAGATGCTTGAGTCTCTCGCTTGTAGTGAAACAATTTACAATTCGGTATGCAATGTTTTATACATGCACAGTAAGATTATGTTTTTGCTTTCAGAACTGCAGTACATATATGCAAATCTAAGTCTGTATGGGTTCTCTTCCTGACATTAGATATGCTATGCAAATATGGGGTACTTTGCTCATTTTACTTTTCTCTGCATTTGTTTTAGCATTTCACAAATATATTGCAATAAAGTCCAGTTTATTTTATGTGCCACTTTCAATGAATACATTTTGCACTGAGGAAAGATATGCAAACTTAAAATACCAAGCTAGTACAACTATACTCATGCAGATGAAGTATTGATGATAATGTGTGTGTTTCTGTGTGTACATTTGAACTTTTGTATAATTTTGTATTTGTAGCAAATGCAGTCGAACACTAGCCGGACAACTATGTTTAACTGCAGTACCAACTTTAATGCTAAAATATTCTATTAACAGAAACAAGTAGAATTTGTACCCTAGTTGGAATTTGTACCCTAGTTTGCTGTTGATGCTACGAAAGGCATGGACTATCTTCATCTCCATACCTCCATACTAGGGTTACACTAGCAATTCATCTTATGAGTGTTATTTAAATGGTATTTTGTTTGGTATCTTGTTTGACAAGGTTCTGGATGCTGAGTGTTAAAGTAGAAATATTTAAGCTGTACGTCTTAAAATCACATAATTGGATGGAACCATACATTTCTACACACAGTGTACAGGTAAGGTCTACATATCAAGGGAATTCCCTGAGAATTAAATCCATGATCTTGGTTGAGGTTGTGCTGCACTGCATTCGGGATGGATCAGTAATTTTATTTGATATTTTAAACCCTGGCTTCCATAATCTGACCATGCTGTACAAGTGATACTGTGAATGCAAAAATGTATGCCTACTGTATGTTGAATTAAAGAAGATTGATTGATTTCTAACATGGCTTTGTTGTGTTTTTAAGTATAAGTAAGTATAGTATATAGTAAGTGAATATACTCTTTTGATCCCGTGAGGGAAATTTGGTCTCTGCATTTATCCCAATCTGTGAATTAGTAAAACATACTGAGCACACAGTGAGGTAAAGCACACACTAATCCCGACGCAGTGAGCTGCCTGCTACAGTGGCGCTCGGGGAGCAGTGAGGGGTTAGGTGCCTTGCTCAAAGGCACTTCAGCCGTTCCTACTGGTCGGGGTTCGAACCGGCAACCCTCCGGTTACAAGTCCGAAGCCCTAACCAGTAGGCCACGGCGTTTTTTGATTGTAACATAGAATTACATTTATCAGTAAAAAGAGTGGTAAAATTATTACAACACCCAAAACACTTAATTGTGTGTAGTAACTCCAACATCCAACATTTCACTTAAGAAATATGCCGTTCCTCTTCGTGACACTAGATGGCCCCGGCACTTCATTCTTGTAAAACCACTGGGCACAGTCATTATATGGTTGGGTTTCAAAAACATTATTTTTTGTAAAAATAAAATAAAATGAAAACATTAATACCCCCTATAACCCAAACTGTAATTCTGTCTATTTGATTACTTGTGGAGTATATCATTTCTGTGTCCATTTATATCTTAAAGCCCATTGTAACTGTTGTATATTTCAGAGGGTAAAACCCAACCTTCAGATGGGCCACATGGTGGCACCAACACATTGAATTAAAAACAGTGACATTCAGACGATCATAAAATGTTGCTTCCACACCAGTGGAAAATACAGTAGGCCTAACACACAAACAAAAAGAAATATAGATAGATAGATAGATAGATGTGATGTGTTATGTGATATGTAATATGCTGTATATGACTATATGACTATGGAATAAGGCAACAGCAAACAGGATCCCCCTCTTCAATAGAGATTCTGTAATAGCTGGAGTACAAGTCTGTTCAGTAATCTGAGTGGCCTCCCAGGGATGAAGCAGTTAAATAATTCCTGAGAAAATCTTGCAGCAATGCGGTGCAATGCTTTGATGTTAATTAATACAATCTTGACATCTATTTGCATTTCAAAAGGATTTGGTAGCATTTGCATAAGCTGCGCAGGAACACAGGAACCATGCACCTGAACTGAACTTCAACTCTGGGAACTTTCTGTTGACTTCGGTTTAGTTAACATGTGGCTCTGCCCTTTGACCCAAGCTGTTAGTAATCATGATTCATGTTAGAATTCTTATGTAATGCCAAGATAAAATCATGTGATTCTTGGGAAGGTTGGGTATTCTTAGGCCAGCTGGCACCTAATCTTTTCTCCATTTTGAATCAGTACTCCATCACTTTCTCTTTTAAGAACACCTAGAAATCTAATTGCAAAAAATCAAATTCTCTGGGTTCACACAAAGATCACCAGCCTTCCTCTTTCTTGTCAGGGACCAAAGCACAGGGCATAGAGGAATTAGATTCTTCTTCACACATGATGTGTCTGTCCTGCTTCTGAAGGTTGACCTTCTCTCAACTCTATGTCTACAAAACTGTGGTTTAATGTTCCCATTTCAGGATAGGATTATGCCATGATCTGTCTTTAAGTCTCCTCCTCAGAGAACTTGAAAGGTAATTGAAAGGTACACCTCTAAGCTAGTGGTATTTCACCTGTCATAGCCGACTGCCCATCAAGAGTTCTCTAAAAATTATAAAATTATAATTATATTTCCAGGAGTGTAAAATATGATGGTAGGAGCCAGAGTCTTTTGCTATTGAGCCCTCCACCCATGGAATAATCTTACTTCCTGTACCTGAGAAATGGACACATTCTCTCCTTCTAAATCTGGACTTAAAACTTTCCTCTTCATTATTTTCCCCACTGTTAAGAAGGGTGTGCAAAGGTTCGGTACCCACAGCAGAGCCTTTGCTGTTTGGGCTCTGGCATGTCAGTTAGTATAGCCACCCTAATGATAATGTACCAGCATGCACAATCCTTTAGTTACGTTGCTATCGGCTTCGGTTGCCAAGGACCTCTTATGTGTCATGCTGCACAACTTCTCCTTCCTCCTTTCTCTCTGATGTCTGAGTGCTGTGACAAGTTTTTTTTTTTTCAATCTGCCTACAATAGTTTTCCCGTTCTTCCTCCCATTACTTGCTAAGTTGATATCTGTGACTATTGTTTTCTGCCAGCGTAACTTACTGTAAAAGCATTTTTAAACGAGAACACCTATTTCTATTCTGTCATTATATCTGTTTTCTTCCTCTCTTGATTTACACGTGCTATCTGCAGCTGTTCCCTTCAAAAAGCCCCACAGAGTTCTGCTACCCATCCCCACCGAACTACTGCAGTCGATGTTCTACAAACTACATCTCACACACACAGTGAGAGAGAGAGAGAAAGAAAGAAAGAAAGAAAGAAAG